>NC_085846.1:110477583-111077583 GCF_035594765.1 Anolis carolinensis | reverse complement strand
GCCAATAGCAGGTAAGGCAATGATTCCTAGGCAGGAAGCAGCCAGGCTTTGAAGGTGAAAGGCTATTCAATGCTAATCAAGGTGGCCAACTGCAACAATTACACTTGCCTCAAGCAGACAAGAGTTCTTTCTCCCACCCTGGGCACTCCACAGATATATAAATCTCACTTGCCTAGTTTCCAAAAGACCTCAAAACCTCTGAGGAGGCCTGCCATAGATGTGGGCAAAACGTCAGGAGAAAATACTTCTAGAACATGGCCATACAGCCCAGAAAACTCACAACAACCCTAAGGCAATATTGTGTTTATGATAATAACCTTGTGCTTGCTTATCCTTATGGACTAATTGGTCAAACTGCCCTGTGACAAAGTCAATCAATCTTTAAATACATCTTCACTATTCCAAAGCTTCTACAATCATTGAGTTGGAAGAGACCACATGGGCCATCCAGTCCAAACCTAGAATTGCATTGACCTTTTTAGCTATGGCATCATGCTGTTGAGTCATGCTTAGCTTAGACCAGGCATGGGCAAACTTCAGCCCTCCAGGTGTTTTGGACTTCAACTCCCACAATTCCTAACAGCCAAAACACCTGGAGAGCTGAAGTTTGCCCATGCTTGACTTAGACCTTTAACTTGCAGAATCCAACAGCTAAGACAGCCCATGAGTCATGTTGGCTGTAGGATTCTAGAGTTGCAATCCCAAACAATCCATACCCCAAGCTGTTTGGTATAAACATAACCCTCGATCCCTCACCTCTAGGCAAATGACGGACCCTTGGTGCTCTTTGAACACTCTCAGCTGCTCGCCAGTCACAATGTTCCACGTCCGAACGGTGTAGTCAGTGCTGCCGGAAAAGAGCTCCCGGTTTGGAGCATCAAGTATCAGGCACAAGACGGCCCCAGTGTGTCCCAGTAGGGTCTGGTGGCAGCGCCCACTGGACACCCACCAGACTTTCACAGTGCAGTCCGTGCTCCCCGTCACAAGGAAGTCCTTGCTCAGTGTCTCCTCCTCCAGTTCTTCCTCTTCTGAGTCTTCAAGAACATCCTTGGAGGAGTAAAGAGCCAACGTCAGGACGCAGTTCCGGTGGCCCCGGAACTCCTGGATGGGCTTCTCCTTCTCTACGCTCCAGCAACGCGCCGTCCTGTCATAGGAGCCGCTGAACAGGTAGTCTTTGGAAACCAGGATCCTGTTTGCATTAAAAAGAAAGCCACATATCACAACTTCCCTTAATGTACTTGTTGACGTATTTATTTATTTATGTATTTATTTATTTACAGCGTTTATATTCCGCTCTTCTCACCCCGAAGGGGACTCAGGGTGGATCACATTACACATATAGGCAAACATTCAATGCCTTTAACATAGAACAAAGACAAGACAAACATAGGCTCTGAGCGGGCCTCGAACTCATGACCTCCTGGTCAGAGTGATTCATTGCGGTTAATTGCAGCTGGCTTGCTCTCCCGCCTGCGCCACAGCCCGGGCTAATGATGGAAGCTCTAATGCAGTGGTCCTCAACCTGGGGTCCTCAGATATTTTTGGCCTACAACTTCCAGAAATCCCAGCCAGTTTACCAGGTGTTATGATTTCTGGAAGTTGAGGGCCAAATATATCTGGGGCCTCACAGGTTGAGAACCACTGCTCTAACGGAAGTGTGCTTGTTGACCCACCAACCACAAAATTGTTTCTGGAAGCCTCCAAGAAAGCAAAGGTTCGGTTTTCTCAAGGGGGCGTTTCACTGTCAAATGGCTTTTACCATCAGCATTTTTGTTGTAATGATTATCTCAATTGTCTAACACCAAATCACTGCTTCTTGGTGTAAAGTCACGGTTGCAATGGAGGCACTCAGATATGCACATTTTGGACATTGTTCCATTATCCAGGCAGAGGTCACTAGGGACGCTAGAGAGAGAAGGATAGTCCATTTTGCAGGGGGAAAGTTGAAGGAGAAAACAATTTCCCTCATTTTTGCATGTTATTCCCCCTCCCTCTTCCCATTTCATAAACTTGGGTTGTTTCCGCAATGGGGGCAGGGGTGGGGGAATAACAAGAAACAGGGGAAAATGGTTTTCCTCCTTCAACTCACCCTCCACCCCCATAAAATGGACTCTCCTTCTCTCTCTAGCACCCTCTTGTGGTCTCCACTTGGATAATTGAACAGTACCAGAGATTGTTTTGATTAAATATTGCACATCTGTGTACGTATATGTGTCTGCACCATACTACTAGAAGTTATAGTCCAAAAAAAGTTTCCAGATTCTGCTTTTATGATATTTACACTACAATCCCTCATTTTATGTCCAAATGTATTATACGGAGCTCAAGTAACTCTTTATAGAACTGCATTCATGGCCATGTTTGTACCTTTCCTTTCATACTTTTTAAATGAACAATAATATACAGAAACAGACATAATTATTGAACCAGTTCCTTTAATGGATAGTTTCTCTTCCAACGCTGGCCCCAACCCTGTCTGCCTTTATTAAACAGCTTAAAACATGGCTTTTCAAATGTGCTTTCAAATGATCTACAACATGTTTGACCCCACTCAGAGACATACTGTTTTCTTGCACTTTATTTTCCCTCCTCTCCACCCAAATCCAAGATATCTCAGGAAATACTGACACTTGTCCTAGCACTTTATTAATGGTCTTGAAATCATGCACTTTTGACCTGTTTGCCCCAATTTTACATATTGATGGTGATACTGGTTTTTATTACCCTCCCTATTTGTCATTATGGTTGTTTTCTATATTGTGTTTTAATTTTGTTTATTATGTCTGAATGTTATGTTGATATCGTTTTACTTATCTGTTGGTTTTTAAACTGTTATATTTGTATTGCGTTGGGCTTGGCCCCATGTTAGCTGCACCAAGTCCCTTCAGGGAGATGGTGGCGGGATAGAAAAATAAAGTATTATTTTATTGTATGACACAGCAAACAAGATAGATATGCTGGATTTCATATCACAAAATCACAAGTCGAACACTTCCCAAGTGTCTAGGACTGTGTGATATATTTTCAGATGATGCGTGCAGATCCCAGTAGGGTGGCCTTTTGCAGTTGGCAGATTTTGTCAATGTCTATTGTTTCCAAATGCTGGCTGAGATCTTTTGGCACGGCACCCAGTGTGCCCATCACCACCTGCACTGGTTTCTGCCAGAGTTTTTGAAGTTCAATCTTGAGGTCCTGATAGCGGCTGAGTTTTCCTGTTGTTTTTCGTCAATGCGACTGTCACATATTATTGTTGTTGTTGTTGTTGTTGTTGTTGTTGTTGTTATTATTATTATTATTATTATTATTATTATTATTATTATTATTATCTTCCCAAGACCACACCAGCATTTGGAGTAATCCAGATAGGAACTGAATACATTCTGGAGGAAAAAAAATCAGGCCTGTCCTAGTCTTAACCTTTCAGCTAGATATATACCGATTTGCAAATGCATTGTGCCATAATCATATGGAAAACTATCAAAGAACATCTAGAAGACATAAAGGCATGCTTTATCACAACATTACAATTCCAAGTGTGATTGCATTCAACTCACCACACAGCCAATTGTTGCCGATAAATTAGAGGAATTTACGAGCAACTATAATGTGGCAGTAGTCACCTATATCTTATATGGCAGGAGAAGCCAAGAAAATATCACTTACTGCTCAGTCATAAAGTGTACATTTAATACGAGGATTTGGCTTTAAGTATCTCTGGAGTCAATCAACAATAAGGCAGAATCCCAACTCTAAACAAAGCCTTAACAGAATCCTTTTACTACCAAGTAATATTCCGAACACAGTGCTTTTAAAATCTCTTTATCAGGTGCATCTGTTACCAATTGAGCTGGGTTAACACACACACAGCGACACCCCCCTGGAATTTCCTTCCCAGCAGTGGATTTGGTTCAGTTCCTCCTTGCTTTCTTTCCTGCTGGTCTCTTGTCCCCAAAATACAGCTGCGTCAGCTCTGCTCCTAAGATAACTAACTAATCCTGCAGCCAAGAGTAGCACTCGTAACACACATTTATAACAATCCATCTGAGCAGCACAAACACAGGAGGGGACCTGTGCGGATTAACCAAGAAAAATAAATACGTAGTCGAGAAGTTTGGGAAGAAATCAGACAAAGATCAATCTACAGACTATAGTGTAACACCTACCTATTCACAATGGATGTGTGTCCTCTGTAAACAGCCAGGCATTGGCCGGTCATCACATCCCACTTTCTGATCGTATGATCGGCACTACAAGTGAAGGCGACTTCGTTCTCTAAATGGCAAGAGGTGATATAGCTTTCGTGCCCTAGGAATAACAGAAGAGAACTAGAAAAGGTCAGTATGGATTCAGAATTATGAACTGAAAAAACACAGAAAGGTCAAGCTGGAACTGTGTTGTTGTCTTTTTTTGGCCATTCACTCTCAAAAGTGGAGCTCCCCGAGTGTAAAGAGTTCTCATTAGCCTAAATACTACTGTTGGCCCTAATTGGAGTACAGCCATTGGATCAGATGGATTTACTCAGTGTTTACTCAGCATTCTACAACTGATTCAATGGATTGGGACCCATAGCAGCACTGCATTTCAAAGCTCAAACACTAACAATTCAATCCTATGCACCCCAAAGAATATGATCTACAGAAATCAGTGGATCTGTTAAATTATAGCTGCAACCTAGGTGACTTTAGAACCAAACCTTCCCATATATATTCCCTGTATTTTACATGAATGGAGAGAGTATGCAAAGACAGAGAAAGTGAGAGAGGAGATATTAACACTTTAGATATTCCAAGCCTCTTTTGATTCAGGAAAACTAATTCCTTCTTTGTTTAAATTATTATTTCTTTTTTAAGCCCAATAATTCACAACTTCATTGTTCTGTTCCCTGTAGCGTGGTTCTATGCTCTTAAACCAATTTGAGGCCAAGTCTGTTGGAACGGTACTGAAAGCATTGTGTCTCATTCGGAATATGAAAACAATCTGAGTCAGCAATCAAACAGTTTGCCTCTAGCCAATGGGGGTGTATTTACGCAGCTGCAGAAAAAGAAACCATCCAGTTAAATAGTTCTTCAAATGGACTGAGATATCAAGAAAAGTCCAGGAAGGCTTTTACAAAAGCATGTTAGGTAAAAAGAAAGAAAGAGGTCTTGCAGTATATGGGACTTCGGCCCCTTCTACACTGTCCTTGTATCCCAGAATCTGATCCCAGGTTATCTGCTTTGAACTGGATTGCTGCGGTGGCACAAATGGGTTAAATCCTTGTATCGCTGAACTGCTGACCTGAAGATTGGCTGAACTACTGACCTGAAAGTTGGCAGAAGTTGAGCTCCGTCTATCAGCCCTAGCTCCTAGCCAAACTAGCAGTTCAAAACATGCAAATGTGAGTAGATAAATAAGTACTGCTTTGGTAGGAAAAGGCAACATGACGGCCGGCCACATGACGAGGAGGTGCCAACACAGGCTTCATGGCTTGAAAAATGGAGAAAAAACACCTCCCCGGAGCCAGAGATGAGCACCACCTCCAAGAAGCCGGAAATGAATGGAGAAGCATTGCCTTTGTTTGTGTTTGTGTGTACAGTAGAGTCTCGCTTTTCCAACATAAATGGGCTGGCAGAACGTTGGATAAGCGAAAATGTTAGATAATAAGGAGGGATTAAGGAAAAGCCTATTAAAAGTCAAATATGTTATGATTTTACAGATTAAGCACCAAAACATCATGTTTTACAACAAATCGACAGACAAATCAGTTCAATACACAGTAACGTTGTGTAGTAATTACTGTATTTAAGAATTTAGCACCACAACATCACAATGTATTGAAAACGTTGACTACAAAAACATTGACTACTAAAAAATTGACTATAAATAAAGATAGAAATGCTGCCTAGATAAACGCTGTGGATCCGGGCAGGAGGTGAGCTGCGTTGGTTAATACAGAACGTTGGATGAGCAAACGTTGGATAAACAAGACTCCACTGTATATGATTGCAACAGGCACTGAATGTTTGCCTATGTATGTAAATGCTGTAATTTGCTCTGAGTCCCCTAGAGGAGAAGGGAGAAGGCAGAATATAAATAAGGTGTGTCATTATTGTTGCCCGGGCTGTGGCGCAGGTGGGAGAGCAAGCCAGCTGCAATTAACTGCAATGAATCACTCTGACCAGGAGGTCATGGGTTCGAGGCCTCTCGGAGCCTATGTTTGTTTGTCTTTGTTCTATGTTAAAAGGCATTGAATGTTTGCCTATATGTGTAATGTGATTCGCCCTGAGTCCCCTTCGGGGTGAGAAGGGCGGAATATAAATGCTGTAAATAAATAAATAAATAAATTTGAGTCTCCAATGCCATATAACCAGGGATAAGCAGATAATCTGGGATCAGATCCTGGGATAGAAGGGCTGAAGTGATGTATTCCATGGGCTCCAGTTTAAGTCATCAAACTGGTCAAATATACAAGAAAAACAAGAAAAGAGATGCCAACCATTGCGAACAAAAAGTTGAAAAAAGAAAAGGCAAAATTTGCCTAAAACTGGAACCAAGGCATTGATAGAAATTACACTAAACTACATTTTAAAAAACAATGAATATCTTTTCTCAATAAAGCAGAATAGTGTTGTGGTTTCAGCATTGGATGAATATCCTGGAGAACAGAGTTGAAAGTTATCTTGGGCAAGTCACACTCTCTTGGCCTCAGTAAATGATGAAAGGCAAACTTCTGAACAAGTCTTGCCAAGAAAGCATTGTGATAGGGTCACTGTAAGATGGAAATGGCTTGAAGCCACACAACAATCTTAGCAATATAAGTTCAGTATCATTTGACCAGAGTTTGGAATGGCCTGTATCCCAGAATTGTAGCAAAGGGTATATTGATAATCATCCATACCTTGAAAATGGGCCCGGCATTGGCTATCGGCGGTGCTCCAAAGCCTCGCCGTGCCGTCTTCGCTGCCCGTCAGGAGCCACTGCCCATCTGGACTGAGGCTGAGCCAGTTGATGCCTCCTTGGTGCTCAGTGCAAACTTTCAGGGCTGAACTGCTGCTCCCCATTCTGCACGTCCCAGCATGAGGCAAATGCTGTGGATACGGAGGCTCATGCGTTCCAAGCCACACATGGAAGGGGAACAGAGCTTGTAAGGCTGGGCTGCATCAAGCCACATTCAGTTGTCATCTTTGATGCAAACAAACAGGGCAAGTTGCCTCTACAAAAAAGGAAGAGAGGGTCAAAATGGGATGATATTCCTAAACCAATTGTGCATACAAGGGTACAGTCAGACCCCTGTATCCACAGGTTCAGGCAATTATGTTTCAGAAATATTAGGAAAATATTAGAAAAGGAAACTGTGATTTTGATCTATGATTCTAGGGTAGTGAACAATGTGATATAGGCCAGGCATGGGCAAACTTGGGCCCTCCGGGTGTTTTGGACTTCAACTCCCACCGGCTGTTAGGAATGGTGGGAGTTGAAGTCCAAAACACCCGGAGGGCCCAAGTTTGCCCAGTCCTGCCATAGACCTGCCTTGCTGTACTTTCCCAACATTTCACACATCTCCAGACTATCCACAGCATTCTTTTGAGTGTTTCCCTGTTTTATATAATGCACTAGCTGTGCCCGGCCACGCGTTGCTGTGGCAAAGTATGGTGGTATGGGAGATAAAGTATTGAGGAATTGGTGGTTGTTAAGGTAAAGGGTAAAGGTTTTCCCCTGACATTAAGTCCATTATAAATGGGTTATATAGCTGTGTGGATATAATCCAGCTGCTATATAATCCAGTTAAAATAAAATAATCTGTATTTTATAGGCAGTGTGGAAGAGGCCTAAGTGAGGCCTAACTCGGCCTGTCCCCTGGGCTGAGTGGGTTGCTAGGAGACCAAGTGGGTGGAGCTTAGCCTTCTAACTGGCAGCAATTGGGTAAAAACAATTATTCCTCTAATTAGGACTTTATTTTTCTTTTCTTTTTGTTGTATGAACGTAGAGGCATGGATGCTCTTTTTATAGACTTAGCTCAGGAATTCTGAATGTTCTCAAAACCTGGATGTCCTCTTTTTCTTAATGAGGCATAAATGGACTGCAGATATACATAACATTTTCAATTTCTATTCCAGTCACATATCCGGATTTTATTTGGCGCAACCATTCAGAGTGCCTGTTTTTCATTGGACATATATTGGTGAGAGCCAGAATAGTTTGCTTTACCTTAAGTGATAAGGTGATTTTGGATTACTTGTGATTAATAAAGGTAAAGGTTTTCCCCTGACGTTAAGTCCAGTCGTGTCCAACTCTGGGGGTTGGTGCTCATCTCCATTTCTAAGCTGAAGAGCTGGCGTTGTCCGTAGACACCTCCAAGGTCATGTGGCTTGCATGACTGCATGGAGCGTTGTTACCTTCCCGCCAGAGTGGTACTATTGATCTACTCACATTGGCATGTTTTCGAACTGCTAGGTTGGGAGAAGCTGGAGCTAACAGCGGCCACTCACGCCGCTCCCGGGGATTGGCAATTAGTATTTTTAAAGCTAATCCTTCAACAGCTATGGACACCAGTTGGGTGACCTTGGGCAGGTCACACTCTCTCAGCCTCAGAGGAAGGCAATGGCAAACCCCCTCTGAGCAAATCTGGCCCAGAAATCCCCACAATAGGGTTACCTTAGGTTTTCTGTAATACCTTGAAGGAACACAACAACAACAATAACAATTTATTTCTCTGCAAATAGTCCAAATGAATATAAAGGCACTCAGAAAATGTGCAAAAGCATGGTGTCAGCTAAAAACTATGGCGATTGCTTAGTAAAATGGGACAATCGTAGCCTGCCATCTCAATACATTAATGAAGATGTCAGGCAAATCCAATTTACACTACTCTATAATGCAGTTTGGAGCCTCCGGTGGCTCGGTGTATTAAAGCGCTGAGCTGCTGAACTTGCAGACCGAAAGGTTCCAGGTTCAAATCCGGGGAGCGGAGTGTGTGTCCGCGGTTAGCTCCAGCTTCTGCCAACCTAGCAGTTCAAAAACATGCAAATGTGAGTAGATCAATAGGTATTGCTCCGGCGAGAAGGTAATGGCGTTCCATGCAGGCATGCCGGCCACATGACCTTGGAGGTGTCTACGGACAACGCCGGCTCTTTGGCTTAGAAATGGAGATGAGCACCAACCCCCAGAGTCGGAAATAACTGGACTTAACATCAGGGAAAACCTTTACCTTTACCTATAATGCAGTTTGAAACTGCTCTATGTGGTCAGTGTAAACTCATATAATCAACTTAAGTGCATTGAATATCATTATATGAATCTACGCTCACCATATATATCCCTGTAGCGTGGTTATTATAACATTTCATATGATGTAAAGTAGACTCTCCCTTATCCAAGCCTCGCTTATCCAAGCCTCTGGATAATCCAAGCCATTTTTGTAGTCAATGTTTTCAATAGATCGTGATATTTTGGTGCTAAATTCATAAATACAGTAACTACAACATAACATTACTGCGTATTGAACTACTTTTTCTGTCAAATTTTTTGTAAAACATGAAGTTTTGGTGCTTAATTTGTAAAATCATAACCTAATTTGATGTTTAATAGGCTTTTCCTTAATCCCCCCTTATTATCCAAGATATTCGCTTATCCAAGCTTCTGCCGGCCCGTTTAGTTTGGATAAGTGAGACTCTACTGTACTTGTAAGAAGTGACAGGTTTTGAAAAACTTAATGGTGGATCAAATGGACACTGTCCAAAACACCTGGAGTCCAAAGCACCTGGAGGGCCCAAGTTGGCCCAAGCCTGTGGTAGACATTACAAAATGCCAGTGTAGAAGCACACAGGCTTCAGCAGACTGCATTCCATGGCAATGTAGACATGGTTTGCTTCTTCTTTCTGGCTGGAGAAAGGAAAGCAGACCCCCCTCGGCCCCATTCAGACAATAGAGGCCAGCAGCACCTCCCCCGCTTCCTTTCCGACAGGAAGCAGGGGAGACAAATGCAGCTCCCCTTTTGTTGCTTTGCTCCTTGTAAGAATAAACTTGGACATGGACATCCCTTGGGGGTCTTCCTCAGTCTCCCCCCCCCCCCCCAACTGAACTTGGAAAAGTTACTTTTACAGCCTCCAAAATGATCAATTGGGGGAAGGAGGGGATCAGGGCTACTGAGGACCCTCCTAAGAGTTTTACAAACTATTCTTCCTTCTGGGTTCCTGTGAGTTTTCTGGGCTGTATGGAAATGTTCCAGAAGCATTGTCTCCTGACGTTTCACCCACATCCAGGCATCCTCACAGGTTGTGAGGTCTGTTGGAAACTAGGCAACTCTTGTCTGTTTGAGGCAAGTGCAAATATTGCAACTGATCACCTTGATTAGCATTGAATGGCCTTGCAACTTCAAAGCCTGGCTGATTCCTGCCTAGAAGAATCCTTTGTTGGGAGATGTTAGCTGGCCCTGATTGTTTCCTGCCTGGAATTCCCGTGTTTTCTGAGTGTTGTTCTTTATTTATTTTTCTGATTTTAGAGTTTTTTAAATAATACTGGTAGCCAGATTTTGTTCATTTTTATGTTTTCCTCCGTCCGGTTAAAATTGTCCACATGCTTGTGGATTTCAATGGCTTCTCTGTGTCATCTGATATTGCATCCAGTTTCAGAATGCAAGTTAATCTTTATTCTGAAACTGGATTTTATGGCAGTGTAGATCCAGCCTCACTCTCTGGTCACATCTATACTGTAGAATTAATGCAGTTACATCGACAGCTCAGTGTTATGGAATCCTGAAAGTTGTAGTTTGGTGAGTCAAAAGCACTCTTTAGGAGAGAAGGTGAAAGACCTTGTAAAACTACAACTTCCTTGATTCTATAGCCTTGAGCCATGGCAATTCATGGGATGTCAAGCTTCATTCATTCTATAGTGTTGATACAGACACACACACTGTCTTGCAACCACGTTGACAACCTCCTCTGATGAATACATGACTGTACAGCAGGCATGGGCAAACTTGGGCCCTCCAGGTGTTTTGGACTTCTGAACAGCTGGAAGGCTGTTAGGAATTGTGGGAGTTGAAGTCCAAAACATCTGGAGGGCCCAAGTTTGCCCATGTCTTCTGTACAGGAATGAGTTACATCAAATATGTAATTTATGACTCTGCAGAAATCATTACTTGCTTATCTATTCATCACTATGAAATGTCTTTGCTTAGCCTTCAAATAATCACTGTAACTACTATAGGCTGAAAATGGGTGCCTAGATTTTTGGGGGTCACCACAAACTAACACACAAACACACAATCTATGTTGCTTCCACTGTTTTACTACTCCCCAGTGTGATGGCACAATCACGTTCTTCCAAACTATCCAAGGATGTCTCCTTTTAGAGTCTTTTTCGAACAATAAATAGGTGGTCCACTTGCTATGCTCTTGGTCATCCATATGCATGGATTCTGGATCCACTGATTTTTGATCCATTGAGTCCACTATCCATGGCTTGATTTTTTTTTTAATTCTTAAAAGCAAACCTTTTTATTACCATTTTATATACAGGACACCATTTTCTTTCGCTATTGTATATAATAGGTCTTGCATATCCAGATTTTTGTATCCACTGGAGTCCAGAAAGAAAACCCCATGGATACCAAAGCCCCACTGTATTTGTGAGAACACAAAGCCATGGTACAAAGATATGAAATAGATGCATGCAATATATAATGCAAACAAAGCTTGCATCCACATTATAGAGTGAATGCAGTTTTGAAGCCCTTTAACTGATATGGCTCAATGCTACAGTGTACATGCATCCCTTGTTTTCTTATTATAGCAAAATGAGCAGAATCAAATTCTACCAATTAGGAGGTGAGAGAAATATAAACTCATACTAATCAACAGAAAAAGAGCCGGACATACAGAGAGGTCCCTTGCACCATTTGGGTGAGCGCCTCTTTCAATTCTGAGAATGAACAAATATTCCTAGAGATTGAGTTGCTGTGAGTTTTCTGGGCTGTATGGTCATTTTCCAGAAGCATTCTCTCCTGACATTTCACCGACATCTATGGCAGGCATCCTCAAAGGTTGTGATCCCCACCATGAAAGCCTTTCTTTGAGTATAGAGATGTGGAGCAGGGAACTACAATAGAGTCTCACTTATCTAACGTTGGATAAGCAAAAATGTTGGATAATAAGGAGGGATTACGGAAAGCCTATTAAACGTCAAATTACGTTATGATTTTACAAATTTAGTACCTAAACATCACGTTTTACAACAAATCTACCATTTGTTTGGAAGTGTGGATCCACTTGTGTTGTTGTTGGGAGTGTTGGCCCACTGTGCATTGCTGCCTAGAGAAACAGCTGTGCATCCGAGTGGAAGGCAAACTGCGTTGGATAATACAGAATATTGGATAAGCGAAGGTTGGATAAGCGAGACTCTACTGTATACATTCTGGAGGAATTCGGGCTATTTTGGGCACATCTCCACTGTAGAAACAATACAGTTTGACACCACGTTAACTCAATGCAATGGAATCATGGGTATTGTAGTTTGACAAGGTCTTTTTGCCTTCTCTGTGAAAGAGTGCTAGTCCCTCACCAAACCTCAGGATTCTATAGTATTGAGCTATGGCAGTTATAATGGTGCAAAAGTGCATTAATTCTTCAGTGTGGATGTACCCACGGATTCCACACATACACATTCCCATATCTCTCAAACAGGGAGCAATTTCTATGTTTCCTCTCAGATTTCAAAATTGTGGAATACACAGGCCCATCTGGGTTTTACTTACTTCATTTCGAACTCGAGTCCCAAGGGATGATCTTCTGTCACTCCCAATGTGTGATGGAAGCACATGTCCTTGGAGAGCAGCAGCAGCGCGCACACTCTTTCCACCTTTCAAAGAAGCCTCTGAAAAGTTTTGCCTCTTTAAACCCAAACTTTGTTCCAAAAGTTTGAAAACTCAGCACAAAAAATAATAAAAGTGCAAGGCTTTGTCCTGTGGGATCAAGGCCCTTCTTCACATTGTTGCAGGGGGCAAGAAAAGAAAAGGAAACTCCTGAAGGATACAACCCTCTGAGAGGAAACCAATTTGGTAACTGCAAAAACTCACCTCCAGGCAGAACTCATTTCCTTCCATGATAAGAAGCAAGAAACAAGGGTCGAGAGAAGAAGGAAGGATCATTCTCTGGTTAATTCATGCCTTTCCTGCCCATTTTCTGAATCTTTGCTTTCTCCAGCGCTTCTTTTTTTCTGCATCCTTGGAAGAAGATGCTGAGGTTCCTCTGGAGCCTGAGCTTAGTACAATTCATTGTGCAAACTATTGCAGCATTTTCAAGAAAAGCTGGATGTGAAATGGTCTTCCTGTTTGGAGAGCCTAGCTGCTGCCTTTTGTCTCCTTTCCTTGCCCTCTTCCCTTGTTCTGTAAAGGAAAGAGCCAATCCCTGCCAGAACCCCAAACCTCTCCCCTTCTCCTCCTTACCCAGTTCTTCCCCCAAACTTTTATTTCGCTGTTTCTTAGATCAATACAGTTGTGCAGAGCATAACTTTCTTGGTCTGTTCAGGCTCTGCGGGGGATCAAATACCACTCCTCAGATTTCTCCACGGTCCTAAAGAAAGCGGAATTAAATAGCCAGGAAAAAAAACGGCTATGATTCAAACAGCTCAGCGAGAGATTCCTGGAAGTGCAAGAAAAGTTCATGGTTCAGTGACAACCCAAGTCTTTTTGGCTGGTTGAGATAAGCTTTCCACATACAAAAGCAAACGGCACTAGCGGCTGAATGTTACTTCAACATGACTAATGGGTCTCAGTGTTTTCTTAAACTAAGCAGCTGAAAAAGTGGGATCTCAGAAGATAAATCAGGAATGTCCTCATCACATTGGGACAATTGGAGGGCATGATTGTGTGTGCCTTTGAGACATTTCTGACTTACGGCTTTTCCTGGAAAGATTTACCCAAAGGGAGTTTGCCCTTGTCTTCCTCTGAGGCTAAGGCCACATCTACACTAACTATTTAATGCAGTTTCAAACTAGTATTAAAGAAAGCAGTTTCGCTGTGCAAATTATTCCATAGGAAATCCTGGAACCAGTTTGATGACACAAATCACAAACTACTGAGGGCTTTCTTTCATGCACTTTTGTGGGAGTGTGTTGCCTGGCTACTGTAGTTTAAAGCTACCATGTTTCCCCGAAAATAAGACAGTGTCTTATATTAATTTTTGCTCCCAAAGATGCTCTAGGTCTTATTTTCAGGGGATGTTTTATTTTTCCATGAAGAAGAATTCACATTTATTGTTGAACAAAAAAATGGACATTTATTATATACTGTAAGTAGTTGTCATCACAAAACAGCATAACCAAACAAACTGTGAATCCTATCAAGAATTTCTTGTTACTACCAATATTTCCATGTACAACACTCTATGGTATGTACATTTACCAATCCTGCATGCTCTGGTGTTCTGTTCGGTGGGCATGCTTCCAAACAAAAACTTTGCTAGGTCTTACTTTCAGGGGAGGCCTTATATTTAGCAATTCAGCAAAACCTCTACTAGGTCTTATTTTCTGGGGATGTCTTATTTTAGGGGAAACAGAGTAACTTCGAACTGCATTAAATGGTTAGTGTAAATGGGGCCTGTTCCAGTATTCGTGGTTTTATGGCAGTGTTTGTGTTTGTGCCTCTTCCTTAACTGTTTTCCGCGTACAGCATGATTTACACTTTGGTGAACTGACTTGCATTACAGGCACTGTAATATCTCCTGACTTTGCTTATCCAAATTTATTGTGTGCTGTGGAACACATTTGCATTGTGTTATACATTCCCAGACTTTGCATGGATACAGGAAGCTGTGGATAATAGCAAGCCCTATCTTTTCAATGAAACCAATAATGCAAACCAAGAAGAAGGTGTAGGCTTTGTCAGAAGTCAAGAAGTATTATGGTTTTCTATAGAGCAACTAGGAACAGAAGGAACCCTGTAAAGCAGGCATGGGCAAACTTGGGCCCTCCAGGTGTTTTGGACTTCAACTCCCACAATTCCTAACAGCCAATAGGCTGTTAGGAATTGTGGGAGTTGGAGTCCAAAACACCTGGAGGGCCCAGGTTTGCCCATGCCTGCTCTTCTCCTTTCTTCCCCAAAGTATTTAGCATGTTTTATTGCATTTATTTTGAGAAGGAAGCACCTTGAAGACCTGAAAGTCAACATTAGGGATTCTTCTATTAAAGTTAGGTACCTTTCTTTGGTTTATCCACTCTTTTATCTGAAATCTATACACATAATAAAAGTGAAAATGTGTATGTGTGTCCACTTACACAGAAAGCCTCCCGTCTCCACAAACTGCTTTAACGCACAGTGCTGAGGAGCCACCAAAGCCCTTCTTCCAAGGACATTATAGGTTAGAGCAAGCCACATCCCAAGGTTCCTTTCTCTCTCCAGTGGTGTGGAATTTGCATGACTCTGCCCACTGCCTCTCCCTTAACCCTTTCCTATTCTTTTCTATGGCACAGAGCAACTGAACATACTGTTTTGGGGAGAATTCACCATGATTTATAACAGTACTATCTGGACCACACTTGGCACACAGACCCAACATGGCCAACTTTGTATACTGGCAGAGCTTGGGGTGATTGACCTTGAAATCTGGGAGTTATAGTTCACTTGTATTCAGAGAACACTGAATCCAACAAAAGATGGATCTGGACCACACTTGGCACACAGACCCAACATGGCCAAGTGTGCATACTGGCGGGGCTTGGGGGTGTTTGTTCTTGCATCTGGGAGTTGTAGTTCACCCTTAACCAGAGAGCACTGAACCCGGCCGACGTCGGATCTGCACCAAACTTGGCACACACACCCAACATGGCCAACTTTGAATACTGGTGGAGTTTGAGGGTGATTGTCCTTGGATCTGGGAGTTGTAGTTCACCCTTGTCCAGAGAGCACTGAACCCAGCCGATGTCAGATATGGACCAAACTTGACACAAAGACCCAATATGACCAACTGTGCGTGATTCGGGCGTGATTGGCACACAATTTTGGGAATTGTAGTTCACCCACATTCTTATGCATTTTCTAATGGGAGCATTCATAAATAACAAAAGGAAAGACTAACTTTTTTCTAATAACACTTCAAAACAAACAAAGTATTTATCAAATAACCCAGGCATTGCTGGGTCCCCAAAATAGTGTAGAAATAAAAGTAAGTTTGTATCTTTTTGGGCGGACTGCCTGGCCTGTTACTGTAAACACAACTGTTAGCTGAATGTATGCATTTGCAGTTCTAAAGCATTACGTTTGGTATTGAACGAAACCTCAGTGCATTACATATGTTTTGCTCTGGGAATGGCTAATTCATATATATGAATCAAAATTTCACGTGGCAAGAATTAGTCCCCGAACATGCGTTTGGGAATCAGCCCAAAGATTCCTATCTCCGTGGGTGGGCAAAACCTAGCGAGAGAAACGTGGGCAGCTGCTCTTCTATGAAGTGCAGTCCAATTGTTCTGGGCCAAACCTGTTTATTAATCTACCAGCGGCTTTTTCCTGCTTTATTCTGCAGAAGCCTCAGGGAAGCTGGAGGGCCGTGGAAACATGGCAGCCAAAGGACTCCCAGCTGGGCCTCATTTGAGGTCAGGAAGGCAGATGCAAGCAGTGAGTCCGGAGAGTCGGGTCACGCCATAATATCAGGTTTGCAGGCAAGTTAGATCGTATTGCTGTGCAACATGGCCAGGACAAACAATTGAGACTCTGACACCAATCTGATCTATTCAGCCATGTACGGTGATGATTTTTCAGATCTGATCAGGAGGATTGAAAGGCTTAATATGGCACTTATGAGGGTTGAATGAAAAGTAATGCCTCCACCTTCGTAACTCCTCAACAGATGTCATTCCTGGTATGCGGCTGGTCCTGGCTTGTTCAGTAGACTCTCCTCTACAGTTCCATTTGTCAGGAAGCCTTAGCATTAAATGGTTGTGTTGTTAAAGTGTAAAGTATGGAACTCTGAGCAGACGGTTTAATGCAGCTTAAGCAACGTGCAGCCACTGAATTCTTGACAGCAGAAGGTGTCACCCCAAAAGAGATTCATCAGAGAATGCAAGCTGTTTATGGTGATTGTGTTAATGTGAGTATTGTGTGCCGTTGGGCGAGTAAGTTTAAAGATGTTGAGGTGGGAACATCTGACTTGTGTGACAAACAAAGAGTTGAACATCCTGTGACAGCAACCACCAAGTTTTACAAGCAAAAGGTTGACAGATTGATTCAGGACGATCGTCGTATCACTCAGAGAGAAATTTCAAGCATCATCGGCATTTCACAAGAACGTGTGGGTCACATTACTGGCTATTGGAAGATCTGTGCACAATGAATACTGTGAGACGCTGGTTGCGGAAACAGAGTGTCGACTTCTTCCGTGACAGCTTCAGAAAACTTGTTCATCGTTGGCAGAAATGTATCCAATTGTCTGGTGATTATGTGGAAAAGTGAATAGTGGTAGTTAAAGAGCTCATTCTAAGGATTATTTCTGTGTTTAATTTATTAAAATATTCCCATCCAAACCCAAGTAACGAAGGTGGAGGCATTACTTTTCATTCAACCCTCGTACAACCATTGTGTTTTGCACTTGCATCATCAAATAGTGTTAAGTTCCAGGGGCTGCCTGACAGAGTCTCAGTTTTGTTGAGAGAGATTGATTGCTCTATTTAACCCTGGGTTATCCCCTTCTTCAACAGCCATTGAGAATATTTCCCTTGTATATGAAGTTTGGGTGGAAGAAACATTACCTTGGTGAACCCAGCTTCCCTTTAACTTGGCAAACAAGCACCCAAACTTCTACAGCAAGCTTCAATTGCAGTTGGACTGAAATAAAAGCGAGACAAAGCAAAAGCAAACAAATCCTGCATTGTTTTGTTTTCAAGAAGCAAAAGATTTTTGGACAACACCACTATTTACATTTAACTACAAAATAAATAAATGCCCAACTTTTTTTACAAGAGAGGAGATGAAACTACTGTTTTATGGGGCCAAGTCCAAAAGCAGTTACTGTAGAACTGCTGTGGGGTCCAATGAATAACAAAGGCGCTTTTGTTCTTTCTGGCAAGCGTAGGCCACATTGCCCAAAGGCTCAGGAACCAGGCTCAAGCCCATTCTTCATCAAATGAAAAACAGCCGGAAGACTTGCCATACAAATCAACTTTCCTAGAAGATCAACTGCTTTCTAGCTCTAACCAGTGAAAGCCAAAGGTATGTTTAGTTATGGAAGGTTTATCTTTCACAGTAGTGTACTGTATAGGTCAGGGATGAGATTATGGTTTCCGATAGTCACTATAGCTAATGGTTAGGGATCATCATAATCACTGGTGATCTCTTGTGTTCAAGTATGATTATCTTATAAGTATAGGGTCTTGGTGGTGGGTACATAAATGACTGTAGAGACCTATTGATCGGCATGTTCTTTCACAGTGAGGACATCGGTTTCCAGGTAGAAGGAGGTCCAAATAAGAGTTGATTTGATACGCCCTCCTCTTGATGTGTTTCTCCTTTTCGCCCTCTATTCATGCCTCTTCGAATTCCACAGCACTGTTGGTAACAGCTGACCTCCAGTTAGAAAGGTCCATGTTTTGCAGGCATATAACATGGATGGGAGGATGATAGCTTTATAAACAAGCACCTTGGTATCCCTACAAGTGTCCCAATCCTCAAACACTCTCAGAAAAATGCTGCACTCGCAGAGCTCACATGGTGCTATATTTCAGTGTCAATGTTGACCTTTGAGGAGAGGTGACTGCCAAGGTAGTGGAAATGGTCAACGTTTACAATGTTACACCATTAAGCTGTATTTCTGGCATTGCAGAGGGGTTGGTTTTCGCCTGCTGAAAGTTCACTTTGGTTTTCTCAGTGATCTTTCAGATGTTCAGTGAGAGACCAAGATTTTTGTATGCTTCTGCAAAGGTGTTAAGAATGGTTTGTAGGACTTCTTCTGAATGAGCACAGACTACATTATCATCCACATATTGTAGTTCTATAACATATGTTGTTGTGATCTTGATTTTGGCTTTCAGTCTTCTGAGGTTAAATTGCTTGGATTAGGGATAGTGGGAAATGCAGTTGAATAAAGTTTGGAGACCCATAGGTTGCCCATCTTCTGCTATGGACCATTCAGATACAATGGCTCACACTAGGTTACTATGGGCCTGTGATATCCACTGGGGCTTGAACTCCAGTGGAAACCAAAATCCACTTGCAGCCTTTGGCCAAATAGGCTCTGGGAATGCCTTACTCTCATCTCTCTGCACAATAGATCTCTACCTTGCAACCTTAAACCCATCAAGTTGGATGTGTCACAGCCTTCAAAGACTGTTCGAAAGCTGGAACTAGTCTAACGTTCCGCAGACAGGTTATTAACTGGAGCGCCATTCAGGGAGCATACAACTCCTCTGTTGAAGCAGCTCCACTGGCTGCCTGTTAGCTTCCAGGCACAATTTAAAGTGCTGGCTTTGGCCTACAAAACCTTAAATGGCTCTGGTCCAACTTACCTCTCCGAACGTATCTCCCCCTATGAGCCGTCCTGCAGATTAAGATCATCAAGTGAGGCCCTGCTCTCGGTCACAGGTGCAATTGGTGGGTACGAGAGACAGGGCTTTTTCGGTGGTGGCTCCGCAGCTGTGGAACTCCTTGCAAAGGGAGATTAGGGAAACCCCATCACTCATGTATTTTAGGAAGCAGCTGAAGACCTGGATGCAGGACCAAGCTTTTGGCCCATTCTAGGATACGAGTTGATATAACCGGATGTATTCGTTGGATTAATGTAAAGCTGAATACAGACTGGCTCTGACTTTTGGCCCAATGCTACTGGCCCTGTTGTAACAGTCACACAGTATTTTACGGTTTTAATTGGGTATAATAATGGTTTTTAGGTATGTTCTACAATTGTTGTTTTTTTACTACATTTTGTATTAATATGTGGCATTAATCTTGCCATTATATAAGACCGCTCTGGGTCCCCCCTAGGGGGGAAGAACGGTATATAAATTAAATTAAATAAATATTGTCCTACAGCAGGGATCTTTCGCTTTGCCAGCCATGTCAATCAACAAGTATTGGATATCAAGTAAATCCAGTCCTGGAGCTGATATGTTCCTTGGGGGCAGATACATATGCTTGCATGTGTGATTAATGCCCGATCTGCGAAGCATCCCTTGGCATCCTTCCTTGATCAACTGAGGCAATAAAGAGACCTCTGATTCTGCCCTCCACCCCTATGTGACTTCATTCAAATCAATTAGAGCTTGGAACGCCAGGCAAATCCTGAGATTTCAAACAATATATGGATATGAAGAGCCCACTCTACTTCTAAATACCCCACTCTACTTAATAAAAGAAACAAATTGCCTCCCTAGAAGGACCTGAACAACAGATATGGAACAAATCAGTGGGGCTTTGTGTATGTTTCTATTTAGAACGAAGGATCAATATCTTAGTGCAGGATCTAAGTATCCAAACGGTTCAGTTGGGCTGAAACCACATTGGAGCTATGAAACTCTGGGAGTTGTAGTTTTGCAAGGTCGTTATCCTTCTCTGCCAAAGAGTATTGGAATCTCATCAAACTACACCTCCAAGGATTCCCTAGCATTGAGCCAAGTGGTATTAAACTGTATTAATTAAACTGCGCTCCATGCAGTCATGCCGGTCACATGACCTTGGAGGTGTCTACGGACAACGCCGGCTCTTCGGCTTGGAAATGGAGATGAGCACCAACCCCCAGAGTCGGTCACGACTGGACTTAACATCAGGGGAAACCTTTACCTTTACCTAATTCTACAGTGCAGATGTGGCCAGGATTTACAGACTTTGCTTACGGTGGAGCAAAGTTGGATTAAGGGTTAAACACTCCAACAGAAGATACTGTGAGCCACGGAGACTATCAGCACTGGATTCCGTTGAGTAGGCTTTTTTCCCATGTAGATACGGCCTTCTAGGCAATTTACCAGGCTATTGCCAAATCTTGCATATTTTGTGCAATACATTTCCAAAGGGATAACTCTGAGAACAAGCCAAAGGATATCAATGTCAAACAATGGTCCTGAAAAATGGGGGAGCAGGATTCACCTGCAGCTGGCCATTCCAATCTCTAAAAACAATCTTCTTTTGAGAAGTAAATTTCCAAATTCTAAATGGATTCTAAAAGGTGGTCTTCAACCCATTTGGGAGCGCTGTTGGCCTTGTTCCTTCCGCTTGTGAAGTGGAGTGAAATTAAAGAAATCCCCAGTTTGGGCACAGGCAGATGGCTCTGATTAACATCCTTGTCAGTTTTGGAAAAGCCAGAAATCAGAAACTCGCCCTCTGACGTTTGAAATCCCTGCGCCTCATCCCTGAGACTTGAGCCAAGAAACGAAAGTGGCGCTCATATATTGTAACATTTATGCGTATGGGGTCGCATTCTTGAATCAAAATCGAAGGCATTAAGGGGTTTTTCATTTTGCCAAATGTATGTTAAGAGTATACTTTCACATGCGAATCTTTACGTCATAGCCAGGCTGTCTCCACGCTGTTTATGTTAACAGAAGATCATTGTTCATATGGAAGAGAAGGTGGTCTTTTTAAAAGAGCTAATGATTTTTACATTTGTGTAACCAACCCAACCGAAGCAAGAGCTGCTTTGAACCACAAGTTCGAAAACACTTTAATTCACTCTGTAAACTATCTTGTGCCATTTAAACAGTTTGGTCTAGATATAATCTTCCAGATTTCAAGGGAATCCAAAGGGAATCCATCTCCAGACTTTGCATGTATAGTAGAGTCTCACTTATCCAAGCTAAATGGGCCAGCAGAAGCTTGGATAAGCGAATATCTTGGATAATAAGGACGGGTTAAGGAAAAGCCTATTAAACATCAAATTACATTATGATTTTACAAATTAAGCACCAAAACATCATGTTATACGAGCCCCCAGATGGCGTAGTGGACTAAGTGACTTGAAGGTTGGGTTGCTGACCTGAAAGCTGCCAGGTTCGAATCCCACCTGGGGAGAGTGTGGATGAGCTCCCTCTATCAGCTCCAGCTCCATGCGGGGACATGAGAGAAGCTTCCCACAAGGATGGTAAAAACATCAAAACATCCGGGCGTCACCTGGGCAACGTCCTTGCAGACGGCCAATTCTCTCACTCCAGAAGCAACTCCGGTTGCTCCTGACACGAAAAAAAAAATCATGTTATACAACAAATTTGACAGAAAAAGTAGTTCAATACGCAGTAATGTTATATTGTAATTACTGTATTTACAAATTTAGCACCAAAATATCACGATATATTGAAAACATTGACTACAAAAATGGCTTGGATTATCCAGAGGCTTGGATAAGCGAGGCTTGGATAAGTGAGACTCTACTGTATATGCAATACCATAGATAATAACAGACACAGTTGAAATAACTTACTGTCTAGGAATACCATAAAGTTGTGCTGGAAGACCTAGAAAATAGCTACAGAGTACATATTTGGTCAAACATGAATACATGAATTGTGGATGCCGGTTCTATGGATATAGAATTGCACTGTATTAAAGCATCCACTAAGGGTTAGTTTAGATGACTACTGAAATCCAGAATTAGTTATTCTATCATCAGTTTATGCAGCTTCATGGAGATATGGCTTCATGGAAAAGTCCCTGTTGGGTGCAGTTAGTGATGGGAAATAAATTGGGGTTGTTGTTGTTGTTGTTGTTGTTGTTGTTGTTGTTGTTGTTGTTACAACCCTACATTTCTCTCGATCGAGGTCCAAAGAAGCATATTGAAAAATTCAGCAGATTTGAATATTAGTCAAATATTATCAGCAGATTTGATATTAGTCCAGCAAATGCTCAGAAGGTGTTTGGTCTCCAAGAACAGGACCAGGATCCATAAACCTGCTGCATATACTTCACTGTCGCTTTCCCTCACCCATTTCTCTCCATCTGTTCATCCAAAATACCAGTCCCAACAACAACATATATGGAAGAGAGCAAAACGTTGTTTGCAAAGTCTAATTAGAAATAAAGCTAAATCCTTTGTGGGCAATGTGAAATAATCCTTCCCTTCTCCTGCGTAGAGCTGTGCGCTTAGCTGATTCATAGACATCTGTTTCCATTCATCCCAGACTTCATGCCCTGACACTGCTAGATTCCTTTCCAGCAGAGCCCATGAGGCCAAAGTAGTGGTTTTCTCTGCTAAATATGGTCTGTGTGTGCCCCCCCCCCCCTTTATACCCAAGATGACAAGGTCTGATGAAGATGGATGGATGCGGGAAGTAACCCTTTGAGAGCTTCCTCTCCTCCCTGGGTTTTGCAGACAGGCTTCCAGCTCAACTTACACCGTGCAATCAGTGGTTTTGCCCTGGAAAACACAGAGCACATCCACACACGGTTTTGCTCCAAAGGAAACAAGAATCACTATGATTGTCTGACCACGCAGACGCAGCCCCTTCCAGACAGTCTTTCCACTACTTCTCCATACAAATAACACAGCCCATCAAAAATAAAAATGTTGGTGTCTTGGTTTTTAAGCCTGTTCCTGGGGTTATTTAGGGCACTGATTCAGAAAATTGCATTGGATAGACCCCATCAGCTCTAGTTTCTTTGATGTGGTTGTCATGATTTCTTATGGACAAGCAGATAAAGTGATAGGTTGCTGTGTGTTTTCCAGGCTGTATGGCCATGTTCCAGAAGCATTCTCTCCTGACATTTCGCCCACATCTATGGCAGGCATCCTCAGGGGTAAAGTGATAGTTGGCACATGTTCTGTATCTTAAAAACTACAGCTGCTGGCACAAGTATGGAAAACAAAGGAATTACCTAGTATGGAGAAATGGCTCAATAAAGTAATGGACGTGATGAATATGGACTTATTAACACAAAAACTAGTCCAGGAAAGAACATCAAATAAAACGAATTGGAAACCCATGAAGGAATTTTTACAAAAAGAAAAAATAAATTTTCATATAAGGATGGACTAAAGAAAGTCTCTTGGATAATAGTATAAAGTAAAGATAGTTAAACTTGTTTAACTTCAAAAATAAAAATAAATGACGAAAAGAAAATCAAAAGGACCACACCTGGAGCTCTGGAAGTAACAGGAAATATATAGCAACTGTTTACATGTAAGCTTTTTTTTGTGGTTATTTTTTTTAAAAAAAAAAAACCCTAGAGCTGATAGGGGAAAACTAGCACCATTTTTTGAATCAGCAGGTCAAACATACCCAGAAACAGGTCTAGCATTTGAGGCACCAAAATGTGTGTTGGCCAATGTAGTCAAAACCAGCTTTGTCCAACTTGTTGCTCTCCAGTTGTGTTGGTCTACAACTTAAACTGTCCCAACTGGTATAAACACATGGCAGTACTGATGGAAGTTGTAGTCCAGGACAGAAGGTAGTTTTGGGAAGGATGACATTCACACAAGCATGGGGAAAACAGAATGATATCTTGTCTGATACCATTTAAACCGTCTTTTCAGTTGTATTATCCATTCATCCAATGCTTTTGGGTTTGGAAAGATCGGCCGCTTACAAGAAACGTTGCCCAGGGGACGCCCGACTGAATTCACTCAATCTTCGGGGAGGCTCATTCCGTGTCCCCCAAAATGGGGGACCAACTGCAGCAGAATAAAGATGAAAATCAACAGGGTGCCAGAACTTGAAACCCACCAGTTGTCTTCTCCTCTAAACCTGAAAGAACTCAGAGAAGCCATCAAGCGATGTAAGACTGGTAAAGCACCTGGCCTAGATGACCTGAAGATGGAGCAAATCAAACACTTGGGCCCCAAAGCTGAAAACTGGCTTTTGAAATTCTACAATCAATGCTTGGCACACAAACAGATTCCCAGAGCATGGAGGAAAACTAAGATAATTGCCATCTTAAAACCAGGTAAAGATGCTTCCAATGCCAGGGACTATCGACCAATCTCCCTCTTATGTCATCTATATAAAGTCTATGAGAGGATGCTATTAAATCGACTAGGACCTGTTATCGAACCCAAGCTTATTGCACAACAAGCAGGTTTCAGACCAGGGAAAAACGGTACAGATCAAATTCTTCATCTGACTGAACATATCGAGGAAGGCTATGAGAAAGGCTGCATTACGGGAACAGTTTTTGTGGACCTTACGGCAGCCTATGACACGGTGCAACATACAAAATGCTGCATAAAGTCTACCATATCACCCGGGACTTTGACTTTACAAAAACTGTCCAGACTCTCTTAGAAAACCGCAGCTTCTATGTGGAGTTTCAGGGCCAGAAAAGCAGATGGAGGAGGCAAAAGAATGGTTTACCCCAAGGCAGCGTTCTTGCACCGACCTTATTTAATATCTTCACGAACGATCAGCCACTACCACCACTCACAAAGAGCTTTATATATGCTGATGACCTTGGCCTTACAACACAAGCAAAAGATTTTGAAACAGTTGAAAAGCAACTCACCAATGCCTTGAAAGATCTCTCCAGCTACTACAAGGAGAACCACCTGAAGCCTAATCCTTCCAAGACACAAGTGTGCGCTTTCCACCTACGTAACCGCGAAGCCAACAGGAAACTGAAAGTTACTTGGGAAGGCCAAGAGCTCAAACACTGTTTCCATCCTAAATACCTTGGTGTCACCTTAGACCGAACACTAACATATAGGAAACACTGCATGAACACCAAGCACAAAGTAGCTGCACACAATAACATCCTGCAGAAACTGACTGGCAGCGCATGGGGTGCAGACCCACAAGTAATAAGAACATCAGCCCTGGCCTTGTCTTTCTCAACTGCAGAGTATGCCTGTCCTGTTTGGCACAAGTCTGCCCATGCAAAGCAGGTGGACATAGCACTGAATGAAACATGCAGAATAATCACAGGATGCCTTAAACCTACACCTGTTGATAAACTCTACAAGTTAGCTGGCATTGCCCCTCCTGACGTGCGATGGGAAGTTGCTGCTAACGGTGAGAGAAAAAAGGTTGAACATTGTGAAAGCCACCCACTGCATGGCTATCACCCTCCTCCCACCAGACTCAAATCAAGGAAGGGCTTCGTGAGAACCACCACTCCTCTTGATGTTCCTCCAGCAACAGCAAGGGTGTCCCTCTGGGCAGCTAAACCAGGCAACTCTAACTGGATGGCCCCCCAAGAGGGTCTTCCTTCCTTCAGGGGCAAACCAGGAATGGGCAACTTGGAAGTCCCTGAACAGACTCAGAAGCGGAGTGGGCAGATCTAAAGACAACTTGGCGAGGTGGCACTACCTGGAGGAATCCTCCACCTTGTGTGACTGTGGAGCTGAACAAACAACTCAGCACATGTATGCTTGCCCACAATGCCCTGCCTCATGCATGGAGGAGGAGTTGTTTAAAGCTACAGACAATGCGGTTGCTGTTGCCCGCTTTTGGTCCAAAACTATTTAGTTGCTTGTGATTTCTTTTTCTTTCTTTTTTCTTTTTTTCCCATTATTTGAAATGTATTTGTTGTACAATGCTTTTGACACGAAATAAATAAATAAAGTTGTATTATCAAGTGCTGCCATGTAATAATGCAAAACTCTCCAAAAGTACAAACTGTGTATTTTTAGGGTGTTTTAGAGTTCAGCTCCAAGGATTCCTGATCTTCTGGGAGTTGACGTCCAGGACATTTGACCTAAGGTTGAGAACCACTGCTGCAAACCGGTCATTCTACGTCCATAACTAAAAGTAGAGAAGCAGCACATGGCCTGAAGCTAAAATGTTTATTTCAAAGTAAGTCAATTCTCTTGCTCCCAGACACTGGATTAATAAATTGTGTATTTTGCAATGTACTTTGGCACCTACATACAGTCAAGAAAAAGAGAACGATAACACTATGTAACAAAATTTGAAACATGTTCTGTTCCTAGTTTGAAAGTGTTATTTCCTATTTAATTGTGTGGTGTTTACTTGAAAAGTAGTTGTTCTACTTCAGAAACTTTGTTTTTGTGGCTGCCACAAACTATGTTGAATTGGTTGAGACACTATGAGATATTCATTGAAAAATATAGCAAAATGTGCTGAAGGGGTCCTGCAAAAACAAAGCTTTTGCAGTTCAATAAACTTTTCCCATGTTTTTATGATAGACCCAATTAGGAAATGACATTTATAACCCAGGAACAAAAAAATCATATTACATAGTGTAATCAGCACACTTGCCTGTACTTGGACTGTCCTGGAGTATTGTATTGTGGGGAAAATGTCAATGAGCCCAAGGGCAGAGAGTTTATTTTTCAGACACTTAATTCCCAGAATCTGTAAGCCATTCTGGGCACTAGCCGTAAAACTAGGGACCTCTTTGAATTGTTGTCCAAAAAAAGTAACTTCTCAGCTTTGCAGTGAATTCCTGCACTTCAGAATTGACTGCAATGCTGCTGTTGCTATTGTTACTGTTGTGTGATTTAAAAGATGTTTCTTTTGCCTTGCTCTGGACTCAGAGAGGCCAGGGTTCAAATCTCTATTCAGCCATGGAAACCTGTTGGGGGATCTTATTAGAGTGGTCCAGCATTTCTGTGTTCTCAATATAATACTCAACATTCACATTTGCCTCCAACAGACAAGAGTTCTTTTTTCCACCCTGAACATTTCACAGATATATAAACCCCACTTTCCTAGTTTCCAACAGACCTCACAACCTCTGAGGATGCCTGCCATAGATGTGGGTGAAACGTCAGGAGAGAATGCTTCCGGAAAACTCACAGCAACCCAGTGATTCTGGCCATGAAATCCTTCGACAACACATTATCCACAGTCGAACCATCAACCAATATTCTACTGGTTCTTACTTTAGTAAAACAGGAGTTGTATCTCACCTAGAGAAAAGTCCTTCTAAGCATGAACAAAAGATTGATCAGTGTGCATTATTGTAGGAATGTGGCAATAAAAAAGATGGCTCTCTAGCTCAAAATGACTTCTCTGAGCAAAATTAACGAATGATTACAGAACCTGGCATGCAGAAATATGTGTAGTTAATACCTTGCAATGTGGACTTCCCTTTCCCCAAGGTATAATATATTTTTACATCGGAAAGCAGTGTGCCTATTTAGGATTCCTGTCATGCAGCGGTGTACTCCTCCAGGAAACTATGCGGCTCTGTATCACACGCTCCAAATTTTCCATTTTTCCAAATGTGTTCCATGAGGACTTAGCAGACTCGGCATTTACTGGGTTGCTTTTGACATGGGTGTTGCCCAGACTTGGGGTTTTAAAAAGAGGATTTGTTGTACTTCTTCAGCCCCAAGGTTTGAAAAAGTTCATTTTGCGGGGTGGGGAGTCCTACTCCAAAACCATCATGGCCAGTTGGAGTTCTCCCTTTGTACTTCAAAACACTGCCTGATTTCAAGGAGACAACTTATTAGTTCAGACCCTCTGAATCTTAACCATCTGAGCTCACATCACGACTCTTCTTCGTACCCTTTGTTTGTTTTCATTCTTTGAAAGGATGTCACACTGAGGAAGGGGCAAGCTTGTTTTCTTCTGCTCTGGACATCAGGATTCAATGGAGCAATGGATTCAAACCACAAGAAAAGAGATTCCACTGAAATATTAGAAAGAACTTCCTAATGGTGAGAGTTGTTCGGCAGTGGAATATGCTACCTGGGAATCTGGTGGAGTCTCCTTCTCTGCAGGCTTTTAAGCAGAGGCTGGATGGCCATCTGTCGAGGGTGCTTTGATTGTGTGCTCCTGCATGGCAGAATGGGGTTGGACCAGGTGGCATTTGTGGTCTCTTCCAACTCTGTGATTCTATTATTCTAACTGCTGTCAAGTTCACTTTTACTTATGGTGTTTCCATAAATGAGAGATCTCCAAGTCACCTTATCCTCAACAGCCTTGCTCAGGTCTTGCAAACTCAAGGCCATTGCTTCTGTGGGTTGACATGGATAATCAGAACTTTGCACACACATGGATCTACATACGTCCAAAGTGTGTATAAATGCTCCAACTCATACACATTATATGGTATCCATTGTCCCCTAATTATTTCCAGCTGCGGTGGTACAATGGGTTAAGCTCTTGTGCTGGCTAAACTGATGACCTAAAGGTTGCCGGTTCAAATCCACAAGACAGGATGAACTCCCATCTGTCAGATCAAGCTTGCGTGGACATGAGAGAATCCTCCCATCTAACACATCCAGGCATTCCCTGGGCAACGTCTCTATAGATGGTCAATTCTCTCACAGCAGAAGCGACTTGCAGTATGTTCTCAAGTCCCTTCTAACATGATAAAAAAAATCCAGCTTGAGCTTATCCACACTAAATTTCAGGAGAGTTTTCTGAAGGGCTTGACAGAAAGAATTTGGGGAGTTTGCTCACCATCATTGGAATTAAGTAGTGAGTCACATAAGAGGGAAGCTGTGCATTGATCACTAGCTGGAGACGGGGGCAAAACTGATGGGGAAACAAATCCTTACAAGTCAGAGCTTTTGAATGAATGTATATAAAATAACCTTCCTTTTGTTAGGCAGGACTTGAAGGCTTTAGGTGGAATGGCCACACTGCATTTCCTCATTTGATTTATTAGTTTTTACTAATAAATCCTTGTTTTCTAACCTTCCCATCCCATGTCTGTATTTGGCAAAAGTTGGGACACCCACAAAAAAAGGTGAGGGATTGCCATAGTATTCAATAACCAGCCAATAGTTATTGGGTCACAAGTCATATATGTCCTAAATCATACATGTCATAAGTCATATGGGTGACCTGAAAGGTTGGGGGGAGACCAGCATTGTCAAAGTCTGAAAGAGTAAAAAACTGCATGGTTGCTTTTCCAACCGAGAAATTCTACCGCTACCCCAAAACTACATATGAAAACCTCAGGTGAAGAGCCCAGAAATAGCATTAAATGCTTGGAAGATCCACCTCTTATTCCCCTTTGGGAATTGTAAAGTTCTGAGCCAAAGTACAGCCTGAGGTTTTCCATTTCGTTATTTAACTGTCAGGAAAGGGGAGAGGATGAGCACATGTGAAAGATCCTATAAAGAGAGAGAGGCTCAGTATGCTCTCGGCGAGAGAGATTTGCCTCCAGCGATCTGGGTACAATTTTTAGGGAAATAAAAAACTATATTCATAAAAGTGAATGGCTCTGTTTATAGCCTGATGTGTGTCATTTTCATGTTTAGGGAACAAAAGTATTACTTTGCACAGCGGGATATTGGGGAGATAGAAATGCAAAGTTTCTTAATGTTTCCTGTGTGAAGTCTCCAGGTTACGTACCGATTTAAAGCAAATGTGAGGATCTTTCCCTGTTTCCACATGGGACAATGATGGATTTAGCACAAAGACACATAACACTATATGTAACAAAATTTGAAAGATGTTCTGTTCCTGGTTTGAAAGTGTTATTTCTTGTTTAATTGTGTGTTACTTACTTTTAAAGTTGTTGTTATACTGCCACAAACTAGGCTGAATTGGTTGAGACTCTATTCACTGAAAAACTATAGCAAAATGTGCTACAAAATGTTACACAAATACAAACATTTTGCAGTTTAAGAAACATTTTCTATGTTTTTATGAAAGAACCAATTAGGATATGACATTTATAACCCAGGAACAAAAATCATGTTACATAGTGTATGTGTGAAGTGCAGGAATGAGCACACAAGACACGTTTCATAACAGGAGCATATTAAGCACAGATATCATAGATGTGCCTCTTCAGATACCAAACAAATGATAGATCCATGTCTTTTCACAGACTCTTTCCTGAAATGTTTAGCCACATTAGGAAAAGCTACTTTTTTTGGACAATGATTTCCAACATTCCTACAAGCCTCAAGGATGTGGAATTATCACACAAAAGAATAACTTTTCTAAATTCTACAGTCTAATATTGCAGGAAAGAGTCTCCAAAATGTATGGCGCCATCATTTATCATGTAACATGTAAAATGTCTATAGGTGAATGAGCATTGAACACTCTCTTTTGTGTTACATAGCATGTCATAGGGTTGGCCCATGCTTTGTAATCAAAATCATTCACAAAAAGGTAGATATTCAGCAAAAAAGCTGTCGAAAGTCAACCATCTCAATCTCTTCTGGTGTTTTGCTGGGACAGTTCCTCGTAGACTGACTTTGCCCAGCTCTGGCCAGTTTGGGCCAGGTTCTAAATAGATAAATATTAATGTCAACATACCCAAGTCTCCATCACCTTCCTTTCTGAACGAAACCTACATTTCGCCTTCTAAGAGCTTTCATTCCTTTGTAGTGCATATCCTCAATATATGTGGATATTTGTAGATCCAGTACAGTCCCCGATTCCATGGGAGAAACATTTCTGGACTTTGTATGGATATGCAAAATGATGGATAATAACAAACCTTGTTGATGTGAAGGACTTCTATTCCTGGTGCATCATCAAATTGCAACTCCCAGGATTCTACAGCATTCAGACATGGCAGTAAAAGTGATTTCAACCCACATTAATTCTACAGTGTAGATGCCTCCCTAGAAAAAGCCTAGACAGGAAAATATCACAGGTGAACAGAGGCTTGAACCTGGAGCTCCCAAGTGCCAACCCAATATTTTAAACATGACAGGTAGCTAGCTATATAGGTAGGAATGAAGGCCAGATGGCTGACAGAGCTGTATCTGGTGGGTGAGTCATTCTCCACATCAAAAAGCGCTAATGCCATTTTTAGAAGAAAGAATCAGCCGCATTTTCAACTTCAAGTTGGTAAAAACAGGATCCATAAAACATAAAAGTTCCCCAAGTTCTGCTCTGATTATTATTATTACAGGTCCGCATGACCCTATTGTTATGATTTCCTCTTACTAGCCAAGATAACCACATCTCAATTGCGCGAGTTTCAGCACTTTTTGCTCTCTGCTTACTTACATTTTGGAGAAAGATTTCCATGCTGGAAACTCCAGTAACATGTTCAGACAGTGTTGTAATAGAAACAGGACTGGTCTAGGTTGTAGTGGGATTTCTAAAGCCATTCAGGTTTTGCTTTCAGCCTTCGAAAATTAGGATTATGTATTCCTTCCCTTCTTTGCTGGTGATGGCTATGAAGCTCCCTTCTCTGAGCATGGAAGCAATGGGAAGAGCAAGGAATTACACCTTCCAAATGTTTTGTGCCTAAACCTTTGGATGGTTAAGAAAAAGCCAACAAGTGAGTGAATATTGGCGAGGAGAAATTGGGCATCTGCACTGTAGAATTATTGCAGTTTGACATTGCTTTAACTGCCATGACTTAATGCTATGAAATCATGGGAGTTTTAGTTTTATAATTAGCCTTCTCTGCAAAAGCACTGGTGCAACTCCCATGATTCCATAGCATTAAGCCAAAGCAGTTAAAGTGGTGCCAAATGACATTAATTCTACAGTGTAGACACACTCTTAGAGGGAAATGACATCTATGTGATAATGGCACCTTACTCTTGCTCTCCCAATCCACCTCCAAAGACCTTGTGCCAACACAGTTAAGTCAGAGTCTCTTTCAAATAACATTTTTATAGCACTTTGATACCACTTCAAATGCCATGTTTGCATCATAATGGAATCCAAGACTTTGCCATTTAAATACTGTCCTCCGATCTGAGGATGGTAAGCATCTAATTCCCAAGGAGCCATGGAGCCATGGCTGTGAACAGGATATCAAAACTGCTATCACTGTTTCGTGTAAAAGGCACTCTGTAAGAGAGACCCTACCTGTAAGAGAGTCAACCTATGATGAGTTACAGTATGTGAATCAGAATGCGGATAGGGTTGTTGTGTGTTTTCCGGGCTGTATGGCCATGTTCCAGAAGCATTCTCTCCTGACGTTTTGCCCACATCTATGGCAGGCATCCTCAGAGGTTGTGAGGTTACCTTACAACCTCTGAGGATGTCTGCCATAGATGTGGGCGAAATGTCAGGAGAGAATACTTCTGGAACATGGCCATACAGCCCAGAAAACCCACAACACCCTGTGATACCGGTCATGAAAACCTTCGACAACAGAATGTGGATACTTTCCACTTTACAAGACAATTTTGTTCAGAGTGTGGTTATGATTGGAAAACACACATATTTAGAAATAAGTGCATGTGTAAGTTTCACTATTGACCGTGGAGTCATCTCTTAATCTTAGTGCGATTGACAGATTCTGCTGACAACGACTGAAGCAGAGGTAAACATAAAACAACATTGTACATTACAGTTACTCATTGTGTATTGCAGAGCTCCACATCGTGGTTGAGCGTCGTGCCTTTCCCAACGTCACCCAGTCATGGATGCTGCTATTCTGCATAGGATTTGCATATTACAGGGACAGAGTATCTTCACTTATGAATATGCGAGGGCATGTTGGATTGCATCCACATGCATGTTCACAAACAAGGAGAGAGAATGACCTGTTCCTGTTTCCAGGCCCTTTCCCCTCCCATGTTTATTATTTTCGGTCCCCAAAGACCTTCTCCTTGTTCTCCTCTTGCTTCCTGTGCTAGTGAATCCATTTCTGCAGAAACCCAAACTGTGATTTTCTGACACATCCGCGAGGGAAGAGGTCACGGCGGAGCCAGAATGTACAGTTCCAAAGGCTAATATCTAATGGCACATTGAGCAAGATGAGCGTGCCTCCAAATGAGAGCCACGCCACCCCTGGGAGGGCTTGCAGGGAATGCTGCTTGGCAGCAAGAAATCATTTTAGCAGAGGAGAGAGAGAGAAAGAAAGAGATGTATAGGAGTGGATCTGTGCCTGAATCGTGTCTGCTGTGCAACCCACTCAGGATGCTTGTGAGTCACTTCCCTCTCCCCCGTTCCCCTTTCTGCAATGCATTTTGCCTTGTCATTTCTCAACAGGAAAGTCTCCCCTCTAGATGAGGAGGCAGGGCTTTTTTTTTTTGGCAAGGGCTTCAAAGGCGGTTTTATTAACCACGGCTTCTATGGCCACCGAGGAGGGAATAATAATCTGCAGACCAGCTGCACTGTGTCACCGGGGGGTCCTGAGCCCTTTGGGTTCAGTAACACTAATTCTACAGCATCATGAATTCCAGGCAGAAATAGCAACACGGACGCAACATGTCCAACACAAACACAGCAGGAATTTTGTGGAATCCGCACCGCAAGTTATGTTTTTCTTTCCAGGATGTCCTGGTCCTGACATGGGGCGCAGCAGACAGGATCCTGGTTCAAAAATGCAGCTTGTAGGAGCCCTAATGGAGGCCCCCCCAAGACCTCCAGAAAGACCTCACAGCTTCCAGTTCCTCTGTTACCTGGGTTTTCACCCAAAAGTCTGCCAAAAAGCACCTCAAGGAGACTGCAAATAGGGAAGTGGGAACAAGAATGGAGTAGTGGTTTGAGCATTGGAGTACAACCAGGGCTTCAGTTCTTCACTTAGCCATAGAAACCAATTGGGTGACCTTGAGTGAGTCACATACTCTCAGCCCCAGAAAACCCTGAGACTAGGTCACCTTAGAGTTGCCATGAGTTGGAAATTACTTATAGGCACACAACAACAATAGCAGCAGCAGCAACAACAACAACAAATCCATCCACCCAAATAGCCCTTTCCTCCAATATGACGCTATAGTTATACAACAAATTTGACAGAAAAAGTAGTTCTATACACAGTAATGCTACGTAGTAATTACTGTATTTACGAATTTAGCACCAAAATATCATGATGTATTGAAAACATTGACTACAAAAATGCATTGGATAATCCAGAATTTTGGATAAGCAAATGTTGGATAAGTGAGATTCTACTGTATTATTATATTGCTATATTGTACTATACCTCTATACTGCAACATTATTAGTAATATTATATGCAATGTATACTATGCAATTATTATATATTATTATATTGTACTATATTATTACACCACTATATATATAATACACTATCTGTATTGGTATTATATAATATACTGTACTATAGTATGTTGTAGTATATATAATATCTAATATATTACATTGCAACATTATTAATATTATATAGAATATATTGGTGGTTAAAGTCCGGGGAGTAGGGTGAGCTCCTGCTGTTAGTCCCATTTTCTGCCAACCTAGCAGTTCGAAAACATCCAAATGTGAGTAGATCAATAGGTACTGCTTCAGCAGGAAGGTAACAGTGCTCCATGAAGTCATGCCGGCCACATGACTTTGGAGGTGTCTACGGACAATGTTGGCTCTTTGGCTTAGAAATGGAGATGAGCACCAATCTCCAGAATCGGACACAACTAGACTTAATGTCAGGGAAAACCTTTACCTTTACTATGTTAAGGATTACAACCAAACTAAGCTTTGGTCATCATTTATGAGGAAAAGCTGAAATCCTTGATCATTGGTCATGTTGGCATGAGGTCCTAGGGATTATAATCCAAAAGAAGCAATATCTCTATGTTCTGAAAGACTCCAGGTTTGGTCTGGATTAGCTTGGTTAATAAAACAGAAGACAAACAAACAATCCAAACACACAGGATTTAAAATCTTTATTTCCAAGGTGAGCTTAGGAAGGTTCAGGACTATAGTTTTTCACCAGGCGGTGGGTTAAAAATAGTTGATGACTCTTCTGATGGACTGGATGGTGGCGCTGGGAGCCTGCCACTCGTTGCAACTACGGTAGTCCCCCCTTTCAACAACATACATCTGGCCACGGTAATTGGGTTCCTCATATAACACCCACCTGAAATAGAAGTGAAGTGGATTATATTTTCAAAATACTGCAAGCAATATTTAAAATTGGATACAGCACCATTTTAGCCAAACATCGGGCGACCCAAATATAGGGACCATGGCTCAAGGGCAGGAGTGGGGAAAGTATGGTGCTTAGATCAGATGTGTCTTCTAGGCTGTTTTGTGGCTCTCAATCTCACTATTTTCCCTAAACAGACCTCTTTCTGATCCCCAAAAGAGGTAAATTGGCTTGCCTTGGAGCCTCCAAGAACAACAGTTGCAGCAACAGAACAAATTGCCTTTTGCTAAGTTTGTGAGGTTCCTTTGCACTCGATGGCTTGTGAAGCCACTTCCAATTCTATGATTCTAGGAAAAACTGAAGTTGACTTCTTTTCTTGCTTGTTGTCATTTTTGGCAGTCTGTGAGAGTTTCAGGATCAAAACATTGGTCCTCAAACTCACTACGGAGAGAGAAAGGGAGGCGAAACAGTCCATGCTACATTTAGAACTTCTTTCCACCCACATTTTGCCAACTACAAGAAGCATTCTGCTACTCATTTCTGCTTACCGATATGCAAATGGGTAGGGCATACAGCACGAACTAAAGACAACCAACTGCCATGTCGACTAATGAACTAGATACCAAGACACCACAAGTGGCCCTTGGGCATACCTCGCATTTGATGGGATGAGCCAATGATGAGGCTAATGAAGTTCAACAGGAACAAATGCAAGATACTCCACTTAGGAGCAAAGATACAGAATGGAGGATGCCTGGCTCGACAGGAGTACGTGTGAAAAAGACCTTGTAGTCCTTGTGGACAACAAGTTAAACACGAGCCAACAATGTGATGTGGCGGCTAAAAAAGCCAATGAGATTTTGGCCTGCATAAATAGAAGTATAGCGTCTAGATCCAGGGAAGTCCTGCTCCCCCTCCCTTCTGCTTTGGTCAGACCACACCTGGAATCACGCTGTGTCCAATTCTGGGCACCACAATTGAAAGGAGATGTTGACTCTAAACTGGAATGTGTCCAGAGGAGGGCAACTAAAACGATTAAGGGTCTGGAGAACAAGGCCTATGAGGAGTGGCTTAAAGAGCTGGGCATGTTTAGCCTGTAGAAGAGAAGTCTGAGAGGAGACATGCTGAGGGCCATGTATAAAGATGTGAGGGCCATAGGAAGGAGGGAGCAAGCTTTTTTTTCTGCTGCTCTGGAGACTAGGACATGGATCAATGGCTTCAAACTACAGGAAAGGAGATTCCAACTGAACATTAGGAAGAACTCCCTCACTGTGAGAGCTGTTCAGCAGTGGAACTCTCTGCCCAGAGTGTGGTGGAGTCTCCTTTTTTGGAGGCTTTTAAGCAGAGGCTGGATAGCCATCTGTCTGGGGTGCTTTGAATGTGATTTCCTGCTTCTTGGCAGGGGGTTGGACTGGATGGCCCATGAGGTCATCTATGATCCTATGATTCTATTTGGCCAGAAATGGGAAAGAAAAGTACAAAATTGTATATTTTGTCAAATGGCAGATTTGTGTGAAGCCCAAAGGAGTGGATTGATGACAAACTGGATAGGATATGATATGCAAATTGATGATTTGGATGTCATTAGATTGGGTCAGAGAGCAGGTGGCATATCCAGGGTCACCCAGTGGGTTTCCATGGCTGATCAGCCATTTAAATCCTTGTCTCCAATCATAGTTTTTAAATTGTTAGATTTTAGCCTGTTCTTGTAAGCTGCTTTGAGCCCTGGGGGAGTGTTTTTAAGATGTTTTTAAAAATGTTTTTAAATTGTTAGATTTTAGCCTGTTCTTGTAAGCCGTCCCGAGCCCTAGGGGAGTGTTTTAAAGATGTTTTAAAGATGTTTTTAAATTGTTAGATTTTAGCCTGTTCTTGTAAGCCGTCCCGAGCCCTAGGGGAGTGTTTTAAAGATGTTTTAAAGATGTTTTTAAATTGTTAGATTTTAGCCTGTTCTTGTAAGCCGCCCCGAGCCCTAGGGGAGTGTTTTAAATATGTTTTTAAAGATGTTTTTAAGATGTTTTTAAATTGTTAGATTTTAGCCTGTTTTTGTAAGCCGCCCTGAGCCCTGGGGAGTGGCGGCATATAAGTTTGAACAATAAATAAATAAAATAGTTGGACACTAAAACCACTATGAAATACCAGCTCTCACTCCCCCATCTGTTTGGGGTGCTTTTGGCAGGGTTTGGGGTGCAAAATCAAGCAATAGGAGAACTGGAGACTCTGGGGACATCTGGGAAGTTGGGGGGGATCATTGTTAGGGGTTCTAAACATTGCATTTTTGAATTAAAATCTTGGCCAGTGTGCAATGCTCAAATCATTACGGCATGCTGGCTCCCCTCCATAAACTGCAAATCCAGGGATTTCATCGGTGGAACCAGAGCCGTTAAAGAGGAATCAATAGCACTCCATCGGTGTAATGCACCAGGTCCCTGTGAGCCTAGGATTTTGTAGGGCTTTTAGCCAACTCTTCAGGAGAAAGCTCCTGTCCCCGAGAGGCCCGCATTCAACAGGCATGCTTGACCTTTCCGCCAGAGAGTGCCTACACATTTCTGCTATTTCGCCCTCCTTAGAGATGCTCTCTTGGCATGGAAGCATGATGTGTAAACCAGAACTCCAGCTGCGCCTTGCACAAGCCAAGCGCTCCCTGGCTCCGGCACAGAAGCACCCCTTCGGCCTCTCCTCCGTCTCTTTCAGACATGCTTCTCTGGTGTGTTTATTTGTTTGAGAGCAGCGCATGGGACAACAAAGCCACAAGACAACAACAAATTAGGACATAATCACAGAGCAATTCCATTCCTTGAAAGAGGGCGAGGATTTGTACACACAGAGAAGGAGGCACACTCCTTCTTCCCTTGGAAAATACTCATTTTTTGGTCAGAGACGATGACAATGCCGTCCTGCTACTTAGTTGGTGGTTAGGGTTTTTTTTTATATAGGGAAAATGTTTCAGAGGCGGGTATGAAGTGGGTGGGAGAGAGACTGTTGGAAAAGGATCACAAAGCAAGAATGCAGCCTTGCAGGAAGGATATAATCTGAGTTAATCATGCTCACCATAAAAAAATAAACCCTCATTAAAGTGATCCTTTCATGCCTCATGCTGACCTTTGTTTTGGATGAGCAACATTAACAGTAGACATCTTGAACTGGATGACAACACGGCAATCCTTTTATTGCCATATCATGAGCAGGATCTCTAGGGAATTGCGAGAATTTGGGGATTTGAAAAGAAGCAAAGGTGTGAATTTGGGACTTTTTCAAAGCAGATCGGGGTGACAGTATGGAGGAGGGTAAAATGAGGACTTTGCCCCGCAAATGAGAATTTCTGTGCCCTGCAAGTCTCTTTCAACCTCCAAATTTCTAGCATTGTAACAACTTGAAAATCCAGTGAACATTCAGAAGCATAATATAAGCATCCAAAGAAAAGAGGCAGGCAAAATGACCAAGGGAATGTAAACATTGGTAGTAAAGGTAAGGGTTTTCCCCTGACATTAAGTCTAGTTGTATCCCATTCTGGGTTCTAAGCCAAAGAGCCGGCGTTGTCTGTAGACACCTCCAAGGTCATGTGGCCAGCATGACTGCATGGAGTGCTGTTACCTTCCCGCCAGAGCAGTACCTATTTATCTACTCGCATTTGCATGTTTTCAAACTGCTAGGTTGGCAGAAGCTGGGACTAAAAGCGGGAGCTCACCCTGCTCCCCGGATTCGAACCGCCGACCTTTCGGTCAGCAAGTTCAGCAGCTCAGCGGTTTAACCTGCTGCACCACTAGGGGCTCCAACGTAAACATAGCAAATGTGAAAACTCCTGGTGAGAATAACTTTCAGTGTCTGAAATGCTTTGAAATTTGCAGAAAGAAGGAAAATTACATTTGGAAGAGCAGAATTCGTATTTGGGTGGCCAACGCTGCTTTGTGTCTTGGTCAAGAGATAAAAATTAATATAATAATAATAATAATAATAATAATAATGCCTTCATATCTCCTTACCCCGCCTCCCAGCTACAAACATGGACAGCTCTGAAAGCATGCCAAGGAAAGAGAAGAAAAGAATTTCAAATGAATGTAATTTGCCTTATCTATGAAAAAAAAGCTAGCTAAAAAGCAAAACAGGCATTGAAAAAAGAGAGTGAGATCAAGCTGAGTGAAACCAAGCTGAGCCTACAATAAAGGAATAAATGCATATTATTCATATATTAAGCAACTCGATGCTGTTGAAATATTACCTGCAAGATTGCAACACGCTGGTTATCAGCGAGGAGTCTTGGCAATCCAAAGGCAGCCCAAGAAAGACTGGCATGGGTTGTGCTCTGAAGCTGTGGTTCCTGCTTCTAGTCTTTATTTTTAGACGTTATTATATTTTGTCTGGCTGCATCTGAGGGTGAGAATAGTGTTCCAAGCCTAGTACATCCAGATCAGGGGCATTGGAACCAAATATTTGCTTTGGCACCTTTATTTCTGGCTGCATAGTAATATACAGTAATCCCAACCCAAAGCTTGGGAAGTTACTTTTGAAAAGGAATTAATTATTTTATTCAGTGCTCTGGTGATCTCGTCCATGTTCCGGTTATTACAGTCTGGAAAAATAAGTTGCTGAGTTACTTGTTGCTAACTTTGAACTACATTAAATGGTCAGCATAGGGTTGTCTTACGATTAAACAGAGAAGCCAGACTTGGCCACGGTGGTCCACACTCTTGTTACATCTTGAATAAACTACTGCAACGTGCTCCTCTTGACCTTCAAAAAGAAACTAAAAACGTTGTGGGACCAAGCTTTTGGCAGTAATGCAGTGCAATATTTAGATGGAATATATACAATTTGACTGGAACTGCTTCTGACTATGATTTCGGATTATGTGGCTTTAGAAATTGGTTTTAATGTTTATGTGTTTTAATCTTCCTGTTTTTAATGTGTATGACTATTTTATTTTTTGGTCATGTTATTATCTGTCTGTTTTATGTGGCATCGAATTGCTGCCTATCGTAAGGCCGCTTTGAGTTCCCTTCAAGGTGAGAAGGGCCGGGTATAAATACTGTAATTAATAATAAATAAAATACCTTCTATTTCCCACAAGAAGGCACTTCAGGTATTTCACCTTAAACATACAGGAAAAATGGGAAATAAATTACAAATAAGTCTTTCTCGTTGCCGCACGAGACGTGAATTTCCTCTCGCTGTTCCAGACCAAGTCAGTACATGAACCCCAAACTGAATAACAAACACCCAGTTACCGTTTCGTAGGAAAATAGTGAGTTACAGCTAATAAAGGTAAAAAAAAAAGGTAATGCCATTCCAGTTTGTTACTGCAAAAGGTAACTATTTACCAAGGTTACTTCCAAGTGAATACTGTAATCTAAAGTAGCAGGAACTGCACAATCCACAAATAAGAGAATATGGTCTTTCAGACACAATATGGATATCCGTAATAACAAAGACATTATTTAAAGGGGATGTTTGAGAGTTTTACGTGAAAAGCACTTAGTTGCAGGTGTTTGGAATATCTTTAGTTTTATTACAATAATTGGATACTCCTTGGCTGGGATTGATTAGCTGGAGATCTCATAGCATCATGAACATGTGTACATTTTCTTTACATCTATGATGTATGATCTATGGTGGCACAGTGTGTTAAAGTGCTGAGCTGCTGAACTTGCGGACCAAAAGGTCCCAGGTTCAAATCCTGGGAGCAGAATGAGCGCCCACTGTTAGCCCCAGCTCCTGCCAACCTAGCAGTTCGAAAATATGCAAATGTGAGTAGATCAATAGGTACCGCTCCGGTGGGAAGGTAACGGCGCTCCATGCAGTCATGCCAGCCACATGACCTTGGAGGTGTCTACGGACAACACTGGCTCTTCGGCTTAGAAATGGAGATGAGCTCCAACCCCCAGAATCAGTCACGACTGGACTTAATGTCAGGGGAAACCTTTACCTTTACCTATGATTGTACTCTCATTGTGCAATTGATGTATTCAGTTTGTGGTTGTGTCAGCAGAGCCGCACACATGTAACCATTTCACATGGGCGTAAAACCCTACTGGAGTGCCATTGGGTCAACTGGATTTACCTATGTGCTAATTCACCCCTATAGATCTTCTGCCCCATGGAAAAGTTTGAAGAGACCTCATGGGCCATCCAGTCCAACCTCATTCTGCCAAGAAGCAGGAAAATCGCATTCAAAGCACCCCCAACAGATAGCCATCCAGCCTCTGCTTAAAAGCCTTCAAAGAAGGAGCCTCCACCACACTCTGCAGCAGAGAGTTCCACTGCCGAACAGCTCTCACAGTGAAGAAGTTCTTCCTAATGTTCAGGTGAAATCTCTTTTCCTGTAGTTGTAGTTTCCTAGTCTCCAGGGCAGCAGAAAACAAGCTTGCTCCCTCCTCCCTATGACATCCCCTCACATATTTATACACGGCCCTCATCATGTCTCCTCTCAGCCTTCTCTTTTGCAGGCTAAACATGTCCAGAGAGGTAGGGAAACGGTGTAACCTGGACATATGTTGCAATATTACTTACGCTCCATCCCCATAGACTTTGATGGCATTGATCCAGTCCTTGGACCAGCCTTGCTTACTCAAGAAAGAGCAGTCTTCAGTGAATTCCTGGCTGCGGCCACTGAAATATGTCCCTTCATAGATTTTTATTCGGTAATGCTCCCCATGCTGCTGATAAGGATGAAGCAAGATTTAGTTTTCACGGCAAAAATAGTTTGAAAAAGAGCACTGTATCCTGTACAAAATATAGGGAAAGTATTTTCCATTTACCATTTAGTTCACCATCTTCTTTCTTGCACATCCACATACCCTTTAAGGTACCAGTGACCACAGTTTGGTGCCTGAAATGTTAGCCCTGTTTCTGGGTACCGTATATACTTGAGTATAAGCCGACCCTAATATAAGCTGAGGCACCTAATTTTACCACAAAAAACTGGGGAAACTTATTGACTTGAGTATAAGCCGAGGGTGGGAAATACAGCAACTATGGGTCAATAAAAATAAAAATAGATCCAAATGAAATCCCTGCAATATTTGCAAGCCCTATGTTCATATATATCTATCTAGACATCTCTCTCTATATATATAATTATATCTATATAGGATTTGCAAAGACTTGCAAATATGTGAGATGAAAATGCATATATACAATTAATGTATACACATAAATACAGATATACAGGTACATGGAAATCTCTGGCTATCTATATGTATATAGGATTTGCAAAGAATTGCAAACATATGAGGGGGAAATTCATAAAATTAATGTATATAGATAGATACAAATATAATGGTACATAGGGATTGCAAAGGCTTGCAGGGGGGAATCCCTATATATCTGTAGCAGAGATTAACAAATATTTCAGGGAAAAATGTTTATATATATATATATATTCTTCTTCCTGACTTGCAAGGGCTTCTTTCCCTTTTCAAAACATTCCCTTGGTTAAGAGTGAGGGAGGCTTTGGAAAAGAAAACATTGATAAGGGAGAGTAAGATGAGAGATAAATATATCATATATTGCAAGCAACGGCCTCCGGGCTCCAGCTCATAAAGACGGCTGAAAAACTCGGCTTATCTTCAAGTATATATGGTATATTTGGCAAGCTGATTTCAAAAAGGGCCCCTGCTTTCCCCTATCACCTTTTGTTTTTGAGATACAGAACATATGCCAGCTACTAGGCACCATCTGCTCACCCAAATCATAAGCATATCTAGGAAACTGGTGTTGGTGCAATGCTATCTAATACAGTTTTCTGAATCGGCTCCCCAAATAACCCCAGGAACAAGTCTAAAAACCAAGACACCAAGGAAAAATGTTTTAGGAATGTGAATTGATCATGCTCAGGTCAAAAGACTGCAGCATCACCTTTGACATCTACAAATGATCCAGACATGTATGCATAGAGAAACGAAATGAGAATCCCGTCCGGGACAGAAATATTAAGAAGATATTCCAAGATACACAGATCTTGAGACTGTTTGCCTCAACCCCCCCCCCCCCCCAAATGAATTTTTCTTTAAATTTCCAGTCAAGGCTGATTATTTACACAGGATAAATGCTGTGAAGTGGCAATAGACGGAGGGAAAATAAACCTCTCCCCCTTCGCCGCTTTGGTTTCCGCAGCCCAGCTATGCAAGTTTTTGGGGGTGAATTGAGGTAATGTCCTTTAGGAATCCCACCCCCAGACAACTTTTGTTCTGCACGGAATTCACAGACAGGTATTATTTTCTTAATTTTTTAAAAAAAATCCTTAATTCAATGATATCTAATAGGTTTATAAATGGAATAATGCAGGAAATGACTTGGTTTAAGGTATCAAAAAGGTTACAAAATATTTGCAGCTGTGAGATCTTGCGTAAGCTTGAAATGGGAGTCAAAAAGAACTAGACTTCTATACACAGAGAGAGGAGGAAGAGCATAAAATTTGGGGAGTAAAGGACAATTTCATTGGGGAGAAGACTTCTTATTTGAGGACAATGCTCTCGATTCTTTCCCTGTGCTGTTGCTACACACTTGGAGCCAGAAAAGTCTGTAATGACGGTGGTCCAAAACTTGGGCATCACAACCAAAAGGGTCTGTTTCTATTTGTGACGAAGGCACAGACTGAGACTTTTTTTACTCTACTGTCAGTTTTAAAGAGACTTGAGACACAAAACATGGCCAGTGTTGTAGTCTAAGATCTGGAAGATCCTGGGTTCCCTAAATCAGGAATGCAGCCTATTTGTGAATTACAGTTCCCCAAATTAACCATATATACTTCATCTTCAGTTCTCTTACACCAGAAGCGACTTGCAGTTTCTCAAGTTGCTCCTGACACACACAAAAATAATGACAGTGGCAATGCTAGGAGCCATAGCTCCCACCCCTGAAAAAAACCCCCTAATGTTCCCAAGCTCTTTCCGAAACCCAACCTTTTAGCACAATATGAATTGCTTTTTACCTTTACTTGGAAGGAAAAACACATTACTCAAAGCAGGAAATATTGGTAAACTTGCATATATACCTGGCATTGCCTGAATCTGCATGTTCTAATGCCAGCCTCTGCCCCCACTAAAGCAAGGCATTCAGGTTGGAAAGGCAGCCACCTACCTGCTTTCTCCCTTCTCCAGCCTTGAGAAGGCATGCTTCATAGTGTCTCCATAGCAATGCTCTGGCAATCAGACTCTCTGAGAATCTCCATTCTGATGCTCTTGCTCTCTGTCACTTGTCATCTCTCCCTCTGAGTTAACCTTCCTGTCTATGCAGTGCCCTCTTGTGGTCGCATCTGTGTAATGCTATGCAAGGCTAATTTGGGGGGCCGTGCTCCTGAAAGGGGTAGATTTCCAGTTCAAGATCTGCCACTATTTTAAATTGGATAATGAAGGGTATGTGTACCAAGGTTGGTCCAGATCCATCAAGCTACCTAAGAGCCTTTGTGGAACATACATACAAACATATTTTCACTTTTATGTACATACATACTTTTACGTGTGTGTGTGTGTGTGTGTGTGTGTGTGTGTGTGTATATATATACTAGCTGTGCCCGGCCATGCGTTGCTGTGATGAAGTATGGTGGTATGGGAAATAAAGTATTGAGGAATTGGTGGTAGTTAAGGTAAAGGGTAAAGGTTTTCCCCTGACATTAAGTTCAGTGGGTCATATAGCTGTGTGGAACTGCCATATAATCCAGTTAAAATCAGATAATCTGTATTTTATAGGCAATGTGGAAGAGGCCTAAGTGAGGCCTAACTCTGCCTGTCCCCTGGGCTGAGTGGGTTGCTAGGAGACCAAGTGGGTGGAGCTTAGCCTTCTAACTGGCAGCAATTGGATAAAAACAATTATTCCTCTCCCTTTAATTAGGACTTTATTTTTCTTTTCTTTTTGTTGTATGAACGTAGAGGCATGGATGAAGGGTTGTGCTGCCAAGTTTAGTGTTTCTGGGATGTGTAGTTTTGTTGTTTTGTCCTAGGCCGAAATTTCATTACCCATATATATATCTGCAGTGCCATGCGTACTTACAGGAAATAACATATTATTGAGCTCAGTGGGAGTCTGTTTGAATAGACAATTGGTGTTTGACTATTACAGTGGAGTCTCACTAATCCAAGCCTCACTTATCCAAGCCTCTGGATAATCCAAGCCATTTTTGTAGTCAATGTTTTCAATATATCGTGATATTTTGGTGCTAAATTCATAAATACAGTAATTACAACATAACATTACTGCGTATTGAACTACTTTTTCTGTCAAATTTGTTGTAAAACATGATGTTTTGGTGCTTAACTTGTAAAATCATAACCTCATTTGAGGTTTAATAGGCTTTTTCTTAATCCCTCTTTATTATCCAAGATATTCGCTTATCCAAGCTTCTGCCGGCCCATTTAGCTTGGATAAGTGAGACTCTACTGTACTTACGTACTTAACAGCACAAAGGAACAGCTTGTGCTTATTGTACAGTAACTTTGGCTCGATCTGGCCATACATATTAACAAGAAAAATGGTTAGATGGAAGATGGATGCAAAGAAAGACATACAGTAACGTGTTGTATCCTGCACGTTTTATTCCTTTGCAGGCGCATTAGTGTTAAGGGCCTAGATCCTACACCGTGTTGCGTGATCTAAACCTGTGTTTATAGTTACATGGCAATTGCCTTACACCAGCCTTTCACCTCAATGGCAACATTATGCAACCAATTGTGTATCTGCAAACATGGCTGCTTACAGTTCCATGGGGAATGCGTAGTGTCTGTTTCTATAATTTAAATTAAGAAAGTGGAAAATGAATGGCATAGATTGTTATGGTTTTTGTTGATATGTAGTGAAATGTTTAATCCATTGTGGCTGTGCAAGTGTGTGGATTTGTTCCGGCAAGCATTCCAGCAGTCATGAGGTTAATTGCAGTGAGCCCTGATTGATGGCTAGAATGGCAAAGGACCAAGACTTCTGTTTGTGTGCTACGTGACAGGAAGATATGTCATAGACTGTGGAATGTGAAGATGTGCTTCGGTGTACTGATAACAGACTCAGAGAGACACGGAGAAAACTTCATGATCTGTTTTTGCCAAGGCAAGATGTGTCCAGACAGCTTTGGTTGTTAGCATTGTAAATATTCTTGTAAAATAAAGTCTTTAGAACCACTGGGATCAGCAGATAAGATTGACTGAGTTGTTGTTTTTTGTTGGTGCCACTTTGCAGTTGCTGAGTAGTCTGATGGATGAGCTAAGGTGAGACCTGACTCATCAATCAGTCTGGACGCTGGTTCCCTGACATAGATGAATAATGTGTCATCCAAGAGTGTGCAGCTGCATGACTGGAATCCCGATGGTTAGTCCAAACTAATTTACTTAACTGTTGGATGGGGAGTCAACGTGTAAGTAAATCCAATTGGTTGAATGGCTCTTCTCTAGCTGAGAGTAAACACAACCATGCTAAATAGTTACACTCATTTATTTATTTATTTATTTCTGATATTTCTACCCCGCCCTTCTCCCCGAGGGGACTCCATTTATTCATCCATGAACTGAACATGTTCATTGCTCAGTGCCTCCCAAAATTATGAGCGAAATGTCTCTGTTATGTTCACTCACATTGCAGAATCTGGGGAAGATTTGAGAGTGCATGCCCAGAAGTGAAGATCTGAAATTGGGGATATTGGGTGCATGTGTGTATGCCTTAAAATCCTGATAAAGGATCTCCCTTCCTCCATGAAACAGAAGGAGAAAGCATCAGAAAATGGGTCTCACGCAACAACGGGTGGAAAAGGTGCACTAACCATTCCAATTGGCTTGCACGATCCCATCCGGTCATTGTGCCCGTTCCAACGATAGAAGCTGGGGTATTCTCCACGCTCCAGGATGTACTGCTGGCCTCGGAAATCCGAATGACTGAAGCAGACCCAAGCTCCGGTTTGTACGTAGATGGCGTTGACGCGGTTAGTGAAGCCCCGTTCCTGGAAGTTATCACAGGGCCCAGAGACCTCCAACTTTCTGCCTGTGAAGCATTTGCCCTCATAGAAAACAATCTGCAAGGAAGATATGCCATGAATGAAAGATACTATAAAATGCCAGTCCCAGTACCCATTGGGATTCCAAGCACATGGCATTTACTGCCAGCTGGATTTAATTTTGCATCCAATGAGAGACAGAGAGAGGGAGACCAAAAAGGAAACTGGATTAGTGTCTTTGAGCATAAATTACAGCTCAGCTCCAGTTTACAGCACTGTGTGTGGTGCATAATGCAAACTCCCTCTTGGCCTTTTGTAAACACCAAGTTTCAAATTTTATGTTTGGACTAATTAGGGTATATTCCATGTTTCCATTCACCCTTCATTCTTCTCTTTAGGTCACCAGTTAAGGGAATGTCCCCTTACTTCAGACCACCCTGTCTGTATGGTGACTCCACCCTCAAGACAACATAAGTCTACAGGGTTTCTAAAGCCTTACTCCGTCAAGCCATCCCATCTCCCGCTGGCACATTAAGCTTTTATTTTCCATCTCACAGTGTTTCCTTTAAAAAACATTTAAAATCTAAGCAAAGTTTGAGAGTTCTTTTTTTTGTAAATAATAATAATAAAGTTACTTACTTTTCCTGAATACTGAGACATGACTTTTTTTGATGATCTGCCCGATGCTCAAATTGAAGCCGACTCCCCAATGGGATTTGCAGAACTGATGAAAGCTGTATATACAGTATGTATGTATATATATATCTCGGCGACAGGGAGACCCGTTTGGGGTCCTAGGGGCTGCCAAACAATACACACCAGCAACGATTCATGCTTAGCTGGCAAGAACCACATGCCCCGGCCTCTGCTGATACGAGGGTTTTGGTTTTGATTTAATATGGACAAAAGCATCACTTGACGGGGATTTGAAGCATGAGCTCCGTACATTGACAGTTGCCTTTAGAGATGTTCATTTAGAATAGGCAACAGTGGAAAGGTGGCCAACTCTTCTATGTCTGTTCATTTCTTTTTAATATACAAGGTGCATTTCCACTGGAGGTTCTCCTGGAGGCCATAGTCAATGTTTTCAGAAGATGTCTTTGAAACAGCCAGAAAACATTCATAGCCCTGTCATCAATGAATTCAGTGGCTTGGACCTATACGTGCACAAGACAGTACTATCGCCAATCTATCATCCTTCCCCTAAAGACTTCTGTAAGGGTTGTCTGAAATTCTTCACATAGGGAATACCTGGGTTTTCAAGCATCCAAGTACTAGAAGACCAATAAAATACTGGATATACAGTTGATCAAAATCTCAGTATATTAATTGCACCTATGCTACATGACTCCCCAAGCAGCACAGAGCATCATATCAGCTAGATATTTTCCTGGCTTGAGATCTATTCTTATGCTAAACCAAGGTTCAAATACATGAAATTATCTCCATTATCCTTTGTTTTCCAGAAAATAGGTATGTGATGTACAAACAGTTAAGGCTTCTCAACTTTGGCTGTCGCTGTGCCTCCCTTTTGAACATAGCAGCCCTGCTAGATCAGCTTCATTCATTGGGCATTTGGTTCTGCCAATGGCCAGCCAAAGGCTTTTGGACATCACTCATAGTCACCGAGATTATTAGTCTTTGGTAGATTTCCCTTCTGTGAATTTTAAAGCACAATACAGTTATAACTTTGGAAGGGACCGCAAGGACCGTTTCGTTCAGTCCCTTGCCACGCATGAATAGTACACAACGAAAGCATGCTTTAGAGACAGCCATCCAATTTCTGTATAAAAACCTCCAGAGAAGGAGAGTCCACAAGCCTCTGAGGCAGTCTATTCTGTTTCTGAAGTTCTTCCAAATGTTTAGGTAGGGTCTCTTTTCTTCAATTTTTTTGATGTATTTGTTTGTGTTCTCTGGAGCAACGGAAAAAACTCCATCTGCTACACAACATCCTTTCACATATTTAAATATGGCTATCTTATCACCTCTCAATCATCTCTACTCCAAGCTAAACATACCCAGCTCCTAAGACACTCCTCATAGGGATTGTCTTCCAGACCTTCTACAATTTTGGTTGTTCTCCTCTGGACATATTCTTGTTTGTCAATATCCTTTCTGAATGGTGGTGTCCAGAGTTGGGCATATTATTCCATGTGAAATCTTACCAAAGCAGAATAGGTTATTGTTATTATTTCCCTTGACTTAGACACTATATTCCTATTGATTCAGTCTGGATTTATATTGTCCTGTTTGGCTAACACATTGCACTGCTGAATCATGTATAGCTTGGGATCTACTAAAACCCCTCTAGATCATTTTCCCAATAATTTTGATTTCCAACCCTGTCCTCTCCTAATTTGGTGTCATCAGAAAAACTGATAAGCATACTTTCAGTTCCATTTTTCAAGTTATTTGTGAAGATGTTGCATACCACCAGGCTCAAGACAAAGCCTTCTATTCCAGAGTCAACCACTGATGATCACCTATTGTATTCAGTAGATCAAATAGTTACAAAGCTCCATAATAGTACTGACTAGTGCATGTTTTAACAGCTTTTAAATTTCAGTTCATGCAAAAGTGTTTGTACGTCCTCCTTGGTTTTTTCTGACATCACACTTTCCCTCTACATTGGAATTGTTTAGAACGTGTACTTCAATATCTTGCCTTTAAGAAATCCCCATATTTCCCTAAGCAACTTATTAGCTTTCTTAAAATCTAAACTGTATCTGTGACTACATTTGGTGTACCCTTTGCTCTGTATAAGAAATTCCAAAGAATTCCACTATTTCCTCTTCATTGACCAGATCATGTTTTTTAGGATCACATTCAAAATAGTTGATCCCCTTGTTGTCTTCCAACTTCTAGGCAATTAAACTGTGAAGCAAGAGGAGAATTTGTTGGACATTACATTCTTGGCCATGTTTGGCTTCCAATAAACATTTGGTTGATTTCCCATTACTATTTTATCTCCTTTTTGAATGTTGGGTCATTAGTTCCAGGAAGGCATCTCAGTTTTCAGTTTGCCTTGTGGGGGTCTTTAGGAAACTCCCACCATATCATTGTTGTTTCCTTCTTAATTTTTTACCCAAATGATCTTAATCTATTTTGTATGCTTTACATTATAAATCTCCCAAGTGCGCACATTCCTGACATGGAATGCTCCTTCTCCTCCTCACCTGTTTGATCAAAGTTTTGTTACTACATTCCAATCATGATATTCCTCCCACAAGATTTCAAGGATGCCTATTAAATCATATTTGCCTTCCTTTGTTGAGAAACAATTGCTTGACCCAGAAGTGGAGAATATTGGCCAGAGATGTAGAGAAGCAATGCAACATTTTTGTCCATCCATTGTGCAACATTCCCTACCTCAGGTAGGAGAGAAATGTCAGTGTGCTGGAAGAAGCAAAGACCACCAGCATTGAAGCAATGCTCCTACACCATAAACTCCGCTGGACTGAATGCCACGTGGTCCGAATGCCCAACCACCACCTCCCAAAGCAGTTACTATACTCCCAATTCAAGAACGGAAAATGGAATGTTGGTGGACAGGAAAAAAGATTTAAAGATGGTCCAGAGAGCGCTGTGATTCACTGTGTCGAATGCCTTTGCAAGGTCAATGAATGCCATGTACAGAGGTTGGTTTTGTTCCCTGCATTTTTCTTGGAGCTGTCGATCAGTGAAGATCATGTCCACTGTTCCTCTGGAGGGACGGAAGCCATTCTGGGATTCTGGGAGGGTGTCTTCTGAGACAGGGAGAAGGCGGTTTGCAAGGATTCTTGTGAGGATTTTCCCAGCGGAGGTTAGAAGGGAGATACCACGATAGTTCCCGCAGTCTGTTCTGTTCTGTGACAAAGAACTGGTGGGATCACAAGCCTGAAAAAGTTACTGAACATGAACATGTCAAGCTACTCTGGGATTTCCAAATCAATTCCTACCTCACAATCATGGGGAAAAAATGAGATATGGATTGTTGATGTTGCAATCCCAGGTGACAGCAGGATTGACAAGAAGCAACTGGAAAAGCTGACACAACACAAGGATTTAAAGATCGAACTGCAGAGACCCTGGCACAAGTCAGTAAAGATGGTCCCAGTGGTGATTGGCACACTAGGTGCAGTGCCTAAAGAACTTGGCTGGCACTTAAACACAATCGGCACTGACAAAATTATCACCTGTCAGCTGCAAAAGGCCACCCACCTTACTTGGATCTACATGCATTATTTGCTGATACATCACACAGTCCTAGACACTTGGGAAGTGTCCAACGTGTGATCCAATACAACAGCCAGCATAGTTATCTTGTTTGCTGTGTACTAATCTTGCTGTGTATCAACTACTACTACTACTACTACTACTACTACTAATAATAATAATAATAATAATAATTCTGTGGGGCTAAACTATGATCCCTGTGCCCATATTCACTGTTTCCTCTACTTGCATCTGACAAAATGTCCTCTTGGATTTTTCTAGGTTTTCTAGACCAATGTTTCTTCAACTGTGTTCCTCCAGATGTTTTGGATTTCAGCTCCCACAATTCCTAACAGCTGGTAAGCTGGCTGGAATTTCTGGGAGCTGAAGTTCAAAACACCTGGAGAAGCTGAGTTTGAAACACTGCTCTAGACAATTCTGTGCTATGCTTCTGCCACACGTCATCTCTGTAAGATAGATACCCAAGAATTTTCAATGTCCTCCAAAGCAACACTATGGTAACATCTGGTAGATGTTCAATTTAATGGGGTTTGTATTCTCCATAGTTTCCGGTTTCCACTGTAAATTCAGGAACATACCACTCATGGTTAAGGAGGGGTGTCATTCTTTCTCTAAACTCAGCCACCGTTAAAGACAAATAACACAAATCTGATCTTCAACAACAGAGGCCTCCACAAGACTCTGCAATGACAATCTCCTTTGTAGTTCTGCAGGGATTTATATTTTCCTCCGCAAAGAACTAATTGCCATGGCCCAGCAAAGTACCCAAGGGGTATATTCTAAGAAATGAATTTTATATTCCAACCTGCTTCACCAGAAGGTAGTCCTTTTCTGTAACACAGCATACAATTGCTGCCCTGATATGATTTACACCAAGGTCAAAATAGTTTCCATACCGCTTGGTTACAACCCCCTTTTGCCCCATCTAGAGCATGAAATATGTTCTGCTGCATTACAGGGTTAATTCCTCTATAACCAATAGATATGGAGTGAGAGCAAACCAGCTCAGCAAGTGCTATTTTTATATCAGCACATAATTTATTAGCAGGAACATTTTATGCGCTCAACGCACTCCAGAGACACAGCTAATTAAATCTTCCTGTTACCTCCGAGGAAGGAGCGAACGCTAACAACTCCTTCGCTACACAGGAGAAACTGGGCCAAGAGGCTCCGAGTTTTAGAGGGAGTCAAGTCAGCCTGCACCAGGAGTTAGGATTAGGTCCATGTGAAAACATACCAGCTCCATGTCTCAGTGTTTCCATTACAGGGATCTTGCAGTGGTTTATTGCATGCAGAAATATGGGGTGCAGTGGCACTGGAAACTGTCTGAATTCTACCATCTTTCTTAGCAGTCCCAAACTTGCTAACCCAGTGCTGTGTGGTGTGGGAATTAAAGTACTATATAAACCTTCACATACGACATTATGCAAAATTAGCAGCAAAGAAATAAAGGGAAGCCAGAGTCCAAAGTCCTGATGATAGGTAGCAAAACTATGTTTCCTGCATTTTAGCAAGGTAGTCAATTTCATATGGGTTGCTGGACCATATTAGTAACCTGCCACATGCTGCAAACTGTCAAATACACCCTTTGAAAGAGACAAAATCAAATACAGTATGGTCCTTGTATCCACTGAGGATATATTCCAGCGCACACACAGTTCCTTGGATACCTGAAATCGCGAATAATAGTGAAAACTGTACCTCTACTAAACTTGGGCCACAAATATACCATAGAATAGCACTCGGAAAACCTAGTGATGCCACCAAGGACTTCCAAGAGATGCCACCAAGCACTGGAGGTCTCTCTAGGCCCTCCAGTGTTATTCTATGTCATACTTGGCCTGGAAAAATATCAGAATTGCACTGGAGGATCTAAAGAGGCCCATCATTACTTCTGGGACGAATTATGTTTTGGAGCTGTAGCCATAAAGTCTATAGGTCAGGGGTAATGTTGTATTACTGTAGTCAAACTGTTCTCCTGAAAGCAAATTTGTAAAAAAAACAAAGCCCATCCTTTCAAAATTAATAATCAATTAAGCATGTGGATGCTACATTAATTTTATATTACCCTACATTTTCTCCAGCTCTATCAATATCAATAATCTCATTTAATTTACACAACTTTTTGCTAACTAGGCTAAGAGTCAAGGTTTACTGTAAGGTTAAATCTGAAATCAAGAGTGGATAATTTATACAATACTGACATTCAATGTCATGTACAAGTAACTTCCAAGTTGTTTTCAGAGCAGAATTGAACTACTGTTAGGAAGTAAAGAGCTCCGTTTTATTTCAATGTAGCCTGAACGTTCAACGATTTTTTCACCAGGTATGTAGGAGACTTGCACTGCATGCAAAAAAAAGAAAGTAGCAATTTGATGCTATAAACACTGGCACCTTCTGATGAAAAGAAAATCTACCAACTGTAGCAGTACATTTTTGTAACACTAGACATGAAGATGCAATCTTTACTTGCATTATTAAATTGGCACACCCTAAAACATAAGGCATCAACGTATTTTTCATTTTAATCAGAGCCACTGACAGTGCTAAAAGGTTTGTTTACAGGACTTAAATATTTTTGGGGGATTCATATTCAAAGATGTAGTTGTATGTCTGTATCAGCATACAAAGGACTCCTGCAACACCTTTGAGAATGCATCTGCAGAAGTAGTCTAGGTCTACACAAATTTATGCTTCAGACATCTTCCTCTGAGTTAAGACTTTATCAAACAAGGCAAGCAAAGTCAGGATCACAGCTAGACCATCACTTTTTGTGACAGTCTTTATCATATGATGCTGTGTGCATCCTGCTATTGATTTACTTCCCCCACATGGTTTTCCCATCCCTAGCAAATGACAAATAAAATACATCAATAACTCCCCTGCTACATTTCCATCACATACCTTAATGCGGTAAGTCCATTCGGCTTCGGTGCCAGCAGTAATGTGACATTAAGGGACTCTACTCCTCTCTCCTCTCATTATTCCTAGCTTGTTTGCCTTAATACACATACACACACACTTGCCTTTTCCCATGATGATGAAATTGCATAACTGCATTAAAATAGAGAAATGTAGTGCAGGAAGGTGAGGTTACAAAGATGCACGGAAATATGATTGTGGGACTACGGACTGCAAATGGACATAGTTACACTACTGAAGAGAGCTGCCACATAAAAAGTGCTTAACTTGGTACATATCCACTAAAGCGATTGTAGTTAGTGTCATAAAAAGTCTTATATGTAAAATGTGTTATAAGATTCCTTTGGGGATTAATAACAGCCATCTGATTCAAATATTCTCACTCTTTGAGGACGGTGGCAACAACTAGCTAAGGCAGTTAGTTACCTACCAACCTTGCCATTCTCACACTCTGAAGTAAAAGTAATGCCATGGAACTTTAAAATGTTAATTGATATATCATATTATGGACATTTGTAGGTAAAAACATGTTTGAGTTGAGAGGCCACCAATTTGGATGAAACTGACAGGAAAAATGAGTTCAAGATACCTTGCATATCTGTGATTTCATTGACGCAGGCAGTTCCTCTACTGACGCAGATTGAAACCATTCCATACATAGCTGCTATAACGCACCCAGTGGCTATTCTTCTTATGAGACTGAACAATCAGCAAAGGTTTTCCCATGAATGATGGACACAGGGATGCCCTTGAGGGCCAAAGTGAAACATTGCTATTTGGCAGAACCTGCTGAACATGTGCTCATTTAACAGAGCCTTCCAGAACCCATGGTGGAAAAACCTGGTATCCAAGATTCACATTTTAAAAGTGATTGCTATTGTTCCAATTCTGAGCCGGCAGCCAAGAAGCATGGTGGGATAATATACTGCTCATATTTTTTAAAATTCTTGTTCTCAAACTGGGAAATATGCCCCAAATCCATTACATTCAAAGACTATGGCCTTGTCATATAATTACATTTGAAGACTGCTCTGTTGAAGCCTGCCACCATACAGTTCAGGAGTAACACACTGGATTACAGTGCTTTAGGAAACTGCTGGAAAATGCTGCTAATGTGATGTGAGTTGCAATCTTAAAAGGATCCCAGCTAAGCAGAGGGCATGCAAAGATTTGCAGCTATTTTATTTACAAGTATACATTTAACACAAAGAAACACTGATATTCAAGCCTATTAATAGTAGTGTAACAATATGTATCATCTGGATGATTATTCTAACCCAACTACACTGAAAAATTAATGCCAGTAAAATTATTGGTCATAATATTAAGAAATACAATATATAAATTGAAAATATGATTGCTTAAAATTTGAAAATGGAAGTGAAGCCATTTTTTTCTCTCTTTTTTTGCACAGGAGTCAGAGTTTAACATAATCTGAAGGGGAAAAGTCTCCAACTGACTGTATATTGTTCAGGTTAACAAAAGAAGAAAAAGCGTAGTTTCGCTGTGAAGGGAACAGGCAGTTTGCTTCTTTAGGTAGAACAGCGTATTCCCAGTGTTCAGCCTCCGCTGTGCAATCACATCACCGAGCACGAAGACTTCCCTTGTGAAGATGCCCCATCAATTTTTTCCGCCTCCAAAATTATCCTCCTGAAAACATCAACCGCAGTCTGTAAGAGATGGAGAGAGGGGCCATTAAGTGCCTTAAAGAATGCGTAGAGTAGCTCTCATTAGTTTAGAGCAGCAACATGGAGGGTAAACAGTAGGTTATTATATCTAGTTCAGCAACTGAAGTCTTAGTAACAATCGTCATTACAAGTTCTTTAAAAAGGCAATTAACCCTACCTTTTGGTTCACAATACATTTCTGATCCAGCTTTCAGTGCTGAACAAGAAGCTTAACTCAGGTCGAGAGAATAGTGAAGTTCTCCCTCTACTCCATGATATCTAACATATGGTATTTACATGTATCTAATGTGTCATCGAATCTAAGTAGTGCCTCCATTTTCAAAACCTTGAAACCCAAAGAAGTATTTGCTGGTGAATGCGCAGCAGCAAAAAGTACCCTCTTTACAATTCACGGATTCTGCCCAGAGCCTGATGATGTGTTCTCTATAAGAAATGATTAGACTCGTGATACTTTCATTTAATGGATCATGGGTATTGACTTATTTAACTCTCAATGCCGTTCCAATAATTGTTCTGGATTGCGTGGATTTGTAAGAAGGCAAAGTAGCATAGTGGTAGAGTGTCATTTTGGAGATGGGGAGATTGGATCTTGCTGGGCCCTAGTTTGTTTCCTGGTTTTTCTCCAGTCTGCAGCAGACTAGCATGGGTCTCTTGGTGGAAAGTGCAATTTGTTTTAGTGATTAAGTTCACTCTAATTGGTGTTCAACTGGGTGGAACTGTTGCAGCTTGCCCAGGATGCTGGAATGGGACAGATTAGACATTTCAGGAATATCTTGGCAGGCAAGTTCATATAATTAAACATAAAAATGACAGGTATGTAAGCTGTAGATTACAATAGGCTGAGGCATAGTAATCTGAAGTGAATTCCAGACCTGAAAATTAAAAAGCTAGATAATTGTTTTGCAGGTGTTTGCATGTGTGTTGTACACTTTCAAGTAGTTTTTCGATGTACGGCTAGCCAAAAGCAAAATCATCATGGGATATTCTTGGAAGATCTGTTCAGAGGGGTGTGCCACAGCCTTTCCTGGAGGCTGAGAGTGTAGAACTTACTCAAGGTCTGTCACATTGCAACTATACTTCCAAACTCACTGAATTTACATACAGAAATATATTTGACTTACTTCAGCACCAGTAATGGCAGCTTCGTTATATACACTATTTAATGCAAATGCAATAAAATATATTGTGGGGAAAATACATCAGGCCTTTTAAAAATACTGTATTCTGATTTTATGCTGGTGTTTTTGGCCAAAATATGAGGTGCAACAATTATGTGAAACTTTCTTTTTAAATCCTGTATCACAGTACTTTAAACATTCAATATAGTAACAACAAAAGGGAAACACTGTAAATGTAGAAAACAGAACATGTATGGCTTTTAAATCACTTTTTTTCAATGGGACCACCACACCTTTTTAAATCACTTCTTTCAATGAGAACCCCATATTTTTTACAATTTATTTTTAGCAATGCAAACTCCTTGATTTTTTAAATATGCGGAACAAAATTACCTAGGCGACAATTACATGATAGAAGGCTAAAACAACAGCAACAATTTTTGAACTGAAAAAATAGAGTGCAATGATTATTCAATGAATTGGGGTAGGTTGAATTCTGTCTAATATAAAAAATGGAAGAGTTGTGAAATCTTTGGTATATCATATTACGGAATCCCAACACTCTATCACAGAAATTTAGTTTTAGGTGTTAAAATAGATCCTGTTAATGAAGACAATTTTTTGTCATTTGTTTTTAAAATTCACATATAGAACCTCTTAAAGATTTGTGACCACAAAAGGAACACTAGTATGGGAAATACACTAGCATTATCTACAGTAATGAGACAGAATGACCTAGATCATTCATGTGGAATAGCATCTCAACATTTTCAGGCTGGCACAATGGAGACTCCAATATTTGCTTCTTTATTTGTTCTGCTCAGCAAGAGTTATTTTCCAATAAGGTGCAATTATGAATAAACCCCACTTTGAAATCTGTTACACTGGACTCAAATGTTCCCTTGAGCATCTTTATAGAGGACGCTGTACAGTTAAGTGGTGATATGACAATTAACTGAATAATGTCCCATTTAATGTTAGATGTCCACAGTGTCTCATTATGACAATACAGTTTTCTAAGCACAAATATCTATGTAGCTGATTGGCATAGATTCGGGGGGGGGGGGATTATTTTGAAGACAGGAAACTCTTGTTTTCATCTTAATAAGGATTATATATGGACTGAGCTTATTTTCTGCAGCTCCAGAGTCTAGAACACAAACCAATGGATTAAAAAGATTTGCATTGAACAGCAGGAAGAATGTCTTTACTATACATAATGTTCAACAGCCAACTGGATGCCTCAGAAGGTGATGGACTCTCCTTCTTTGGAGGTCTTTAAACAGAGGCTGGATGACAATCTCTCAGGAGTGTTTTATCTGTATAGTCTGAATGGCATGGGGTTGGACTAGATCAGGCCTCTTCAACCTGCAGCCCTCCAGGTGATTGTGTCTCCAACTCCCTGAAGCCTGTTCAATGGTCAGGAATTCTGGGAGCTGAAGTCCAAAACAACCAGAGGGCCGCGGGTTGAAGAGGCCTCAACTGGTTGTTCCTTGTACTGTAGTCTCTTCCAGCTATACAATTCCATATGCTGGTGGCTTTAAAGTCAAGGGTTCTAAATATTATTCTTAACTGATGTTTTCATGCTAGAAAATGAAACCGTTCTTAATTTATGCTGGCAAGTCCACTCTAGCACTGCAACTTAAAAGTAAACTAGCACAGCACTGGTCTATGGGGAAAGGTACAAATTTATCTAGCTTCCCATCCTGTCCCTCTCTTCCTACTGATCTCACCTGCAGTTTTAAGTAGCTGTAATCAAATGACTGTAGTTGTGACATGGGCATTAATGTTGTCTGAAGCTTTCATCATTTGGTGACACATCATAGTCATCATTCAATGAGATGTGAACACCCAAGCAATGGCTTTACCACAAATGAGTCTTAAGCAGATTGTAGGAAACTCCTTTCTTATTTTCATGCCCGCTTAGATGCCTTCTAGATGTGTTAGACCACAAACTTCATCATCAGAACATGTTTTGGAAGGAGGAGTTTGGGAAAGGCTATCTTAGAAGCACATACTTCAATTGCAATTCCTGTTGCCAATCTGGTGAAATTTGTTACCTGGTTTTCTTTAGCGGAGGATTCCAAGAAAGCTGCATTCCAGGATTCTGCTAAAGCTTTCCCTTCTTCGTAGCTGATCACCCTGAGTGAAGGATGGGAAGAGTGATCAAGCAAACTTTAAAATGAGAATGCTTACTTGTTTTAAAGATACAGCATGCGACTGCTGGAAGATTAATCAGGCAGTATTGTCAATACATATGTTTTCAGCCTTTTGAAATAGCCAATATTTTATGGAGACAATTCTACTCATATTTATTAAAGACATAATCAGCCACTATCTAGTTTTTCAAAAAGTGTGAGCTAAGTGTATTGTTAGAAGGCAAGCACTGAAAATGAAAGCTCATTCAAAGTGCACAGTGACATTAAAGCCGTAGTGATGGCCACATCTGTTTGGCACCAAGTACTTGGGCAATGTCTCCAGTTATGCATTACAACAGCCTAACAAGCACTCTGCTGTGCGTTATTTTGGGCAGGGCGACTTGGAATAGCAACTGTGTAAAGGCCATGCTCATTCACAGAATGGAAGCCTTGCACACCCAGTCATCCAGAAATGTACAGTGATTGGAATTAATTTTAAAAAAGAATACTGCAGAAAAGGTAACTTTGAATCTTTTGTCGAATACCACAATTCAAAATTTCATTCTAGGCTAAAATATATGAATGCTGTAATCCCTTGGAGACAATAAGCAATTTAGAAATGTGTTAAGTAAAATACGGAATGATGAAAGTATATTGCTATAGTATACAAATAATCCAAGTAAGAGAACAGTTGGAAATAGTTCTTCTTTATATTAACAACAACAGCCTGTATTTGCATACACTAACAAAATCCCAACACAGACATATATAACAAAAGAAAGTCACAGATAAAAAAGAAAAAGCATAATTAAAAATTACTAATCTCAAAAATAAAATTTGCAACATTCACACAAAAGAATGCACCAGATATTGTTCAGGAGGTATGGAATTTGATAACACCCTGGCCATTGAGAATACTGTGAAAAAATGGAATTCTCTTGACTTGGTTTCTTCTTTATATTAGATTCCATGGGACAAGAAAACAGTGGGCATCGCCTTCAAGGTTCGAGGAAAAAGTCCATCCTTGCACTAGGAAATTCAATCTCTAATCCACAAACCCAGTCATTTTAGAAATCTATAATAAAAAGTCTCCCCTCTGAACTCAGAACTCCAACTGCAAGGAAGTAGGAAAACGAGTCAGCTGGAAGCCTTATTCAAATTTAAATCAACTTAGTTATAGATGATTAAATTTCTGTAGTGAGGTTTAAATTTAAAACAGTTAAATATTTTTGGCTGTTATCCTGGGATGAACTCAATACTTGCAAATATCTTCAATGCCCATGGTTACAGCTATGAGATTACAGGGGGAAGCACCCTTCTCTTCTGATGCAAAATTAAGAGTGCATGGGCACACAGGCATAGTACACTGATTCCCTAAGGCATCAGGGCAATAAAGAATGTCTGTTTCTCCCATGGAGCTCACTAGGTGAATCCAGCAACCTAATTCATTCTACTGGGAGGCTGCAAGGATGAACTGGGATAACCCAGACAGACTGCCTGGGAACCTTGGAAGAAGGGCAGGACACAAATGTGCTAAATATAGTACATTCTTGGCTCTGTCATACTTGTCTGCAATTAAGTAGGACAGCGACTTGCCCGTGTTCCAAACTTAGAATTTACAAGTGTAGGCAAACAGGAGCAGGAAACTTCTGAAGTACGCATCTATCTGAGGTAATGCATCGCAGGAAAAGGCAGTCGCTGGCAGGAACATTTTATGACTTGATCATCCACTGCCTATGTACATTTTAGCTTTTAACAGGCTTGAAATAGAATCATAATATTCCTGAGAAGAAAATTACATACCGTTCCATATGCAGGTCTTTTTTATTTCCAACCAACATAATGGGGATCCTGTGGAAGAGAAAAAACACCACACGTCACTCTCAGAGCAGAAATTACTGTATGAGGAGTAATATGATACCATAATGAAATATGGAATGAAATGAGAGTCTTACTACTTACTGGACTTTTCCCACCATATCCAATAACTTGCCATGGATAACTTTAATCACTTCAAAACTGCAAAATAAAAGGATGACATCATACACACTCTCCAATGTTGCACCGCCCTAACATTTCTACCCAGCCCACAAGTAATTCTGTAAAGATCAATGCCAGATGCAACTTTCACTCTACTGAACCCTCAGGGAAGTTTCTATGGTATAAAAACCAAAGATCTGTACTAACAGTAATTGTGTTAATTACATGCTTGGGGGAAGGGATATAAGTCAGAACCATTGCTCCCTATGAAAGTGTAATTCTAAGGACAATAGTGTGAGGGTGATAGTAGCGTTTTCATTTGCTCCTCACTGACTCTGGTACCATCCTTGAGTTTTTACCTAAGAGATATATGGCGGTTGTACTGATAAGCATGACAGTCATTAAGGAATAGAAGGACGGAGGAGAAAGAGGACCATGAGTGCTGCCTCATGGTGCACATGCAGGAAAAGGCGGCCTCTGTGAACAAAATAAAGAGACACCACAAAGAAAAATGGGTTCACTACAGAAAATACAAAAAACCTGGAACTGTGGAAGGACAGAGGTGAAATTACATGAGAGTAGAGACACATGGCAGACCAGAGAATGTATACAGAAGATAGACCAGACAAAACAAGCTGTTTGGACACAAAGATGTGAAAATGAGAACCTAAGAGTAAGGAAGACCTAAGAAAGGAGGAACCTGTGGAAAATAAAATAAATGATGGAGGTGAAGAAGAATTTAAAGTAAGTTAAAGACTGAGAGTGGAAGAATGCAAGCGATTGAAGGAAGAGGAAAGGCTCAAAAGTGGACTATCTAAAAACAGGGCAGAAAATATATCAAGGATTATTTTGTTTGTAATAGTATTTAAATAATTTTAGAATATTTCAGTAATTTTTTTCCAGCCTGAAACAGAGGCCATTCCAATACATTAAAACATTTGTTAAAGTTGCAGTGAGATATGACTCAATATGGAAACATTTTTAAAATATTTATTTTCTCTAAAGAATAAAACTGCTTTGACTTCTATTGAATTAAATTGTACGGTTTTTGAGGGATTATTCAAAGCAATGCAGTATTAATTATTCAACATATAGCCCACTCTGCTCCATCCAAATCAGGATTAAAGTACTAGATCTACTACAGTAACTATATCTGCATGTGACTTTATGAACCTATTTGAATATCAATATATTTCTATCTTGCATCTGCCTTTGTTTGTATTTCTTTTGTGACCTTGGCTCCTTCATTTTAAGTGTGTTAGTGGTGTGGAGATGGGAGCTTTTCCAAAACTCATATAATTACTTCCCCCATAAGTAAAATATAGGAGCGGGTGTGAGGAAGTGAAATTGTAGGTGGCATTATCATTTTCTTTCCAGTAGTTTTTAGCACAATAATTTCATGTACATTTATATATTCAAGTTAGAAAATAAATATTTCCTTCTTAACATAATGAACTGAAAATGAAAAACTGAAGCCTGGATTTCCTTTTTTAGTAACAAAGAGGTGTGAATAAATAATAAAGGAATTACAGTGTTGAGCTTTAAAGCATGTGATGGCTAAACATTTAAATGGCAAAGTCAGGGTAAAGAGGACTTTCCATGTAGACTAGTTACATAATTCAGTGGGAAATTCCCTTGCTCAATATCCATCAACATGACAATGAGTTGCACAACCGCACTAGAGTTTATGCAGACATGTGACCTTGAACATGAAGGATTGAAAACCAGATTATTGCCAGTCAATTGGGTCAGGAGTTCATTTTAGAGGAGTAAACAGAAAAAGAGAAAACTAGAAACTCATCATTGTGATGGCGTGATAGGCACTGAAAAGGAAAACAATCCATAACTGAAATATCAGAATTCCAACTGATCATGGCGCGATCTAAAAACAATTAACAAAAAGAGGCCTGAACATACTTTACTTTTCCTATGCACAAATCTGACAAATTAACATATTTCCTATGTACATGCACTGCAATTCCTGCATTTGATAACACCGATGTTTTAAACTCCCACTCCCAATCATCTTTAAAAATTATCAAACAATTATTGCAAAGTTGAAACAATAGAAAGAACTAACAACTCAACTTTTCATGGCCTCAGCTCCTCCCAACCCACCTAGTTTGTAGTGTATATCTGAAATCACCAGCCGTTGCTCTTTTATTTGCCTTCCACCTCAACATAAATGGATGTGACTAAACAGTGTTTCTCTCTATCCTTTGGACAACAAGTTCTCGGGGATTCCTAAAGCTTCTCATTGCCTTTGCCCTAAGCTAGAAGGCAGGCAGGACATAAGTGCAACAGGGGAGAAGCTGCATTTCCTCATTTCCTTTTTGTGTGCTATGTCAGGTTTGCAAAAGCAGAGGCAAAAGCAAGGTAGAACAGCATTCTCCAATCTGACACCTTCTGATGTATTAGAACTATTCCCACAATTCCTAGAGAATCTGGAGTGTATTAGCCAGCATAGCCTAAGCTGACAGAGGAGGAAAAGCTGAAGCCTAATAATATAAGGACCAAACACTACCCGTCCCTATTTTAGGGCTAGCAACTTACACCCTAAGCAGAACAGGGAAACTACATAAGGGATGCAGCAAGTATCAGGGTGACAAATGAGTAGCAGGACAAGGTTGAGTCAGATAGCAGTGGCAAGGTTCATACTGGCAAAAGTGGTTTATGAGCTAAATTTGCCCCATTCCATGGATAGCTTATGATTCAATGTTGGATGGGACAGGACACAACTTTCACAGCTTAAATGTGAAGTTGGTGAAGATCGGAAACATCCTTATTTGGCGAGGGAATCTAAGCATGCTAATTTTTGCAACCCGAAAACACAACTCTTGAGACTCCCAGTATGTGGGGTCTTTAAAAAAGGTGGGAAGCAGTTTTCTGCACTCAAGACTTCTAAACACAAGTTCAAAGTTTTCAGCATACCAGTTTGGAAACTTTTAAAAATATGACATCAATATTTTTATAAAGACCATAAACACGCTTAGCCATCTTGCTACACAAGAAGTCTATTTTTAAATCCTTTTATAACAAAGCAAATTATTTTCCTGCCACCCTGCAGCCAAGAGCACACACATATGAGAAAGTGATAATTGTGTCCCAGTGAATAAAATGGAGCTCAAGCAAAGGAAATTTCCAGCTCAGGAGAATGCCTTAATATTAACACAAGAGCCAAGGTTACGTAGCCTATTAAGATTCTTGCCCTCTGCTGGCTGGTAGGATGTGTTCACAAACACTGCCCACTAGTAAGGAGATCTGTCCAAGCCCTAAACGCATGCTGCAAATCGATCAAAGCTGCCCTCTCACTTTACACAGGTCTCTGGACACTTGTAGGTCAGTAATGCCACAGATGACTTCCTAAGTGATTGGGCTAAAGGTGAAAGTCTCTCGATCCCATTAGCAATCTCCTATCCACAGTAATATGCCTTAGATTCTCAATCACTTAATTGCTTTGAGATGGTGCCAAGGTTTCTCTTTCAGGAGGCAGGAAAGGCTAAGAGCAAATTAGTAGACTATTCAGGTCTGAAGCAAACTGTCCAGCTTCACTTTTTACATTTACACATTAATTCACTTTTCACTTTTACACATTAATATAAGTATGGAAAATGACAGAAAAAACAAATTCCTTTTTTCTGACCCTGAATTATATTGGGCCTATATGTGTTTGATTAGATAAATCTTCTCTACTTAAAAATAAAGGATACCCACAGAATACACAATGTCTGTGCGACAGCAGCAGATTAACTAAGGCAATGTCAGATGCTCTAACTTTCAAGCATCTGACTGGTCTGCATCAGTGCACAACATGGCACAGCAATACTGCCTGGCACCACTGACTGCAACTGAAAATGACAATAATAACAGCCTCTACTCAAGGCACAGCATGTTATACTACAGCTCTGCAGAAACATAATTTTTTTTTAGCAATTATTATTATACAACTTTCACCACTCTTCTCAGAGAAAGGGATGTTTCCTTCTTAGGATAATAGCTAAGATACAGTACCCATGACCCATGGATAAACTGACCCAGGTTTTTGAAGTTGATTTTTACATATATACAGGAGTATATGCAGTAATGCCCTGTGGCTCCCTAAATGCCACAAAACAATACAGAGACTCATAGAAATGAGTAACTCAATATAGTTCTTGTGTATAGCTAAACCTTAAGCAAAAAGTATATAAAGTGTTTGTGCTTTAAAATTTTCTATTGCTTTAGAGAAAGAATGCAAAGCATATGGATGATAAAAACTTCAAGTTTCATCATGCCTCAGCACCAGATCTTTACAGCTGGTGGGAACTGCAGTCCAACAACATCTGAGGGGAAAAGTCTGAAGAGCCAAAAGAAGAAGTCAGGCATACCTTTTTATTGATGTGACTGAGTAAACAAGAATGTAGCCATTAATGTCTATAGAGTAAGTCTGAGGAAATATTGAATATTCATCCTGTTGGGAGATAAAAAGGTGCATGTTAATGTTTTGTGCCCAAAGAAGCTTATGGATAAGCTTGAAGAACCGGGTTAAGATTAAGCATGTTTAATCCTTGCATTATTAAAATGCCATGCATGAATGTACATGTACCAACATCCTTTCATGGCTCTGTCTTGCGTTCTTGTGAATTCCTTGCATAGCTGAAGGATTACAATTCCTATATGAAATTCTAAAACAGCAGCAAACGACCCAGCTGAAAATACAAGACATTATCTGGGAAAACTGACATTATATTGGCATGGCATGCTCATTCACTCTTCAGTTTACAATTAGCAGTTATAATGGAGGGCTAACATTGAAAACTGAGAACTATTAACCTTAATTCAAATGCAGTGCCCTTGAAAGTTACCTATAAGTTTTATATGGCGCAACAAAATAGACTATTTCTATAGTACTATATTTCTGCTTCTATAAACAATGAATTAGATCATCTACTCATGTTCAATGGTGCTATGTAATTTTTAAAAAAGATTTTTGTTTAAAAGGTAACTTATCACTAACAACTTCTAGAGGCATATAATCCAGGTACAACAGTACCTGGTAAGATGGACCACAAATGACACATAGAACATAATTTTTCTTTCTGCCCCCAGATTTGAAGAAATCCCACCTCATACTCTGGTTTAAAAAAAAAAATCCAAAACTGGCTGACAACAAAAAGTTTTGGATTCTGGAGGGTTTCAGGTGTTCAGATAAGGGGGCTCAACTAGTATTTTGATTTTGTTATTTTTCTCTTTGTTATGATTTTTATGTTGATTTTATTATTATGAAGAAAATTACATTCTGTGCTTATGATGCTTACACAATGCTTAGGGCAATTAACAAGAAATACAACATATTAATTACTTGTTTCTCTAGAAATGTCACACAAACTGCAACCAGACAGTATAGTGGGGTGGGAAACATACAGCCCAAGCATGAGATCTTTGGGTGATCTAATGAGGCCGACAGGGAGCTCTGGCGTGGACTGGTCCATGAGGTCACGAAGAGTCGAAAACGACTGAACGACTGAGACGACAAATGAGGCTCCATGACCTCCCAAGTCCTTCAAGGAGCTGGGGGAAAATTACAAAAATACAAATGCTTTTATGGAGTGGGGAAGGCCCCAAAATGCAAAATAACCAACATCCAAAGGTAAATATGAGTAACACAGTATTTTTCTGGTTGCCCAAAATGGCAAGAGCAATATATTGAGACCTCCTGGAGCATCTTAAAAACTGGGTGGTATGAACCTCCAGGGTCTGGATGGATTCTACGCCTGCTGTAAAGGGCAAATTAAGACTTATTTCCACTTGAAAAAGTCTCAAAGTCTCAAACCCTGCTGCTTCCTCCTCTAAGTCTTCTGTACAACCATATCAATTAAAAGGTATTAGCACTGGAAAGACTAGCAAGGCTGTAAAGATCACATACCTGCCCAGCTGTATCAACTACTTGAAGATGATATTCTTGTCCATTTACTGTAATCAGCTTTGTGAATGCTAGACAAATGAGAAAAGGGCATTTTAGTTTTTAAAAAGTCCCTGCCCACTGAATGCATTTAATTTGTTTCATACCATGTAAAAATAAGCTGTTTTACAATGAATATAGTCATAGCAAATATTAAAATCCTTTTAAAATAACATACTTCCTGATCAGGTATTTTATTTTATTTATTTTGAGTGTCTATTTTTTAAGGAAGACTGAGGTTAGCTCATGTACATAATCACAATGAGCTTTATACAGTGTTCCCTCACTTATCGCGGGTGTTACATTTCAGGACCACCCGCAAAAAGTGAAAATCTGCGAAGTAGGGTCTCTATATTTGTGTATTTGCAAGTAGCGTCTCTGTCCCCTCCTCGCCTCCTGCCGCTGCCTTGTGAGGCGAAAACAAAGCTGCTTCAGCCTCCTTTTCTCTCCCTTCCTTAGGCTTCTCCTTAGGCAGGAAGTAGAAAGAGGGATTTATAAGGGATTTTTAATATTATTTTATGATTTATACTATTATTTTAGTGTTTATTAAAAACCCGCAAAACAGCGAGAAAGCAAAAAGTGAACCGTGAAGCAGTGAGGGAACAATGTATATCAATTAAATGCACTTTTTCAGATGTAGTTTTAAACCTAACAGAGTCTTAGATCCAATGTGATTTTAAGAACTAACATGCATAAAGAACAGGTCAAAGCACTATTTTTATGCTTGCAAGTGGTTCCATTTCAGTGACATCTTTGGAATGCTTTTAAAATAGCTCCAAGACCAGCCTTACCCAAACGTGTACTACTCAGGAGTGGGTTACTACAATCGCTATAATAAAAAGCCAACATGACCATTGCTTTTTTCCCCTGGAGATGATACTGTTACTCTATGTATCTGGAGGACATCTAGTTATGCAAGGGTGGTGGAAAACATGAACCTTCCAATTTTTTTTTTCATGTCAGGAGCGACTTGAGAAAATGCAAGCTGCTTCTGATTTGAGAGAACGAGCTGTCTGCAAGGACGTTGCCCAGCGGACGCCTGGGTGTTTGATATTTTACCATCCTTCGGGAGGCTTCTCTCATGTCCCCGCATGGAGAGCTGGAGCTGACAGAGGGAGCTCACTCGCTTTCCATGAATTCAAACCTTTCAATACTACCAAGCTATATATTCTTGCTGCCCTAGGCCAGTATAGCCAAGGATTAAAAATGCTGGGAGTTGCAGCCCAAAACATTTGGAAGGCTGCAAGATTCCTTCCCTTGCCTTTAATCATTGACTGCAACAACAATGATTTCACAGCCACACCTTTACTGTTTTCCGGGAAGCAGTAAGAAATTATTCAAAATGCTGCAAAGTCAGCTATATTAAGTGCATATTAAGAGAGAGTTCCAAGCTTACTCTCATTTATATATCTAGGAACTACCTAGTTTATAGTCCTAGTCACTCTATGCAAGACTGAATGGATTCACTGTTAACTAAGCATGGGGAGACAGAGATTGGTATGACAGCAGCAACAGAATGTTATTCTCAATTTTGGAACAAATACATTTTGGAAAGTGCTCTCTTTTTAAATATCCATCTACAGACTAGAGTAACTTCCAAAAGTTGGGACCAACCTGGAAGTTACACTGCCCCACTTGTTTTGGAGGAACAATGTAATTTTAAAAAATGAGACAGGCAAGTTATTAGGAAAGAGCTCTTTTTTCATGCCTGTGGAAATACTTTAGTTACTTACTGTTCTCTATGGTAGGATCATATGAATCAACAAATTGGCCTTCCACAAACTGAATAGTCAAAGATGATTTCCCTGTAGAAAAAACACAGTAAAGTAAACCTTAATAGGTAATGTTTGTGTTAATACATGCCTAGTGAAAATTCTGCATTTAAAGACTAAAACACTAATTGTACAATCTGAAAGCTTCCTGTCAAAATATGGAGAGACAGATGTCTTCGTAGAAGATTTTTAAAAAAAAAAATGCTAGGAAGTCTCTCATAAAAGAGTGTACCATTTTTTTCAAACATGAAACACGTTTGACAAGCTAAGAGTTGATGTATACAGAACGCATCACTTGCTCATCTTCGAACATCACAGGCACATTCAAACAGCATTTCTTGTATTACTCACTCATCTCTCAGATCATTACAATGCAAGCTACAGCTGGAAGGAAAAGTATGGCTTTCTCTTAACACTGAAGTGCTATAACCTTTATCAGAAAAAAATAATGATACCTACACCATACAAGAATATGTAGATATAGCAAGACCTACATATCCACAAGGGATACATCCCAGCTAAACCATAATTACCTGAATCCACAGATACAACCAAACACTATTAAATTACCTGATTTCCAGTCCTGGCATACTATAAGGTTACCCCGGAGGATCTAGAAATTCTAAGATATGTATTTTCTAGAAATTTGTTAGGTTCTTCAGGATGACTCTATGGTAACTTCTGGGGGAAACACAGAATAGAATCATCTGAAGAACCTATAAATTCCTAGAAATCAATTTCTTCCAAGGCATAATTAAACAAAACTACTGATATGAGTTTCATGGTCTCCACAGGAGTCTTATTATACTGGATTGTCTTAGTGATTTCCTTCACTTTACACAAATATGAAAAAAACGTATAATACATCTTAAGCTCGAATGCAAAGTTTAAAATTTTACTTAAATTTATCTTTTCCTTTTTCTAGCTAGACCTATACTACAGCTTACAAATCCTTAAACTCCTAACTAAACTGAGGAGAAGATTACTCTTACCTCTTCTATTAAATTGTAGAGAAAGACATACACATATAACTTGCTCCTCAGGCAAAGGATGTTCCAAATCAGACCTCCTGTGGATAGCAGGACACTACTCTCATTAAAATGACTTCAACAAATGTTAAGTGAAAAGGCCCAATCAGAATACGGGAAGAGGGTTTATATCCAGTCAGACTATTGATCCATCTAGCTTAGTACTATAAACATTGGCTGTGACTTTCCTGGAAATAATTTTTTTGGACCCAAGGGCGAAATTGATTGTGATCAAAAATGTCAAGCTGGTGCACTGTGCTATAGCAGATGGACAGAGCACCCCATTTCTGGCACTTGCCCCATGGATATGATTGTTCAGTCTACATTCAGACATGTAAACATGCCCTCCCCCTCCCTAAAACATCTCTACAGCACAATTAGGCTTTCAAATATCCTTCACTATCACCAACAGAGACTCTCACTGCAAAAATCTCACTGCAGTGTGGGAGAATGTGGGTGAGATCTTTTATCTATAATCAGCTATAATCAGCTTAAAGAGACTCCCCTTCTTGGGGAGTCTCTTTAAGTCCTGTTTGAAGGTATCAAGGGTTGAACTTTCTACATGAAAGGCCTTTCTCCTAGTGAACCACTGCACCATTCAATACCTGAAAGAAAAACCAGCAAATTACTTAAAAGGAACTAAGTGGAATGGTACAAATTCTTCGGATATATAGACACCCTGCTCCTTGAAGTCAGAATGATTTCTATACCAAGTGAATATCTTTTTATATTGAAATTTTGTTTATGTGTATGGTCTTTTTATGTTGTTCCAACTACAGCTTGACTGAGAGCACAAAAATATCACATTCTAATATGAAGAGCTGGCAATAACCTCAAATAAACCTCATGTGCCATTTTTATAGTTCCCACTGAGAAATAGCTTGACAACTTACTCCTGAGAGCTATTTTGAAATGTAATGACAGTGAAAACACTGGGTTTTAACTTTTTGTAATCAGGTGTTATGAGTCTGTGAAAACTAGGGCTTCCAAACACCATAATTTTTTCCTATAACCCAGGTAATTATAAACTTATTCTACTACAAGGTGAAACTTTTGACACTAGAGCTTGGCAAAACATAAGCTGCCTATCACTATTTTAGATATCTAGACGAGCGTAAACTCTTAAGATACAGCTACTGTATACATTTTTTCCTGTGAACAGTGATTCTCTCCTCATGAAACCATTGCTAGCACCTGCCTGATATGTATGCCAACAGTAGGCAACATAATTCTAAAGCAAGATCATAAACTGTGTTTGGGCACAGGTTTACCCTTTTTAGGCTCCAGTGTGCACACTCTGCAGCTGCATTTTATATTTCAGTTAATCTGAAAGAAAGATTAAACTGAAATGAAGATAACAACCAATATGCCATTATAACACTTCCACTCCCTATTACCTTTTCCATGATGATTAATCAATATGAAACTGTTTGCTCAGGGAATACACAAGTTGTGTCAGACAATAACCTAAATCTAATGTTTTATTCATTCTTGCTCTCTTCACACGTTTCAGACATCTTCCCCAAATAAGAGCTTTGGAAGGTTCCCTAGTCGTTCTGAGCAAGTTATGGGGTACACAGCAAACTGCAACAAAAGGGTGATTCCCCTATTCTGGCAGCAGAAATTCAGTGCTGTATTCTGTTCAAGTTCTACACACTACATTTATTGACATTCTATTCCTTAATAAAAAATATATATACCAGCCAACAGGTGGAAAAATAATAAAGCACAGAATACACTCTCTCAGATACACTGTCTAGATATAGTATCACTGCAACTACTACTTTAATGTGAAGTAGCAAAGCAAAGATAATTTGAAAGGGAAACCCTTGTGTGCCCCAGAACACTTTTGTCCCCACTAGCGGGTAGAGATTAATTCTGTTAGGTCAAGCCTTTTGTTCTGGTACAGAAAGACAACTCCTCTTCTGCTATTACCTGTCACTTTCTCCCTGTATTTCTGCAACTGCTACTTCAAAGTATCCACATACACTCAAAAGACATTACTAATTTCTGACACCACTTTGGCAGAATTTTGCATGCCCCATTTGATGGACCTCACAATTTTCATGTTGGAACAATTATAAAAACCTTTCTCCAGAAACTGCCTTTCCTCAATTGATTGAATCCATTTTTCATTCAAAAGATTTGATAGCATTAATATACATTTTAAATTAAACTATTTTGGCGCAAATCCAGATTGTGTGTGAAGTATGGTCAGAGGCAGAATCCAGTGTTTACAACTGTATTGTAGGTGCTGCAAGGTCAGCGAATATCTGTGAATAAAATGTGCTAATCACACCAGATAAAGAATATGGACCTCACAGAGAACTAGACTGGAAAAGGGAATCAATATTTATAATCTGAATAACCCAAGTTAAATTACTTACTTGACAAATAGAAAACCGGATTAGAATGAGGGAAGAAAGAGAGTATCATTCAAGATGACGTGGGTTACACAATGTGCATGCTTCCAGGCCCTTTGGCAACCAAGTGTGGGCAGGCAAGCAACATGCTCAGCTATAGTTCAGGGCTGACCAAATGGCACAGGAATATACTGCAACATTGGAGGCAAACAGAATAACAGCACAATAGTTCCTGACTATTTTCAGTTTTGAGTGGGAACAATAAAAGAACACTGCATCTTCAGAGTTTGACATGTTCTGCCTGTGCTCAGATCACTGGCATTTCATGTTAAGCTGCCATCTGCAAAACAAAAAAGTCACAACTCTAAAGCTATGTAGGTTCATATACAATTTATTCTTGCAAACTGGGTAACTGGTTATCCTCTATATGTTGTTGGATTGCAGTTGGCATCATCCTTAACCACTGGCTATGAAGTAAGAACTGATCAGAGAAGCAGCTCAAGAACATGCCTACCTGTGCATTGGAACATTTGCAACAATCCAAGGGTGTTCGTGGTCAATTTACTCTGAACATCATTTCAGCATTTCAAAATCGTGGGAATCAAGAATCAGCCTGGATTGGAATTTACTGCTCAACTCCCTGGAACTAAAAGGTGGGAGCTAATTTCAACAAAACAATAGAAGGAGTTGTTCAACAGTGAAGGAAGCAACTTTGCAAAGTGTGTAATTCTCCTCTGTTGAATTTTTAAAACAGAGCTTGGGTGACTGTTTGTCAAGCACACTCCAGCTGTGCACAACATTCACTACTCCAAAGGCTAGACTAAATGACTGTTAGGATCACTGCCAACACTATAATTCTAAAATTCTAGGAACTTGCATTCCTGATAAACTAAGCAGATCTGCCTGTAGTCTGATTCAGCTACTCACGGATTTAGCACAGGGCTCGCTGCAGAGGGAATAATCTGATACAGAACCTGAGCTGCAGACAAGCATGTGTGAACACACATTTTCCAGTGTTCTTCCTTCCTTGCTGTGAGTGGAGAGCTGCTTCTCCATCCCACATCAGCCTGCAAAGAGCAATATGTACCAGGATTTCTTGGGAAGAAGTGAAAAAAACGTTCTCTATTCCTCATCCCACCAATCTTGATACAGATTGCCCTTTCCTTGCTGTCAGCAGCAGAAAGGAAACAAGTCATCTATGTGAAATTGGCATGAAAGTAGCCATGGTCAAGATATACTGGGGAATGCACTCATGGTATTTGGAGCAAGAGGAATGGGTTATGTATTGTTAACATAGAGATTAGAAGGCATGAAATCTATACCATTTAAAATTAGTCAGAAAGCATAAACTCAGATTCAATACAGAGGTTTTATCAACAAATAGTATGAGAAGGTCAAATACATGGCATATTTCTACATGGAATAGCTTTGAGGGCTGAATAGCTTTCAGTCTGAAACATATTTATGTAGGCTGCTGTGGCAGCAGAACAGGGGAAGAAATGTACCCTGTGGCTGTTTTTCTGTTTTAGTCTTCCTTAGATGTCTAATTTTTTTATGGCCTCTCATTTCTCCCCAAGCCATTCTTCTCCTTTGCAGCAGGAAAAAACAGACATGAAGGAAAAAAAAAAAAAAAGGGGGGGGGGAGGAAATGCCAGTCATTTGGGTACCAGTCTTCTTTTGCTGACATACATATGGTATATTTCTAAACTAGAAAAAATTGTTTCAGAATATGTTTCAAAATAGAAACTATCCCAATATTACACTTAGTGGACTTTTTGCTTAAGTCCTCCATGATCTTAAGCAAACCCGTTCCATTAAATATCTCTCCAAAAGATTATTGAATCCCCCCCCCAAAAAAAATGTTGTGGACCACTCTACTCTGTAGTGAATTTCAGAAATTAATTCTAAACACCTTTAAAATCTTTGTATTCTCTTTTCACTTGTTAAAGATTTACAAAAAGCTATCCACAGTAGCATAAAACTGACTTCCAGGTTTAAAGCAGTAGATTAGGTACCTACAAAGGAATGACAGTAGAGGGCCCTTCCAACATTGCCACTATATCCCAGAATCTGATCCTAGGCTATCTTGCAGTGGGGACTCATATATTCCAGTTTAAAGCAGATAATCTGGGATCAGATCCTGGGATAAAGGGCAGTGTGGAAGGGCACAGAGAGAGAAACAGCAGATTGGAACGTATACCATTCGGTTACTGTCCCTTGTGCTAGTAGTAAAATACTCTTCAGTGCTGAATTCTTATAGAATATTGACAGTGAAAAAACAGACAATACTGTATACATTGATTACTCCAAGTTTGGGATACATGTATCACAATACTAATACTGTAATCTGATCAGCGACTATTCAACATCACAGTCTCCTGACAAATGATGTATTCTTGCATTTTCCTTTTATCCTCACTGTGACTCTCCCTAATTTAAGTGCACAATTCTTTACAACTCTTTTACATATTTCTATTATTACTCTACTCTGAAAGCCACTACACTGGACAAGGTAACAAGATTATCCATAACTCCATAGAGCTTTATATCTTGAGACAGTTTTGCCTCTAGCAAACCTCTTTCTGTCAGTTATAATCCACCACCAAATTAAGGAGAATACACTCATCTTTTATCATCACTCCACAGACCCAATGTCTTAGATTTCTTTTCTGTTCTTCTGAGAGGGATGCTGCATGAGATTCTTACAATAATGAAACAACAGCACAACAGTAAAAGGGGGCTGCAAAGGGGATAGCCAAAATAAAGGTCAAAAGCTCACTTTTAAAAACCTTTTCTTATGTTTAATCTACCCAGGTGACAATAATTGCTGAAAATGCAAGAAAGAATTCAGCTCTGTAGAAACACTTCACTAACTGGCTAAAGAGAATTCAACATAGACTTCTAGTGTTAGGAAATGTTTCTGTGTCATACAGAGTTAATATTTGGTTTCCCATGTCCCTTTACTGTTTCTTTGTTACTGATTTGAATGTATGCTAAATAAGCTTGAATTCCATCTTGGAAGAAATAAATGAACAGATAAACTCTGTTCTAACACCTAGATACAAAAAGAATACTGTAAAGCTCTCTTAAGAGACTATGCTGTAAACCAGCTTCAAATCTTGAATAAAGAGAAAATTGCTATGTTCGAGGTAAACAGTAATCAGACCAGAGTGCAAGTCTTCTGGCCTTTCATTAAGGCTATCTCTGGTTGCTCAAGCAGTTCTAGGCACAGGTTTTGACAAAATAAATTTTTGACAAAAGCACACAGTAGAATTTTTCAACCTCTTGTTGATTCAAATATGGAGACAATATGAACCAAGTATGCTGACTGCAATTGCAAAAGTTGTTCTAAGCATGTTCAAAGAGATTGCCAGTGTTTCTATACAGTATGCCACAAACTCCTCTAAAAAGGGGGAAGGGCCTTCTTTGTACACATCCTTTGCACGTGGAAGAAAGGCAGAGAATGGTGGTTGTAAATACAAGAGGGAGAGAGGGTGGGAGAGAGGAAGGCAAGAAAGAGGCAGGGGAACATGGTGCTGCCGCCTCCTCCCGTTACCGTTTGGGCTCCTTCTCCACCCCACCGCCCGCACTCGACTGAGACCTCCACCACTGTAAATCATAATTTTTATGATTTATAATTTTATTTTAGTGTTTATTTAAAAATTGTGAAACAGCGAGTCCACGAAAAGCGAACCGCAAAGTAGTGAGGGAACACTGTAATAGGAACTGTAAACGTCTATAAGTAAATTATTTTAGGCTTCAGTTAAAGCTGTCTGAATGTGATCAGTCCATCTATTTTGAAGGATCTCGCCACAAAGGCTGTTTTATCTTCTCTGTTTCATCTCAACTTTTAGGATGAATGAGAGCCCTCTTTCAACTGTTCAAACAGCAAGGTAATCTAGAGACGGGTTCTTTGTAGTTGCTCTCAAGTTTTTTTAAATGTCTCTGTATTATTATAATTGAGTTTTAGCTACAATTTACTTTGATTAATGTTGTGAGCTGTGTTGGGTACTCAGGAGAAAGCAGAATATAAATACAATGAAATAATTAATTAATATGAGTACATATAAATACTCTCTTCATATGTCTATAAAAACCTGAGCCTGAATTTTTTGGAAGCCTGAAGCCTTTTATACTGAAGAAAATAAACAATTTCATTAATGAACAATCTTTGTAAAAATTGCAGTTTCTGGAAAAGAGGCCAGCACATCTCCCTTGGGGTCATGATATCAATCCAAACACCTTAATAATCCATTTAATGTTCCTTTTAAATCTTAAACTAAGGAAAGTGGAGTCTCTTTGCTCATTAAGCTCTGCTACATACTAGCAGAATGTAAGGACAAAGATGGCCATCATTTTCATTCCCACATGAGATGCAGCACAAATTGCATGTTGAACAAGTTGCAATATATTGGTCAGCTAAGAATACAGAGATTCTTTTTTTTTCTCCTCCCCCCCTTTTCCTTTTATGTTACAACAATCACGGTTATTACTTTGAAAACGAGATTATGTAACGAAATACATAAATTAAACTAGAGAGATTAGAGGCAGACATCTGGCTCACAATATCCAAGGTAGTGCTGAATAAGTGATTCATTTCATTTTACTCTTAAGTATAAAGACACACAATACAAATGACTGCAAGACAATCTTACAAAGAGATCTAATGCACATTACCCTATTTACATCAACCTGGAAGGTCAGGGCTAAGTTGAATTTGACAGTTACAAATTATGTCAGGATCTTTACATAAAGAGAAACGATTTATTATTTAAATGCGACATTCTATATACATTTTTATAGTCCAACCGAAAGGGCGAGCCCTGTTGAAAGTAGGAGCAGAAAAACTAAGAAGTTTAAAGCAGGCAACTGAGGAGTTAATTCTAGCACAGTGTCCTTAAACAACCCTTCCTATGGCTCGATATTACAGGAAAGCACACTGCCTCTAGTGTTTACTGCTGCCACTAACAAGCTCACTGCAGTAAAAAATTGCCACTAGACAGGCAAGCATAAACTGAAGCTTTAATTACAGATGACATTTCAGACTACTATTCAGGAGCAGCCATTCTGTTTAACAGCAAGATCTGGACACTAGCAGCAAATGAACTCAATGTAACCCCTTCCCAAAGGCAAAGTACTGTTTTTAGCTGAACAGCTAATTCAATTGTCTTATTGAAAGATCTGGTGATTTTGTTTCCAGAATCTACTCAGGTTAGTAAAATCTACTCTACACACTTAGGACACCCCCACTCCATGTGTCTAATGCTTCTGAGTGTATTCACAAAATTAACACAATAAAAATAATTCCTATTCAGTCATAGCATTCAAGACTAAACTAGCATAAACCAGACTTTAAAAACCCTAATGATTATATCTCATGATTATCAAAAATGCCAAAGCTTAGAAATTCAACTGAGATTTAATAAGAATATTAATAAAAAAAACTTTGTTTCTATTCTGCCCTATACCAATGGGGACTCAGGGCAAGATAGAAATAAAGCTTCAGTATTATTATTATTATTATTAAATCACAATTTAATTTCTATATTTGAAGATATGAGGATATACTTGAAGGATCCATATTTGAAGATATGGATCCTTCCTCCATGGAGCACCTCTCCCCCCTCCCCCCCCTCGCTCTCAATTCTAATTCAGAATGCCAGTATGAAACATCCAGCTCATTTTAACCCCTTTACAAAAACATCCTTATTATATTTTTAAAGAGAATTGCAACAGGGGCCTGCCTCTTTCGGAGCTGCAAACTGTTTTCAGATCCACATTCAAGCAAAAGTCCCATCGCTAAATAAACAAATGTTACAGGATTATTATTTTCTTTTTCTTTTTTTGCAGGGCTGCTATTTTCATGCTGTCCAATGATTTATAATGATTGGAAAACCTGTTCTTCAAGTATTCTATGATGTTTGCCTTGAAGTCAATCTAGCCTGAACTTCATATTAAAAAGCTACCTCCATTCCCTAAATCCTCTTGGCCCTATTAGCTCATAAAACCTGAATGGGTAGGTACAAATTCTTGTGTTCAATGACAGACTACTGGCGATTGTCCAGTTAGTGAAATTTTGAATGAATATGCTGCATTTTGATTCTTCATTCAGGTTTTCTTAACCTTTGAGATAAATGACAATTAGAACATGATCCAGACATGCAAATAGTTTTAAGATGTGCCTCCTTCACAATAAGAACACTTTATAAAGGGGTTTTGAAACCAAAAGAATCTGTTGATGTCACAGCACAAGAGAAATATGTCAGTTTTAGATTTCATTCACTTCACTACCTCACCTGGACTTCCTCTGCATTCCACTAGAACTTGAGAGGGAAGGGAAAAAGAATTGCTATGGCAACCAGTTCTATTATTCCATTGCACTGATTCACAATTTCTTCCTCTCCAAAGTACATACTGAATGAAATTGGCAACTACTTGAACATGCTGTCAAGCTTCTCAATTAAACATAACTTTACAATGGCAGAGAGATGTCACCTATGAGATAATAATTAAATACACAAAATATTCCCTAGACCTATTGCCATTTTTTCTGCAACAGTTCAGAGATGTTTGAAGTACTGAATGTCAATCAGAATACCTGTTCACTGGGCTGATATGAAAACACTGCCTGACTACTCATATCCTCATATAGTTTTCCCTTTATGTTTCAATATTACAAAATTATAAACCAAACATCCATGTTTTTCAAACATTCTGAGTCACCAAGATAAATCAAACTTATTCTAAGATATATAGTTTCACAAGATAAGAAAATGAAATGAAAACCTTTGAAATTAATGTCTATGTTTCCGATAAATGCCTTTGCACTCTCTTCTCTCCAAGTTATATGATAAATCCAACTAAAAAAGGAAACCTATTGGGAAAGACAACACTAGTGGCATCTCAACTTTGGGACTTCTTATTTCAGATAAAAATGACCTAATTTTAGAATAGACACTATATTTTATATACTGCCATTCACTTTGTTTGTATGCATAGCCAAACTTTAAAATCCAGTTCACCTTGCTCCTTATCATCACTCTTACATACCACAGAACAAAAAAAATTTTTAAGTCCTTTGTTTAAATCAGTGGTTCCCAACCTGTGGATCCCCAGGTGTTTTGGCCTACAACTCCCAGAAATCCCAGTCAGTTTACCAGCTGTTAGGATTTCTGGGAGTTGAAGGCCAAAACACCTGGGGACCCACAGGTTGAGAATCACTGGTTTAAATGTTTAAAGGTTTTTGAGCCCTTAAGAACAAAAGAGAAATCAAGGAGCACATCATTTCAATTCCACTTTAAGTTCAAATTATCAGGTCAGGCACCTGCAACAAATTGGCTTTGCAGACATTCCCTACATGTCTCCAGCAAAAAAGTAGTTGTCAAACATCGTGGTAAAACTATCTTTGATAAACATATCTATGGTTGCAAATAAAATTTCACTATAAAGTAAATATTATACCCAGTGGGAAGTATAGCCAAGTACAACTGCTTGACAATTATATTTTGCACACTATGTATAAAGAAATGCTATTTAAACATTGTTTAGACATCTACAAAAGAGCCTATATATAGCCTAAAGGTGCCTGATCAAAGTATTTGGATTAAAAACTGCCACTGGATACCAGGTATTAATGGTTGTTGCTTTTTTAAAAGAAACTGGTAGTATTCCTTGTCTAAGAGACACAATGAAATATATGTGGTTGCCATATGTCAACTTGTAGACGTGGCCCTCACAAACCACAATGCATCCCTAGAAATCATTTACCACCCCTAGAAAAACTTAATGGTTCCATGTTGTCTTATCTTAAAATACCTGCTCTGACATGCCACCAAAATATTTTGAAAGCAGAGGTGTCTATTTTTTATTGGTATTAAGTAGTTGTCCATTATTCTCACTGTTGCTAAGTTAGCTGAGGATTTAGAAGAGGGCCTCTCAGCTCGAGTTTACCTACAAATAAAAGCAATGAAAACATGTGTGACCTGCTGGCGATAACTTTATGATCACATTTATGATACTATCCCTGGAAAATAATACAAGTAAATGCATGTTAAGATGTGAGTTTTTTTACTTGCTCGGCCAAGGCACAAATTTCTACAGTAACCAATAAAAGAACACACACCTTTTACTCTATGTTTACTGTTCTGCCGTTACACTAAGGGAAACTAGATCTTGTCACCCCACCCAGTGAGAAAACAGACAATATTCAATGTTCAAGAAAGCAGAATAAGAGAACTTTCATCTCATGATTAAACCTGATTTCAAGAGAGCTAAAAGAGAATGAACAATGAACATCTTCCAGACACATGAACAATTCCCTGTCACAATGAAGTTTCATTTTACTGACAAAATCATTATCTTCTACTTTACAGCCTAGGATTTTGTTCATTTAGTTTCCTTATATACAACCAAAAAAAAAAATCCGAATATGCAATGGCAAACTCCTTGTATTATCTTTTAACAGATCTTGAGATTATCTAACCTAAGATGTTTTATGAAGTCAATGCTTTGAAGATATAGTAATTGTGCTTTTGGGGGGGGGGGGGTTGAGGGGGGGGGCTGGATTAGTTTCACATACCAAAAACAGTCTTTTTGTGAAAACTGATCTATAGACTATGTTTAAGAGAAGAGGTGAAATAAAATGACAGGTAAAGCAGCAGCTTAATGGACCTGATTCTTCATTCCAATGAAAGGAGATAATTTAAGTTGATGTATGGAAAGATATCCAGCCTAGCAGCAAATCCACATGATCTCCAGCAGATGTGGAAGATTCACAACATAATCTAGAATTAAATGGGGAGGGGAAGGAAGGAGAGGATATGAAGTTTTTGAAGGGGTTCATTTGTAGGGTTTTCCCATCTCACAGTGAAACTATCAATGGATCACAGAATATTACACACATTAGCATTTCTCACAGTATTTCAGAACTATTGTTGGAAGAGGATGGACAAAATAGAGCTGAAATGTAGCAGTGAGGTCTAAATGAGATCTGAACTCAGGACTAAATTTAGCACAGGCAATGGAATGTACTGTCTGTCTTCCCCATGGGACAAGTTCAGGAAAGATGGCTTCAGTAACATATCACTGTTGTTTCTGTATTCTTCAATAGAACTTCAGTTCCTCACAAATGTATAATAGTTGTTCCAATTCAAATAGTACCTTCAGCACACAAGAGCAAAGGCTTTTACTAACTATATTTAGATATTTGTCATACTATCGAGATGATGTAACAGGATGCTTCAACAGCATTATCTTAAAGCCACCTTTCACCTATTTATTATCAAGTGAAAGCTCAAATCCCAATTCAAAGAAGGTAAATTCAACTGGGAAATTACTTCATTTTGATGTTAACCATTCAGACTTTTTTAGAAAAAGGAGTGCCAGTGTAATTTGAGGAAGCAAAACACAATAATATTACTTAACATGCCTTTAGCCCTTAACAAGGGTGTTGCATAATTTACAAGTAGTGCATGCATTATTTCAGACCACTTAACACAAATCTGTGATTGCAGAAACTAAACAATGGCAAAATATTGCACAAGAAGCTGGTTTTCTAAATGTAGCAAGTCACCGAGAACAGATCATCTTCCACATTCCACATAAAACACAGAGGCAATTACAGACGTCTGTCTATCCTAGTAGAGGCTGCTGGAGAGGCTGCTGGCAGAGAGGGAAAGGACGTGGAATAGATTCCCACAGAAATAAGCTTCCATCTGTAGTAAGAGCGATGCTCTGGCGAGCAAAAGGCAGCCAGTTTTAAATCGGATTTATATTCACGCCAAGATTGGCACCGAGACGGCGGGAAATGCAAACGCACGAACAAAAAAATCCTCAACTCAATCCCATATCTCTTGCAAAAATCAGCCTGAAGAGCTGCAAAGAATCTAGAAACATGTGCAAGATGCCCCTCTCTTCCCCCACAAAAGTACACACCCTTTGACAGGGAATAGTAGCCACACTGATTATTCGAAATTTGAGTAAATATAATTACATCGAGGAATAAATTAAATTATAATAAATAAGAACCACACATTCCATCTTAAAATACAGTATTATATCAGGCATTCATACAGACATCCCTGCACAAAAAATTGAAGTCTGAACTGAAGATGTAGGGTTGGGGCAAGCCTCCCCCCTTTTCTTTTGTCAGTTTGCACCCTGTCTCTACTACTGATGTCTTTAATGGAGCACATTCGGTTCTCTATGTCTACTGATTCAATCACTCGTGTCTTGATTTTATATAAGGGACACACCATTTTACCAGGACATTTTAGACAATGAGATTTGAGCATATATAGATTTTGGTATCCATGCAATTTTCTGGATCTGAAACCCCAAATAACCCCAGGGACAGGCCTAAAAAAATAGATTTTTTTGGGATTGGACTGTGTTATTATTACAATTTTTCCCAGAGCTACAAACAACGGCCCTTCTGAAAACAAGACACCTGTCTTCCCTAATAATAATAATTATTATTATTCTTCAAATAAGTTATACATTGATATAGGTGCATAAGTTACTCTGGATATAAATGTCGGAATGCCCTCAAGACATAAGAAAAAATGATTCCAAGAATACAAATAGGTGAGAAAGACATGCTGTATATCAGGCCTGGGCCACCTTGGGTCTGCCCTCCAGGTGTTTTGGACTCCAACCGGTTGTTAGGAATTGTGGCAGTTGAAGTCCAAGTTGGCCCATGCCTGCTGTATATGGACATGAATTCCCCCACACAGCAAGAGACATATCTCCCCAAATAGTAATTATTTTGTTACTACTACAGGATCATAAGGTACACAACCTTTGAACCCCTTTGCAATAATAATAATAACTCAAATAAATTATAAATTGCTTTAAGTGTATAGATGGGGTAGGTTACACTGGATATAAATGTCGAAACACCCTCAAGACCAAAACATGTGTTTTCCCTAATAAGAATACTAAGAAATTGATTCCAAGAATATAAATGGTTATATATTGGTGAAACATGCTGTACATGAGCAGGACATGTATCTCCCCAAATAGTAATTATGATGGTGATTATTACTACAGGATCATAAGGTTGCATCCACTGAGGGGGTGCCCTGTATATAACTGACCCTCTCTTATAATAATAATAGTAATCAAATAAACTGTATATTCTTACACAGTTGCATAGATAATAATACTCATAATAATAACATTCAAATAAATTATAAATTCTTATAGGTGCATCAATAATATAGTACTAATAGTCCTAGACACTTGGGAAGTGTCTGACGTGTGATCTTGCTTGCTGTATACTAATCTAATTGTGTATAATAATAATAATAATAATAATAACTTGCAAATTATTGTAGGTGCATATATAATAATAATTATACTGAAATTATAAATTATTATTCGCATAGGTTACTCCGGATATAAATTGGTGAGAAATATATGCTGTATATCAGGCCTGGGTCAACTTGGGCCCTCCAGGTGTTTTGGACTCCAACTCCCACAATCCCTAACAGCCTACCGGCTGTTAGGGATTGTGGGAGTTGGGAGTCCAAAACACCTGGAGGGCCCAAGTTGGCCCAGGCCTGTTTTAGATGGACACGAGTTCCCCCAAATAGTAATCGTAGTGTTCTCTGAATCGCGGGGGCGGCCTCACCGACGCTCCTGTAGCCCAGGATGGCGATCTTACGGGACTTGGACGGCGGCATCTTCTCCCCGCTGGGCCCCGAACCACATCAAGGGCTCCGGCCTCGACGGCAGCAGCGAAGAAGCGGGGGAAAAGAGAGCCTTCCGAGGGATTCTCCCGCCGCGGCCTGGCCTTCAACCACGCCGACCCAGAAGCGGAAGAAAAGGAGGAGAAAGGCGCGCAACGTGCCGATCCCTCGCTCTCTCACTCCCCGACTGACTGGCTGAGGCGACGCAACGGCCGCCGCTCGGCTCACGTGACCTCGGGCTGCGGGCGGGCGCGCGCGCGGGCCTCGCTTTCCCGCGGTCACGTCACGAGAGCGGGCGTGGTTTATTTTTTTACGCCCACCTAGGAAAAAAAAGCGGGAGGGATATTTCGCTGCGTCATTCCATCTACTCTCCGAAGGTGGCCCCGCCCTTCTTATACGTCACAGGAAACGCAAGCGCCGATTGGACAGCCCCGGTGTCTTTGAAAAACACAAACACGAAGAGAGGCTCACTCGCTATCGATTCGTCTCCACCAATTGGCTCAAACCATTTCGCCGCTCCCGCCTTTCCGTTATGTCACCACACGCGTGAGTGCTGGTTGGTTGGCTCCGACGTTTGTCTTTTGAAGAAAAAAGGAACGCTGGTATTGGATTGTTCTTCGCTCCCGCCCTGCTGTTACGTCCCTTAATCCCCGCCCTACTGTTACGTCACCACAAACGCGAGCGCTGGTTGGCCAGCTCCGATGTTTGTCTTTTGAAGAAAAAACGAACGCTGGTATTGGATTGTTCTTCGCTCCCGCCCTGCTGTTACGTCACCAAAACCGCGAGCGCTGGTTGGCCAGCTTTGATTGGCATTCGATTGTTCCTGAGTTCGTTCCCTATTGGCTAAAACTCGAAATGTTAAGGCGTGGTTACAGAGGACGCGCCTCTGTGATTGGTGGGGAATGGGGCGAGGGCGGGACCTCTATTGCGGAAGGAACGAGGCGAACGTGCACGTGGTGGGCAGGGGCAAAATGTTCTGGGCTCGAGCTGTGGAACGCTAGGCGTTGTTAAAGCGGTGTCGAACCGCTTTAAGTCTGCTGTGTAGATGCAGTATTGGACATACAGGGCAAAAACGCCTGTCCTCTGTAAGAGAAAGCTTGAAATGCACTGGCCTAAAAGGAAATGCACCCTTGAAGCATTTTTCCATACATATCCATGTAAACATTGAGGGTGCATCTATATTGCATAATTAGTGCAGTTTAGTGCCACTCTGAATTGTCAATCCTCTAGAGCAAACCAACATGGCCCCTCCAGGTGTTTTGGACTTCAACTCCCACCATTCCCGACAGCCTCAGGTCCCTTCCTTTTGCCCCTCAGCCGCTTAAGCGGCTGAGGGGCAAAAGGAAGGGGCCTGAGGCTGTCAGGAATGGTGGGAGTTGAAGTCCAAAACACCTGGAGGGAACAAATTGGCCCAGACCTGCTCTAATGTATAGTCCTTAATTATTAACAGGCAAGGACGCTTTTAATTTAATAACACAGGAGTCCTCTGGAGACACAATGGTGCTGGACTGGCAGGAAATGTAGTTTAATTTTTTTGCAAAACCTTTTAACACTACATAGAAATCAAATCTGGAAAAATGACAAATGCAGAAGATAGTGGTATGGTATGCAGGAATTTGTTGAAGATGGATTGTCAAAAACAAATGATGGCAAATCCCAGAAGGTTACACTCATATTCCCAATGCAATGTGGAATAATGTACAAATGTAATGTAGGACAAACTGAAGTTGGAAGAACTAGACAGGAAGCAACCCTGGTTAGTGTTGCTGTGAGTTTTCCAGGCTGTCTGCCCACGTTCCAGAAGCATTCTCTCCTGACGTTTCGCCCACATTTATGGCAGGCACCCTTAGAGGTTGTGAGGTGTTGGAAACTAGGCAAGTGAGGTTTATATATCTGTGGAATGTCCAGGGTGAGAGAAAGAATTCCTGTCTGTTGGAGGCAAGTGTGAATATTTCAATTGGCCAGCTTGATTAGCATTGAATAACCTGTGAATGCGCGTGGCAGGGGTCGGGGTTCCTCGATTAACCTCCGCAACACCCTGATTCATTGGTGAGTCTAGTCCTCTCACCTTCTTCTCTCCAGTCAGACTGCTTAAGCTTCCAGCTAAAGCAGCAGCGACAAACCGACATCACAGTCGTAATTCAGCTGATCCCAGTGGTTCAAAGGCTTTATTATATACATCTATATACAATTACAAAGTCCATCACTCATAGGACTCATGCTTTCCCTAGCTTTGCCAAGCGTCTGCCAACAACTTCTGCCGGCAACTCCCACATTCCATAGCAGAATGACGAATGTCCTGTCCGCACTTCTGAGACCAGAAGGTTTGACCTATTGGCCAGGCAGGCTATCAATCAAGCTGGCTTGCCATTAACCCGCGTGCTGCTGGAAAGCATGCCAGAACACACAGTTGCAAAACTCCAACAGCAAAACACTTGATTCAACATTTCACACTTACACCAAAATAACACTAACATAACCTTGCAGCTTCAAAGCCTGGCTGTTTCACACTTGCCTGCAATAGACAGGAGTTCTTTCTCCCACCCTGAACTTTCCACAGTTATATAATAAACCTCACTTGCCTAGTTTCCAATACTTCACAACCTCTGAGGATGCCTGCCATAGTTGTGAGCAAAACGTCAGGAGAATGCTTCTGGAACATGACCATACAGCCCGGAAAATTCACAGCAACCCAAGTGATTCAGGCCATGAAAGCCTTCAACAACACAGATATGTTCAGTTTCCTAAATAGGAAAGAGCACCCTTATTTGACTTTTTAGAAGAGATAACATGATTAAAAGTTTCTCCACATAAAGGGTTACAATATGAACAATTTATGTTTAGTTTACGATGATCATCAGTTGTCTATTCAAAGGAATTTGAGTATCTATGTAGCAGAGAGTGTGGGGTGTTTAGTTTTGTTGTTTTGTCCGCTGCCGTGATTCTATCACTCTTTTATATATATAGGTAGAGAGCTTTCCTCTTGTAGTGCATTTTAAGAATGAAGGAGTGCAATTTTAAGAGGTGAATGCTGCCTTCTGGCACTTTAGGAGAAGATTTTGAATATTTGCATGAAGTCTTCTTGCATTATGTACATTATATACTGTTATCTTTACTACCCGGTATCCTGTGTGCACATGTATACATTCCCCACACTATTTGTGTTTTTTCTTTTGCAGAAACACAAGCACTTCAGTTGTGTCTGACACATTTATGTTTTGGACCTTTATCCAATGGAAAGAACAATGGGATCCATGTTATAATTATTATTTTCAGTAATGAGAGAACCACTTCTTATATAACAATCAATGTTTTTATTAATGAATATGGTGAAATTTTAGCTATCCACCAAAGATGTGTAAAAAATTGCAGAAAATAAAAATAAATAAAGCTGGTTTTAGATCAGTCTCGCTTTACCATCTCTGTTCAGGATGCAACATTTATAAACACACAAAAAATTGTCATTGAAGTTTTAAAGTAATCTACCGATATTCAAAGTACAACTTTCATGACAAAACTAATGATAACTGAAACTGATTTGGTTTCTTTAACTTGACCGACTTGAATATTCAAATACAGTGTCTCGTTTCACACAAATACTTCCCCTCTTATCATGATGGGTAACAGTGATGACATATTGTTGGCTTTTTGACATAAGGCACTATGATATGAATATGCCATACACTTGCCTTATGTCAGAGATCTGCTGCGGACCAGTGACTTCGATCAAATGCAGAAAAAAGGTATTGTTTTCAGGTTACAGTGCATTTCCGATGGACACCATGTGAAGTCTTTCAGCAAACGGTTTGAAATGCAAGCCTATATGTAATACATAAGCTTTTTGTCATGCTGCGTCTTTGCGACAGTCACTGGGGAATAATAGACTAGCTACCCATCACACAGTCCAATACACATACATTCTCATCACCATTTGGCTCTTCTCTATTGCCATCTGTGCTCTGCAGGCAAAGATTACCCCGTAACTTTATTCAAGTTCTCCTACAAAAGTGTGCGTGTTCACAGCAATCATTCAGCTTCGCCTTCCTTTTGTATGGCACCTGCGAACAGCAGAAAAACAAGAAGAGCAGATGTGAAGGATCTCTGTATAGTAAATGAACCCTCACTCATTTCTACATTTCCTCCATCAAACTGATGTGGAATGTGTAGGAATATTTTGTATCTATAACAGAGTAGAGTGCAGTGTACCCAGTGCCATATATGAGCTTATGGTAGGAAACTGGAGAGAAGGTATGCAGATATAAGATATGCTGATAACCTTTTAAAAGGTAAAAATCTACTTTTATTATTGCAGATACAGACAAAAGAAAGTTACCCGACTTTGATAGAAAAGTCTCTTAATGCTACTCTCTTTGTTTATGTGTCTTGAGGCAGAGATAAGTCTTACGATGCTCTCGTCTCAAACAAAGGACAGTACAGCTAATAGCCGTATTGCTATCCAACACCAGAAGGGTCACAGCTCTGAATCATGCTATGGTTTGTACATAACTTTTTGTATTTATAGCTTGTATTTTCTGCAAAGGGCTCAAGGTAGTGACTATTCCCCATATTTACTCTCACACTAAAGCTGTGATGGTTCTGATGGTTCCATCCAATCTCCATTAAGCCCAATTAACTTCATGGCTTAATGGAGATTGGATGGAACTACTTCCTCAAGGTTCAAAACAGTCGAGTCTTTCTGTTATAGGTACAGTAGCAATGACCCTAATATTAAGATATGGAGTGTGCCATGAAGCCATTGTTCTTGTACCAACCTCTGCTAATTTATAAATATAGAATATATTGTATATACATATAATATTGATAATATTATTATAATGGAATACAATATTATACTACTAATAATACAATATAATAATATTAATTATATATGATATATTAAATGTAATATTACTAATAATATTACAGTATAATGATATAATACAATATAGTAATTTAATGCTTATATTGTGCTTTGCTAATAATATATTGTATGTTCATTTGATTTGTAAGCCGCTCTGAGTCCCCTTCGGGGTAAGAAGAGCGGGATATAAATGTAGCAAATAATAAATAAATAAATAAATAAATAATGGAGTGAAATTTGCCCGGTTTTTACTGTTTTTTGTGATTTGCGTTGTAGTGTATATTGTATATTATTATTTACTGTATCGTTTATTGCTCTATATTATGTTGTATTCATACTTGTTATATTGTTTTGCTCTGGGCATGGCCCCATGTAAGCCGCCCCGAGTCCCCGCTGGGGAGATGGTGGCAGGGTATAAATAAAGTTTTATTATTATTATTATTATTATTATTATTATTATTATTATTATTATTATTATTATTATTATTTGTGGATATATTCCAATTCAGTAGTTTCTCGGTCTAGTCTTCCTTTGTAATTTTCTCGTTCAATGAAAATGTTGGTTTATAACTTAATACTGAGTATTTTAACTTATATCGTTATACCGGAGCCCATGTTATACCCTTATATACAGTTATACTAGAGCTCCCGGTGGGTGAAACTGCTGAACTGTGGAACTTGCTGACCAAAAGGTCGGTGGTTCAAATTCAGGGAGCGGGGTAAGCTCCTGCTGTTAGCACCAGCTTCTGCCAACCTAGCAGTTCAAAAATATGTAAATATGAGTAGATCAATAGGTACTGCTCCGGTGGGAAGGTAATGGCGCTCCATGGTATCATGCCGGCCACATGACCTTGGAGTTATCTACGGACAACGCCGGCTCTTCAGCTTAGAAATGGAGATGAGCACCAATCCCCAGAGTCAGACATGACTGGACTTTACCTATAACACATATAGTGCAGCATCCATACCTGTGGGAGAAAGCACTAGTGCTTGTAGGATGTCAGAGAGGGAGATGATACCAACAATACTATCGGCTTCATTCACTACCACCAACCGATGAACCTGCAAATGGGGGACAACACAGAAGAGACAAGGGAAGAATTTTTCAGCAAGCAAAAGAAAGCTACTTCCAACTTGTAGCTAACTTAAAAAGTAACAATCACATTGTTGAGAAGGACGGTCATTCCTGAAAATTAATTATATTCAGGTATCTTTAAAAATTTGTGAAAAGTACAAAAAAGAAAAACACGGGCATGATCTGTTTTCCCATGAATGCAACTGAAATTTGGAGTGTTTAGTCTTGTTACTAGAAAAAACCTGATGTTCCTCATTGTTAGCCCTAGTCATTGATATATATTTTAGACCAGGCATGGTGAAACTTTGGCCCTCCAGGTGTTTTGGACTTCAAGTCCCACAATTCCTAACAGCCTCAGGCCCCATCCTTTCCCCCCCTCCGCCGCTTAAGCGGCGGAGGGGGGAAAAGGATGGGGCCTGAGGCTGTTAGGAATTCTGGGACTTGAAGTCCAAAACACGCGGAAAGCCAAAATTTCACTATGCCTGCTTTAGACAGAGGGCCTGCAATTGAAAAGCCTAACCTATTTTGCTCATGTAGTTAGAACAGGTACAGGTTGCACAGAATTAGAAAACGTTCTATGAAAAGAGCATTGTTGAAATCCTAACATGGTGTTACGAGACATCAAAGTTCTGTCCAGAGAAAGAGAGATGGAAAGATTTGAGTATATCAATGACGTTGCCTTCATTGTGTTGCCAGAGCAGAATGTAAAGTTCGGCAGAAACGATTCCTGCTCCCAAATATACATACAAGTGGAAAGTTCTTGTTAAAAATAGACAGTGTCCGTAAGCCAAAGACTGGAACACAATCTACAAGGAACGCATTGAAACCAACAAATCTATTTTTATTATGAGAATACAACGGAATATTACTCATTTCATATATAATTGAAGCATATTCCGAATCTGAGCAACCCAATTAGGTCTCCTCCTTTACTATTTATGCACTGCAATCTATTTTAGTTACATTTTTGATGGTTTGTGTTGGAAAAGCAGGACTGCCTTCATGTATCAGACATTGCTTTTGAAACTTCTGAGTTTTGGAAGGAACTTGTTCTCCTTTTCTAGATTAGGTTTGCAATGTATAATTGATATATATGTTGTCAAAATCACTGGGTTGCTGTGAGTTTTCCGGGCTATATTGCCTTGTTCCAGAAGCATTCTCTCCTGATGTTTTGCCCACATCTAGGGCAGGCATCCTCAGAGCTTGTGAGGTCTGTTGAAAACTAGTCAAGCCGGGTTTATATATCTGTTTAATGTCCAGGTTGGGAGAAAGAACTCTTGTCTGCTTGAGTCAAGTGTGAATGCTACAATTGGCCATCTTGATTAGCATTAAATAGCCTTGCAGCTTCAAAGCCTGGCTGCTGCCTGCCTGAGGGAATCCTTTGTTAGGAAGTGTTAGCTGGACCTGATTGTATCTTGTCCAGAATTCCCATGTTTTCAGAGTGTTTATTTTTATTTATTTATTTAGAGGGTTTTTTTAATGCTGGTAGCCAGATTTTGTTCATTTTCATGGTATCCTCCTTTCTGTTGAAATTGTCCACATGCTTATGGATTTCAATGGAACATGAAAGGCACTGCAGATGAACTCAACCAGAGAAGTCAGCCATAGCAGAGCACTTGATGAACCAACCAGGACACAACATATTATTTGAGAACACAGAAATGCTGGAGCACTCTCACAACCACCATATTCGACTACACAGAGAAGCCATTGATACCCACAAGCAGGAGGACAATTTGTTCATTCATGAAAATGAATAAAATCTGGCTATCAGTATTTAAAAAAACTCTAGAACCAGGACAGTAAATAAAGAACCACACTTTGCAAACAGAGAAATTCCAGACATGAATCAATCAGGGCCAGCTAACCTCCCCACAAAGGATGCCCTCAGACAGGAAATAGCTAGACTTTGAAACTTCAAGGCTATTTATTTATTTATTTATTTATTTACAGTATTTATATTCCGCCCTTCTCACGGATTACAATGAACACATATATGGCAAACATTCAATGCCAACAGACAAACAACATATATAGACAGACACAGAGGCATTTAACATTTTTTTCCAGCTTCACGATTCCGGGAACTGTTGCTTCACTGTCCAGTAGTGGCTGTACTTCCTCATTCCATTCCTCGTGTTTTGCTGGCAGTTTTATGATGTTGTAAATTAGTTAAATTAGCCTCCCGCATAAAGCGTACCTAAATTTCCCTAATTGACAGATGCAACTGTCTTTCGGGGCTGCATAGGTCAACAGCAAGCCGGGCTATTTAATGGTCGGGGGCTTAACCCGACCCGGGCTTTGAACTCATGACCTCTCGGTCAGTAGTGATTTATTGCAGCTGGTTACTAGCCAGCTGTGCCACAGCCCAGCCCTATTCAATGCTAATCAAGCTGGCCAAATGCAACATTAACACTTGCCTCAAACTGACAAGAGTTCTTTCTCCCACTCTGGACATTGTTCCACAGATATATAAATCCCACTTGCAACAGACCTCCCAACCTCTGAGGATGTCTGCCATAGATGTGGGTGAAACGTCAGGAGAGAATGCTTCTGGAACATGGCCATATAGCCCAGAAAACTCAGAGCAACCCAACTGATAGAGAAAAAGAGAGACCACGTTTGGATGACCAAATTTCAAGTTTTTAAAAGATCTTCCATCCTCTCAAACAGAGCCTCAGCCTTGCAAAGGATTTATTTTCTATGACTTATCTCTTTCTCTCAATCATTTTCTAATTACGTAACCACTTTCAGGGCATAAATGAAAGAGAACTTGTGACATACAAAAGAAAGAGATAGAGGAAGGCCTTTATCAAAGAGATAAACACAGTCAGTTTCATGTAAAGATACTTCAAGAATTCAGGACAGAGGTGAACTACATACCGGCCAGGCAACTTAGAGCTCCTCTTCTCTTGTATTTGAACAGTCATACCCACCTGATACAATGGGGAACACAGGAAAGAAATAGAAAAGGGGGAAAATTCTATTTTTATATGTTTCTCTTATGTTGGGTGATATTTTAGATAGAGGTATTAGGATGGATGGGTTTAGTGTGACTATTAAGGAAGGATTGTTATTACACAATTGAATTCCTTAGCCGTCTTTCTAAAATTCAGCAGCTTCTCTCCTCAAAAGGCTACTGAGTAATAAAGTGACAATACAAACAAGGGAAATATGCACAGCATTACAATTTATAATTTAACAAGACAAATATAACCACCTTCTGAAAACACACTACTAACTGCTGCTACATCACTAGGTATGAATATAAATAAATAAAAGCAAAATAAAATCCAAAACAAATCAATCAGAGCCAAAACAGAAGTGGAGGAAATCTGCTGACCGGAGGTTAGCAGCTCGAAGCTGTGAGTTGGGGTGAGCTCCTGGCTGTCAGCTTTAGTTTCTGCCTACCTAGAAGTTTGAAAGCATGTAATGCGAGTAGATCAATAGGTACTGCCTCGGTGAGGAGGTAAAGGACACCCCATGGAGATATGCCAGCAACAATCTGAGAAAGTCTATGCTCAACAGGCTCCTTGGCATGGAAAAATGGCACAAGAGCACCTTCCCAGACTCCGGGGATAAAAAGGGGAAGGCCTTTACCTCTGTCTATGAATTGTACCGTATGTTGTTGTTCACTGTAGAAAAAGGCATTGCATGTTTGCCTTAAGCTGCAATTTGTTCTGAGTCCCTCCGGGTAGATAAAGCGGAATATAAATTACGTGTATTATTATTATTATTAATTCCTGCCTAAGGGAAAAAACAAAACTTTGAAGGTGATGGTTGAGAGTTTGATTTATAACTTGCAATGAAATCTCATTTCCTGAAAACTTACATTTGGAGAAGCTTTTCCTACTAAAACAAAAAAAAACAACAACAGCTAAACTAAGAATATTGTAACAAAATAATTGCAGTTTTAGCGTAACCACTGATTCATTAAATTCACCTTGTAAATACTCCACACAAAACCACCATCTCTCATCAGTCCATCAATATCACTATGCGTGTTTGCAGATGGCCATAACATGTTCCAAGGCTTGGGTCCCATGTATTAAGGTACATGGTTGAGTTCCTGTGGGATCACTATCGTGTGTGTGTGTTAAGAGAAAAAGACTCACCCTAGTTGAGTACAATCCACAGGCTGGGTAACTGGAGTAATTAAGGTCCCACTCCCGAAGGGGTATAACTGGGGAGAGTTTGTTGTATGTTTTGGGCTTACTGAATGTTCGCCTCTGAGTTTACTCGGCACAAGCCTATCTGATACTGACAAGTTTGTCTTCCATGCTCGTCTCCATGAACAAGATATGAAGATTGGGAGAAAACATATTTTCTGATGGAAAGCATTGCATGAACTAAATGCAAGGACCATATGTGAGTTTGATACTCCAGAGGAACTGTGACTATATTATTACTAAAAGTTATTTGAAGTTGCTTTTTTATCAACTCTGCTGCGCAAGAGTAAAGTTTGAGTTTTGCATTTTCTTCTACTTGTGATACTGCTTTTTGACTATACAAAGGTCTAATCTTCTGCTGGTCTACACGCATGATCCAACCTTAACACCATGTTCTAGCATGAGAGTTACGCCACCACAACATCATAGCAACTTAGATGTGGCTTCTCGTGATATCAGTTTCATTTTTCTGTTGACCCACAAATCTTTCCTCCAGACTTCCTTTGCCACCACCTACGAACAAGTGATGGAAGCAGGGATTGAAGGAGGAAAGCTTTCATAAAACACTTTGGTTTGTTTTGGATCTTGTCTGTTCTTGTTAACCAAAGTGTCCTCCAGCCATTTTATTCACCATGGTTTCACAAATGTGACTTGTTCTCACTAACCATCCTCTCTGTAATGTTCAAACCCAAATAAATGTGTAGTTTGTTTGATCTGAACCATGAAAACTTTCAAACTTTTTCTTAGGCTAATTCTTAAACCTTGAACCCATGATCTTCTATCACCTATGAGCCAAACCCAACTGATGGACTCGGGAAACATTGGATGAAGGAAATCATTCTATGACTTACTATAATAGTTATGCTGCACAAGCACATTTGCCAAAAAAGCATCTTGAGTGCAGCGTTCATTCTGAAATATTGCTTAGGTAATTTCAATAAGTCTTGTGTAAAATTAAGAAATCTGTCAGCATTTCAAAATCACGGCAATTATTCCATGGGACTGGATGCCATTGGACAAATGCTCAGCCTCAGGGGAAGGCAAAGGCCAACAAATCTTGCCAGGAAAACCCTGCAATAGATTTTCCTTATGGTTGCTGTAAGTCAGAAGTTACTTGGAAGGCACACAATAATAACAAAGGTCCCATGAAGTACATTATTGCCATTTGAGTTGTGAGATTAGGAATGAATGTACAGTAAATTTAAGTGCACCTTTAAAAAAAATCTTCTTGATAGTGCCATAGTCTGAGTGAGAGATATAGTGCGGCCCAAGAAATCTCACCTCGGCTTTTACTATCCGATCCACAATGGTCTCCAGTGTTTCCAGCTTACTGCATTTCACAACACCTTCAAAATACTGAGAGCGGTGTTGGAGGGCTTGCGTCACCGTGATATCTAAGTTATTATAAGTTTTTTCAGCAGCAAGATTCTGGGGGAAAAAGCAGCTATATAAGTATAAATGTTCATTTCGCAAACAACTAAGCAATTATATTTGTCACCTTAGACCAGAAGTGTGAACCATTTCACAAACAGAATAATGTTTAATAGAGGCACTGCAATGTGTTCAATCCAGATTAGAACTTTGTTGATGCTAGAAGTTAGAAATTGCAGGATTAAATAAAAATTACCACTAATAACAAAAAAAAAGTTGAATTAGTGTTGATACCGTACATGAAATGGGTTGCTGTGAGTTTTCCGGGCTGTATGGCCATGTTCTAGGAGCATTCTCTCCTGAAGTTTCGCCCACATCTATGGCAGGCATCCTCAGAGGTTCTGAGGTCTGTTGGAAACTAGGCAAGTGGGGTTTATATATCTGTGGAAGGTCCAGAGTGGGAGAAAGAACTCTTGTCTGTTTGAGGCAAGTGTGAATGTTGCAATTGGCCACCTTGATTAGCCTTGCAGCTTCAAAGCCTGGATGCTTCCTGCCTAGGGGAATCCTTTGTTGGGAGGAGTTAGCTGGCCCTCATTGTTTCATGTCTGGAATTCCCCTGTTTTCAGAGTGTTGTTCTTTATTTACTATCCTGATTTTAGAGTTTTTAATATTGGTAGCAGATTTGAAGCTGCAAGGCTGTTCAATGCTAATCAAGGTGGCCAATGGCAACATTTATACTTGCCTCAAACAGACAAAAGTACTTTCTCCCACCCTGGACCTTCCATAGATATATGAACCCCACTTGCCTAGTTTCCAACAGACCTCACAATCTCTGAGGATGCCTGCCATAGATGTGGGCAAAATGTCAGGAGAGAATGCTTCTAGAACATGGCCATACAGCCCGGAAAACTCACAGCAACCCAGTGATTCCAGGCATGAAAGCCTTCAACAACACATTCATATATGAAATGTTACGTTTTCACAACAGACTACTGGATTTTCAGAGAATGACATGATGTCATCAGTAATCCCTACATGTACCTCCTATTACTGGATCCTTCAAAAGTGCTCTTTCGACTTTTTAAATTTGCCTTCTCAAACCATGCTCCTTCCCCCTTTCAAACACTACAAACGCCTCTAAAGGATTAGTAGGTGAGGATAGTAAGAGTCTGGAAATAGGAGGGAGTCTCGTTTTACAACTTCTCCAATTAAGTCTTATCACTCATCTGGATTTCTCTCCTCTCAGCCATCTGCCAACATGTAGGCTTTACTTTCACACTTCATATCCTTCTCCCAAAGGTTAATGAGGAGCGTTGTTAAAGGTTACTGCAAAGCAATGGGTTTCTTTCAGCCAGGGGCATTGATCTCCTACAAGCGCAGAAGAAGCAGCACCAAAGATAGCCAGCAAATCTTGGTGGAGATGTCTTCATCAGAAATGTTTGAAATGCCCCAGAGCTGATGCAAAGCATCTTGACATATAACACAGTAACTGACTGCCTTATTATGTTTATTTGACTTATGGTTGTTTTTGCTACTGATTGCACTCTACGGCATTGAATGTTTGGCTTTGTTTTGTTGTGAACTGCCCTGAGTTTCCAAGGGGAGATAGGACAGGATAGAAATAAAGTTATTATTATTATTTCTTGTATTCTCACTTCTTTCTGCAAATATTACTAGCAGAGCACATGTTTTACATGAAGGAGCTAGGGATCTAAATGAACTGCTGTTCCCTGCAGCCATATTAGCTCTGTGCCGACTTACTTAAATCTTTTAACCTTGCATGAAACATTAATGAATCCAAGCAGCCTGTCAGTCTTGCAGGAAATGTTCAGGAAGGAATCAAAGCAGTCCAGAGACTGATGATGACATTATCATTAGAGCATCTCAAAATATCCGCTCTGGCAGCATCGCCTTGCTGATCCTTTGCGGTCAAGCTCTAAAACCATATCTTTCCCCCATCTCTTATCAGTTGTGAATTTAAAAGTCTAACCCAAACTCTCAGTATTGAGAGAGGCATAAGTCCAAGCCTAAAGACAGTACAGATATAAGAAAACAAAAGGGATGGGCATGGATGTAAGGAAAGCATTTCACTTACTGATCCAAGTGGACTGTATGAGCAGTAAGAAGTTTCAGAGGGAATCATTACCCAAATCTCTATATATAAAAGAGTGATGGCATCACGGCGACCCACAAAACAACAAAACTACAGGCCCCCCAACCTCGAAATTTGACAACACAACCCATCATCCACGCCTCTAGGTTGATACAACAAAAAGAAAAGAAAAATAAAGTCCTAATTAGAGAGAGAGGAATAATTGCTTTTATCCAATTGCTGCCAGTTAGAAGGCTAAGCTCCTCCAACTTGGTCTCCTAGCAACCCAAAAAATAATAAAAAAAACACTAAAAAATTAATACAATAAAATACTATAATAACAGAAAATAACTAAAAATAATACAATAAAATAATAAAATATAATAAATAAAAATATAACTTACAATAAAATTAATAAAAAATGCAAATAATGTCAAATAAAAATTACACAACAATTTTTAACCAATACCACCACCACTTTGCCACAGCAACGCGTGGCCGGGCACAGCTAGTAATAATATATGGAACATCTAAATAAAGCTAATAGAAATGAGAGAAGAAATGAAAATACTGACTTGCCCTACCAAAATACTCACTTGCCCCTATCAAGCAAACAAGACTCAATCTCCATGCAGATTGTGGGAGGGAGACTTTCCTTCAATGCTAAAGAACCTGGAAGTTTTTAAGAGTCAAAGATGCCTAAGGACTTCTAAGGAAACCATTCCCTCAGACACATATTTAATTTCTCCATTTCACACAATGGCTCACTATTTTTGTGGATTTTTTTGAATTGTATACAGTAGAGTCTCACTAATCCAAGCCTCGCTTGTCCAAGCCTCTGGATAATCCAAGCCATTTTTGTAGTCAATGTTTCCAATATATCGTGATATTTTGGTGCTAAATTCGTAAATACAGTAATTACTACATAACATTACTGCGTATTGAACTACTTTTTCTGTCAAATTGGTTGTATAACATGAAGTTTTGTTGCTTCATTTGTAAAATCATAACCTAATTTGATGTTTAATAGGCTTTTCCTTGATCAGTCCTTATAATCCAAGATATTCGCTTATCCAAGCTTCTGCCGGCCCGTTTAGCTTGGATTAGTGAGACTCTACTGTATTTTTATTTTATTATGTTTATTATTTTTATTATGTTCATGTTGTTGTATGGTCAACTGAATATTTTGGAGACCCCTCTGAGTCCTCCTGAAGAGATATGGTAGTACAGTAGAGTCTCACTTATCCAACACTCACTTATCCAATGTTCTGGATTATCCAACACATTTTTGTAGTCAATGTTTTCAATATATCGTGATATTTTGGTGCTAAATTCGTAAATACGGTAATTACTACATAGCATTAATGTGTAATGAACTACTTTTTCTGTCAAATTTGTTGTATAACATGATGTTTTGGTGCTTAATTTATAAAATCATAACCTATTTTGATGTTTAATAGGTTTTTTCTTAATCTCTCATTATCCAAAATATTTGCTTATCCAACATTCTGCCGGCCCGTTTATGTTGGATAAGTGAGACTCTACTGTATATACATAAAATATTACTATTATTATTATTATTTTCTTGTTTTTAAAACCCACAAGTTAGTATAAGGAAAGCCATAGGATATACTTCCTCCAGTCCAAACATTGCTCATGGGACCCTCCTCTCATATTGAATCTTGCAGAGAGAGAACACCTCTTAACAAATCTTACTGACCTAAAATACTTAAATGTGGTAAAGTGAAGCGTTAATTAAATCTATGGAGTTCAGCCACATGGGATGGTGGATCTAATTACTTAGCAATTCAGCACATTCACTATCATTTCCCTCTCCAACATGTGATCTAAACAGATCTGTAGTTGTAGAAAAAAAAAGGAAGCATAATGTTATATGTGTTGTCAAAGGCTTTCATGGCTGGAATCACTGGGTTGCTGTGAATTTTCTGGGCTGTATGGCATGTTCCAGTGATTCTCAGGAGAGAATACTTCTGGAACATGGCCATACAGCCTGGAAAATTCACAGCAACACATAATATTATACCCAAACTTCCGTTCGACGTAACAGGATTAATGTGCCTCTATTAAACATGTTTTGACTCCGTACAGATTAATGCTGCCTGATCTCCTGAACCATATCTGTGCATTTCCTCCCTCTCATATTGGATTTGCCTTTCAGTTTGTACCAATTATTTTACTAACCAGTTTGCAAGTTCATTGTAACTTATGGGAGCAAAATGTGATTTAGAACTAAGTGAGGGATGAATGGACATCATCTTATGACACTTACCTCCAGAACTCAAAATGAATGGGAAATATTCATGGAAGAGGTGAGAAGGAACATATATACAAGTCTACAAAGTGCTGCTGATCTCCTAATCTTTATTACACTATGTAACAACATTAGAAACATTTTCTGTTCCTGGTTTGAAAGTGTGATTCCTATTTAACTGTGCATCACTTACTTTGAAAGTCGTTGTTATACTCCAGAAACCTTGTTTTTGTTGCTGTCACAAACTATGTTGAATTGGTTGAGACTCTGAGATATTCATTGAAAAAACTAGAGCAAAATGTGCTGCAGGATACCCCGCAGAAACAAAGTTTTTGCATCTTAATAAACTTTTCCCATGTTTTTATGAGAGAACCAATTAGGAACTGACATTTATAACCCAGGAACAAAAACCGTGTGACATAGTGTTATGAAAGAAGTCAGCATTACGTTTGAAATGAGTCACAGGATGCTATAGATTTCAGTTCTCTGCTGGTTGTCAGAAGCTCTTGCTTCTCTAAGGAATATTATCCCCACCATTTATTGTACATGGAAATTATTGTGACAATGCTAGAACTCAGAGCAATGGGTTCAAATTACAGGAAAGGAGATTTTACCTGAAGGATGAACATCCTGACCGTAAGAAGAGCCGTTCAATAGTAGAACTCTCTCTCTCTCTGCCACCTTACTTGGAGGCTTTTAAACAGAGGCTGGATGGCCATCTGTCAGGGGTGCTTTGGTTGTGCTTCTCCTACATGTCAGGGGGTTGGACTAAATGGCCCATGTGGTCTCTTCCAACTCCACTATTCTATTCTATTCTAATCTATTCTATTCTATGTGTCAAATTGGAAAACAATTTGGAAATCTAAGTAGTGAAAACTAAGTATGTCACACACAAAGATCATGCAAGTTCTGACTCAGTTCTCTTAACTAAGAAGCCATAAGGTTTTCTAAACTACAGTCTAAAAGCCATTCTATATGAATAGAGATGTATAATTAAAAAGCACCATTACAAGGTAAGTAAAATGCAAAATGTTAATACTTACAATTACATCAAATTTGGAATAAATATCTACAACTTTTCCTGCAAAGAAAAAAATATTTTTTTAATCACGTGCCAGCAAATATCTGACAAACCAAATATAAACCCTGAAAGTGTTAACTATGCTACATAATAATGAAAAAAATAAATAGTAATTATTTTGTTGACATATAGTACTATATCATTATTTTTGCTCACAAGACTGTACCTGTTATCAGAATATGATTAAAGCTGCGGTGGGTCCAAGCAGATCGACTGTCTGAATCTCAAAGCTTAGTTATTCTGAATACAGAAACTGAACTTTTAATTTCCTTCTCCTGTTCAATCCGGTAAAAATCACAATTAGAACTCTATTTCCTCCCTCCCATTTTCTATGGGTCTTGTGACAGATCTTCTAACAAAGTTAAATGGGAAAGTATTTCTTTGAAAGTGTTCCGAATTTCAAGTAACACAACATGCACTCCTCGTTTCATGGCTCCTTCTTCTACTAATTTGCAAAATTTACGATTTTCAATTCTCCATTATAATTTCACATTCTTTCCTCTTGAAATTTGTTCTGCCCCAATCCAGTGAAGTCCCAAATCTATTTTAGGAAAGCTCAGGGGTCATAGCTTCCTGCCATGTGTTTCTAATCCACTAATTTTAAAAGAGAATTTTTGGACTGGAGAGGGACAAACGTGCTTCTACATACTATTTTGTCATACAACATGCGGTTCTTTTTTTCCAATTCAAGGCCTTCATTTAAAACAAGGAATTAACTAGAAGTTAACTTCATATCATTGTACATAATTTTGTGTATGAGACAAAGTTTGTGCACAGAAGATGGGAGGGTAGTGAAGGAAAACAAAAGGACTGCAGAGATGTAGTAAAAGCCCAGATAAGGTAAGCTTGTGCAAAGAAGGAATAATTTCACCAAACAGAAGTCCAAGACTGGGATCTTTAAAAAACCTTTAATCAAACCTAGGTACCACAAGGTCTAATGAGGTGATCCCTGTGGGGAAAGGGCCATTTTACTTTCAATTATCATATAAAACTAGTAGTACCTGCACACATTTATCTTTCACAACAAATGTCTGAAAGCTAAGAAGCCATTTACAATGTTGCAGGATCCTGGAAATGGCAATAACTGAGGCAGACTGATTATTAGGCATAGACTTTCTGAGTAAATGATGGCATCTTCTAAAAGATGCATCTTCTGCTATCTTTTTCATATTTAATAAGACTAACAATGTTTAGTCTGTAATATAGAACATCACTAGCAAACTAAACACAACTTCTGCATAATATAATTTCAATCACTGTATTTGTTCAGAAATTGTTGTTAGATGCCTTCTTTAATTGTTTCCCTTTAGGGACTCCCTTGGGTCCCATACAAATGAAATAAATAAGTAAATAAATTCTTAATACATACCTGATTCATCCACAACAGGTAGTGCTGATATCCTTCTATCTACAAATATATTCAAAGCTTTAATGATAGGAGTGTCCGGGTGTATAAAGGCGATATTATGGTAAGTTCCTATCCCAAGTTCATCCAGATTTTTCTTCATAAAGGCAGGCTTTGGCATTTCTGACACCTACAATTTAAATAATAATAATAACAATAATAATAATAATAATAATAATAATAATAATAATAATAATAATAAATGTTCTTGACAGGCACATGATACATTTGTAAAGCTATATGACCAACATACTTTTCAATGACATCACAAACATTACTAAGCCTTCAAATGGATACTATACATTAACAGTCTGCTAAATATTCAAACTGAACTATTGTATCTAATGCCATTTGCAAACTATTACTAATTATACACAGGTCCTCCCCCACGATACCATGGGGAAGCTGCACTTTAAGGAAGTTACTTTCTGGCCAGGTATCTTATATGTAATCACAATAATACTGCAAAGTACTGTTAAGTGACAAATACCAACTGCTTGTAGATAGGCAACACATGTAATGTTTAGTTTTCCTGTGTGCTTATAATAGCAGTACCAAGGCAATTAATCTGGAATGAGCTCAAAGACAAATCAATTTACTTACAAAAAGCTGGAGAAACTTGAGTATTCTTTTATGGGTAAGGATATAAAGTGCATTTCCACTCACAGGATCAATAACTGGCAATCTGTGGATTTTGTTTTTGATCAGTGAATACACAGCATCATAAAGGCTGGAGAGGAAAGTGTTGCATCTATTAGTCTATTCTGCTATGAAAAAGAAGACACCATTCCATCCTTTCAAAATAATTTTTAACATGTAAGCTTGAATCCTGTTGGCAGTCCCAACTGAATAAATGAGATTTATCAAAGTGTTGACTCTCCAGTATTTGATTCATCAAAGCTCTACGCCATAATATGTTGGATATCAATTTAAAAACTGAAGATACAGGCTTTGATTTTGCAGTTATTAGACAAGCAACAGTACTGTTTAATATCAATGTGGATCCCTTTAATCAAAACAAGCGCAAGAAAATACTACTAGAGACAATAATCCCAAAACAACTTTCTGCAGTATGACTCAATGCTGCTTGAAAGGGTTGCACATGAAAAATGATTAATTATGGCACATCATCCCGATATAGATAGAAGCTTGGTTTATACTGGGATGGGAATCAAGTAGCTCCCCAGATGTTGTTGAATTACATTATGAAACAAAATTTGAAAACTGTTTTGCTCCTGGTTTGAAAGTGTTATTTCCTGTTTAATTGTGCGGCACTTACTGTAAAAGTATTTGTACTCCAGAAACTTGTTTTTGTGGCTGCCACAAACTATGTTGAATTGGTTGAGACTCTATGAGCTATTCATTGAAAAGACTATAGCAAAATGTACTGAAGGATGTCACGCAAAAAAACTTTTTGCTTTTTAATAAACTTTTTCCATGTTTTTATGATGGACCGAATGAGGAAATGACATTTATAACTCAGGAACAAAAATAGTGTTACATAGTGTTGTTGTTATTAATAATAATAATAGCTGAACTATAACTCTAAGAACCCCTAGGAGCTGCAGTTTTAACCATTCTTCCTCCTGATCCAATAAAAATTATGCCAACAAAGCATCAATACAGATAGCAACACATATAGAATGGAGGCAAGAAAAAAAGCCCATAGAAAATTAACACCAGTCATATCTTCACTGGACTCAAGAAAGTAAAGCAGACGGTCTCAAAATGTGTCTCAGCTAAGACTGAGAGCAAAATGTGCCATCTGGCTTAAACAACATTCCCCCCAGTTTTCTGATAAATATATTAAGACAATTTACATTAAATTTGAAAAAACAACAACAGTAAAACACAACTTACCTTGCATCTGGTGAAATATTCACTAAAGGCTTAAAGGTTTCTTGCAAATAAAGCTCTGTGTGATGAAACAGAGTGAATGTTTTCATAAAGCAACACAAATATTTTTTGAAGAATATGTTGCAAGGTAATGACAATTTTTGGCATTTTTAACACAAATAATATTGTTAAATAACCACAAAGGGACTGGTGGTTTCAGTGATGTTCCCACAGCAGGTAACACAGCACTGAGCTCTGTGTAGACTCTCTCTGGATGCATTTACACTGCAAGATTGATGCAGTTTGACACCCTTTTAACTGTCATGGCTCAATGCTAAAGAATCACGGGAGTTGTGGTTTTACAAGCTCTCTAATCTTTGCTGCCAATGAGTGTTGGTCTTCCACTAGACAACAAAACCCAGGATTTGGTGCTTTTGGTGTGTTTAGGTCCACTGTGTAGGCTGGAGGCTGCCAAACTGAAGGACAATGTGCCTCTGCATAGTGACCACGAGAGGTCAGTATAGCCATGCACATAAATAGCATAACACAACAAGAAGGGTGGTGCATTTTAAAGTTTAGAGTATTGTTTGAGATCAATGAACCAAGAACAATGAAAAGGGCCAGCATTGTCTTAAACTACTTATGCAAGAATGGACTTTCAACTTTTTTTTAAATTTCATAGCACATGCTGAAGAAACACCTCAAAGAATTTTTTTCTGCTGATCAACATTTTCATTTTACCATTTCTTAAAGAAAACAGAAAAAAGACATTTTCATATATTGTATTTTCTGCTGGTAGGCTGTTAGGAATTGTGGGAGTTGGAAGTCCAAAAGACCTGGAAGGCCAAAGTTTTCCTATGCCTGTTCTAGATTTTGTACTCCTTTACTGTTGTTCTGAAAGCCTGTGCGCTGGACAGATCCAAGGAGTACATATTTGAGGATCTCTGGTTATTTATTTATTTATTATTTACAGCATTTATATTCCGCCCTTCTCACCCCGAAGGGGACTCAGGGACTCACATTGCACACATAAAGGCAAACATTCAATGCCATAACATAGAACAGAGACAGAGACAAGATGCCGGCACGGACTGGCCTCGAACTCATGACCTCTTGGTCAGAGTGATTTGTTGCAGCTGGCTTGCTATCCAGCCTGCGCCACAGCCCGGCCTGTATGGTTAAGCATACATGAAAGGCAATGGCGCAGTACATATGATGCTAGATAGCAGATTTAGTGGATCAAAGAGTTACTAAACATACACATACATTAAGCAACACTTCTAGGGAGCGTGCTTACCTCTCCATGTTTCAATCTTGTGCTCCTCTAATTCATAGATTTGTACCTGAAAAGAAAAGAAAAAACACAGTAACCTAAACACCTCTACATACACCAAAAACTTTATAAATAAAGTATTATTATTATTATTATTATTATTATTATTATTATTATTATTATTATATTACACTGAAAACTTTTCATAAAGTAAGGACAACTTACTTACAAGTAAACAATGCTAAGATCAGAGAATATAGTTAAAATTTACAGTTAGAGCAACACTTGTGAATAGTGCGGTAGTTACTAAATTGGCATGCCCAAGGTTTTCTATTCAGCAATCTCTTAGAATAAGAGAAGAAGTTGAGCATCAGTCCAGCATGAATTGGAAACTCCATTCATGATTGATATCACACTGCTGGACTATTAGCATATGCAACTTTTTGGGAGCAGTCCTTTCTCATTCTTGTTTTGAAAGGGGCAAGACAATTACATGGAAGCTGAAGTTCACAAAGCAGTTCTCAATGCATTCATATCTAGGGGGGTTACACCTACACATAGCTCCATTTCAATACCTTTAAGAAATTAAAAGTTTTGGCAGGAGCCGTTCACACCCCAATCCTATCACTGGATAATATGGCTGGCTAAAAACAATACAGAAATGGACCTTGGAGGGTAGGATGGATGAGTTTTGTATATTCCGCTCCAGTCCATTTTACTACAACTGATAAGATGCCTTGTAAACTGGACGCACAACTTCTTCTAACTGCATTCAAACAGTGAATGATTCTGCCTTTGGAACCAGGCAAATGACAAGAGCAAAGAGAAATATATCTATGGCCTGCTGACCCAATAAGTAATCTTTTTTCTTTTAAAAAAATGCCTGACACTTCAAACCTCCCTTTTTAAACCATGGACCAATTTGGGTATATGATCTGACTTGTTGACATTACTGTAGCAGTAATGCCTTGAGCAATGACAGGAATGTTTGCAGCAATGGAAAAACTTGAGCTTTGTACACAAATCCTTTGGCATGGTTGCTTGCTTGCTGCTCTAATACAAAATAGGAACTCCTGTTCCTCTAGAAACTCCAGCCTTCCTCATCATGAATAGCAACAACAAAAAAGAAACAGAATCCATATGCAGCTACAAATATGGAAAGCATTTGCAAGATTTTGCAATGCATGCAACTCCTACAGCATGGGGACCATGAGGTTTTGTTGCACTAATAATATAAACACTATTATTTTGAAAATTTGGAGCCATCTGTAACTTGAAAACAGGGATGATATGAAAGCAGCCCAGCCAATAGCAGGCACAGTGGTAAAAACGAACAGCCATAACCAGTGTTTTGCCTATCTTAATATATGAAACAGAATTATGGGTGACAGGCAGTAAAAATAAATTTAGCTGTTCCGCTTGTCTCTATTCGCCATGTTGTCATTATTCATCTTTATAATGGAGCTGTAAACCCCAGGTGGAAAAAAACCCTTTAATTATTTTCAGTATTTTCATTATTTTAAAATCAATAAACCGAACCATTTCCCAATAATAATGGTATTTAGGCAGGAGTACTTACCATTGGAGATTTGTAATATCTATGTAATATATTAATGAAATCTGTAATAGTCAACATTCCTGTAACAGGACAAAGAAGAAGCACTTCAATGTTTGAGTTTCAAATCATAATTTTTATTATATCCTATCAATCAACAGAGTTTAATAGGGGGGAAAAAATCACAGCCTTAATTGGTAAGAGTCTCAGTAATGCTCTGGAAACATTTGTACACTACGAGAGGCATTAAGAATTTCAGAAAAAGAAATTCCCTAAAAGATTTTGGTCTGACAAATCACATCCCAGAAATTGCAAGGATACTTTTCCTTCAGTTTGTAAGGCAAAACATAAAGAGTGAAATGGAAGCTTGTCTGGTGTCCCACATAAATACTTTCCATAACTGTTCCTTTAGATAAAATATAATAAATATGGTTTTTTTTCACATATGAAAATTAGACAATTTTAGGCTTTTGTTTACTATAAAAAAGTAAAGTTTTTCCCCGACACAAAGTCTAGTTGAGTCTGACTCTGGGGGTTGGTGCTCATCTCCATTTCTAAGCTGAAGAGTTGGCATTGTCCCTAGACGCCTCCTAGGTCATATGCCCGGCATGACTGCACAGAGCGCCGTTACCTTCCCGCCGGAGCAGTACTTCTTGATCTACTCACATTTGCATGTTTTCGAACTGCTCCGGCGGGAAGGTAGCGGCGCTCCATGCAGTCATGCTGGCCACATGACCTTGGAGGTGTCTACGGACAACACTGGCTCTTCGGCTTAGAAATGGAGATGAGCACCAACCCCCAGAGTCAGACATGACTGGACTTAAAGTCAGGGGAAACCTTTACCTTTACCTAGCTATGATAGCAATATATAGAAAGGTGTTCTGGAAAAAAAATTATCCTTTTGTAGGCCTGGTTCATGATAATACCATTTGTATCTAGGAATTACTGCTTGCCATTTTTCGCCTCCTTGGAATCTGGAGTATTTCCACAAACTAAAATTTAAATAGAAAACAATTCCCTTATTTCAGAAGCCACTGACATGTCTGTTCTGTTTAAAGGACAGAACAGAACATAATGACAGTCCAGAATTTTCAAAGTTTGCTCACGTACTAATAATCTACAACTTCCCAGTATGTATGCATCAACCCTAAGCCTAATTCCTTGAACAGATCATGGAAAAATGGAGCAGAAAGCATACACTCAAAAACCCATTCCACAATCTCTCTTGCAAAAAAAATTTCTATATTAATTAACAGCAATTATCATACCTACGAAACTTTGTTTTTTACTCTCCCACAGCGGTGCTGCTCGAACACCATTTGCCACCAAGGCAAAGAAAGCCTTCTTAACCTGGAAGAGATAAAGCATAAAGCAATGCTGTATTATGTTTTATTTTAGAACAATGTATGTACGAGAACTATATATTTTTCCTCTAAGCTTCCAAGAATGGAAATTCTCATTTTCGAACCCAGAAGCCCAGAACCACCAAAACGGAGAGATTGTTTCAGTTGACAGCCACATGATTTTCCTCTCTGGTTTACTTCAAGGCACAAGAGAATAGGAAGCACTAGAGTCATCAGCATTATCAACAGGAGAGATTCTAATACTAGTAGGGAAATTGGACTGGTGACATGAGCAGATGGTTCATCTCATGGCAATATCTGGCTGGAATATGGTCCCACCTGCAGGAGAGGTTTGCTTCCAAAAATATATGCCAGGAAGCAAAAAATAGCATCTCCCAAGAGGACATTTCCCAGTCTGCTACCAGTGACAGAAGCCCATCTGATGGCCAAAACCAATCATAAGAAGAATCTGTTAAGGTGACTTTAGCATGCAGGGATATAACTTGGAAGTAAGCCAACAACGGCAACAAGGGATGGAGTAAAAAGAAGGGGCAGTAATAGCTACGCCACATTCACTACTAGTAGGAAACAGAGCAATTCTTGAGGGAAAGAAAGTAAAAACTGCTAGATGTCCAAAATACAAAATATAAGCCGTCATACACAAGTCTTCTTGTAAGAGAACAATGACTGATAGTGTTAACAGCTCTCTGTATGTAAAAATCGTGTAATTCAAAGAAACAAGTGTGATGAAAAAGTCCACTTATTTACTATGGAGTATAGTGAATTTCACAACTCATTCACATATGCTTTAACCATCTAAATGTGCTACATACAATGTTATAAGTAAGGGTACTCTATAAGGGCGCAAACGTAACAAAAGCCTTACATCAATGCTCAGTTTTGCATATCCAGGTCTATTAATTTCAACCGGTAAATACAAACATCCTGGCAAAACAGAGCCAGGATAAAATAAAACATGCTAAGGTGTGACCGTATAAAGTAACATGTATAAATTACTTAAGGGCCAATGAGATTGCTGATAAGGGATAATGACAATAAAAAGATACGTCTCTGAAGAACTGGACTCTAGAATCTTTCCCTTGTTGTATCTTATAAGTTTCGTTATAGGTTTGCTATGCCATGGCAGACGATCCGTACCATACACCAAGAATGGAATGGGTCAATACAAATATCAATAAAATAATGCTGTCTTTCAGTTTTTAATTCTGGGGGAAAAACATTAATTATGGCAATAATGTGTTGCTCAAAAGAATGCAGTTCCATCCACATTATACCCTATGAAACCTTTAAAAAATATTATCACCATCCAATCTTATTCTCTAAAGAAAGGTGTTTCTGTTGTCGAAGGCTATCATGGCCAGAATCACCTTGCAGATTCAAAGCCTGGGTGCTTCCTGCCTGGGGAGAAACCTAACAACCACCATGTCAGACTACACAAAGAAGCCATTGAAATCCACAAGCATATGGACAGTTTCAACAGAAAGGAGGAAACTATGAAAATGAACAAGATCTAGCTACTAGTACAAAGAAAACTATAAAATCAGGAGAGTAAATAAAGAATAACTCTCTGAAAACAGGAGAATTCCAGACAGGAAACAATCAGGGCCAGCTAACACCTCCCAACAAAGGACCTCCCAGGCAGGAAGCAGCCAGGCTTTGAAGCTGCAAGGCTATTCAGTGCTAATCAAGGTGGCCAGTTACAACATTCACACCTGCCTCAAATAGACAAGAGTTCTTTCTCCCACCCTGGACCTTCCACAGATATATAAACCTCCCTTGCCTAATTTCCAACAGACCTCACAACCTCTGAGGATGCCTGCCATAGATGCAGGCGAAACGTCAGGAGAGAATGCTTCTGGAACATGGCTATATACAGGCCGGAAAACTCACAGTAACCCAAAGGTGTTTCTGAAGCTGATAAAGCGTAAACATTATACCTTATAAAGGAATAGTATTTTGTTTGCAAATATTGTACCATCAGATATGCAAAAAAAAACCCTTGTTACACAGCATGCGTGACCACAACACTTTGGGGACACTTATAAACTATTCAAATACAGCACTGGCTTTTCCTGGGTTCTTCCAATCTGATGAAACTAGCCTCAGGCTGAATTTGTACAGAACATGTTATGTTACAGAGGAGGAAATGCTGATTAACTGATGCTTTTTATTTCTTGCCCATCATTGCCAAGCTGTATTAACTGATTAAACTTCGCTACTAATCAATCTTTGGACCATCCCGCTGGCAATTTTAGTGACAAAAAGCTGCATGTACTAGATACAAATGCAAAATATTGCAGTCATTTCAAAAGGACGCTGGCCTAACTGTGTATGTTGCGGAACCACAAACATAACATATTGCCTACCAAAAGAGACGAAGCTGACTCACCGGCTAGTAATTCCTTCAGCCTACTGCATATTTTTATGGGGAAAAGCAGCAGCACTTTCAATAAACACCAAGCTAGCAGGAAAAACTTAGTAAACTCAGTAGCACTCATGTCTAAGAAAAGCTTAATAAAACTGAACTCTGTCTGCCCAAAGCTTGAAGCAGAGAGAATATAGCTACACGGGTTTCAAATCTATGTTATTATCCATTTATCCATAACTGTTTTTCCAAAAAGGGGAAAATATTTAGTCTAAGAGCTTTAGGATAAACGTGTTACAATAAAATAGCCTTTCTCCTTTATGTTAAGGGAACGTTTTTTATGACTAGTAAAATTCTAGGTTGCTGTGAGGTTTCTGGGCTGTATGGCCATGTTCCAAAAGCATTCTCTCCTGACGTTTCGCCCACATCTATGGCAGGTATCCTCAGGGGTTGTGGGGTCTGTTGGAAACTATGCAAGTGGGGTTTATATATCTGTGGAATGATGTCCAGGGTGGGAGAAATAACTCTTGTCTGCCTGAGGCAAGTGTGAATGTTGCAATTGGTCACCTTCATTACCACTGAACTGCCTTTCAGCTTCAAAGTCTGGCTGCTTCTTGCCTGGGGGAATCCTTTGTTGGGAGGTGTGAGCTGGCCTTGATTGTTTCCTGTCTGGAATTCCCCTTGTTTCTACATCTTATTAGATAGTCACAAATGAAAACGAGAAAGCATGGTACACTTATGAACTCTAGCTTACATTTTGGGCATGTTTTTGCATGTGTCTATACTGAAAGTAAGTTGTCAAAGTGATAAGCCAGGAAACTGAAAAGGAGGAAACAAACTATGATTGGGTTCGCTGTGGAAAAATGCATATACCGTATATACTCCAGTAGAAGCCAACCCAAATATAAGCCAAGGCACGTAATTCTACCACAAAAAACTGGGAAAACTTATTGACTGGGAAATGTAGCAGCTACTGGTAAATTAAAAATTAAAATAAAAAAGATACCAATAAATTACATGAACTGAGACATCAATAGGTTACTGTATATACTCAAGTATAAGCCTAGTTTTTCAGCCCTTTTTTAGGACTGAAAAAAAAAACCTCCTCGGCTTATACTCGGGTGAGGGTCCTGGTGGGCTTAGATTCAGGTCAGCCTATACTCAAGTATATACGGTTTATTTATTATTTTTCTCTATTATTATTGGTATTGTTACATTTATTATTTTACGCTATTAATTATTATTATTATTACATTTATTATTTTACTCTATTATTACATTTATTATTTTACTGCATTTATTATTATTATTACACTTATTATTTCACTATTATTATTAAAAGGATACATAAGCACATTTACATTGAAGAAGATGAAAATAATTATTTAATCAGATTGGAACAGTCATATTTTAAATTACAGTTTGATGTAAAGATTCAAAAACATTTAAACTACTGATGCCTCAATTAATGTAACCCGAATATAAATCGACCAGGACCCTCACTCGAGTATAAGCCGAGGGGGGCTTTTTCAGCCCTAAAAAGGGCTGAAAACCCGCCTTATACTTGAGTATATATGGTATACATACATAAATACATGTGGCTATGCTAACTAGTGTTAAATAGTACATTTTCCAAAAATGAGAAATCAGAGTTTTGGTGTCAGGCTTTGATCTTGTCAAGATGATAAAAGATACATAAAAGACTACATTTTCTTTTAGGGGTAATAGAAAAACAATATACTTTGTTCTTTTTAGAATCTCTATTTTGCAGCTTAAGTGTTTATCTCGTTACAAAGATCAGTCTATTAACACAGACAAGTTCTTGTTTATAATGGACTTTTCAGTTCAAGCAGATCCTGTTGCTATAAGATAAAAGAGCATATTTTTAGTAACACGCACTGCTCCATTTGCAATAAAAACATTCCTTTGAGAGTCAGTTTACCAAACAAACAACAGACAGATTTTGTGTCAAATACCAATAGTAATTTAGGGCCAAAGCGGCTAATTTAAGATAAAAAAACAATTTCTAGGAATATGACTATGATTCAAAATTAAAATATTTCTCAAATAATGCAGTGTCACCGTTCTTGCCTCCAATTTATGAGTGAGAAGTAAATGGGGAAAATTGAAGGGATTTTTCGAAAATGTAATGCCCATGAAAATATTTTGATTCCTCAAGTATAGAATGTGAAGATATCCAAAATAAGATCTACTCTAGCCTAGGATCCATTTAAAGTCTAATTTCTGGAAATTTACTCAAAAGGGTTGTTGTGCATTTTCCAGGCTGTATGGCCATGTTCCAGAAGCATTCTCTCCTGACGTTTCACCCACAGAGTTCTTTCTCCCACCCTGGACCTTCCACAGATATATAAACCTCCCTTGCTTAATTTTCCAATATACCTCACAACCTCTCAGGATGCTTGCCATAGATGTGGGCGAAATGTCAGGAGATAATGCTTTTGGAACATGGCCATACAGCCCGGAATAAGCACAACAACCCAGTGATTCCGGCCATGAAAGCCTTTGACAACACATTTACTCAAAAGATAGTCTATCTTTCTTGACTGACTGAATGTATATCTCACCTTTGTCCCCAAAACGAGACTCAGTCTTAAGAATCATGCTGTTATTAATGGATGTGAAGAGCAACTGATGTTGCCATAATCGTCTATGAAAGCACTACTAAAGTGAATATCTCACACTGAGATGAGATTCCCTATAGATCACTTAAATAGGGAATAGCTCAACTTTGAAAGATCACACACCATAGATATTCAAGAATAAAAGAATTGGGAAAATTACTCTATCTTGATACTCAACTTGGCGATTTTTAATGATCTTTTCCAACTTCATTTTGCCAAGTCTAATGTTACTAAATTCATAGAACGGAAAAGGAGTATTATCGACGTTTCAGAAACATTAGATGCGATAGATTTTTATGGCCATACAGTTTCTGCTTTTGAAAGCTTTGCTGTCTGCTCTTTTCACTTCGAAAGGAAATAAATGTCCATAGGTCACCAGAATTGCTGTGCAGCTATTGATTCAAGGGGGAAGAATGGTTCCGTTTACCATTATAATGTCATCGACAAATTTCAAAAGCCTTTGAAATGACATGAAACATTTGACCCTCAAAGCAAAGTCATCTGTGGCCCAGCAAACAATCAAAGCGCATGTAGCCATTTTAGATTATTACCAACACAATAAAATACAGGTTGTACATCAGTTATCCAGAATTCTGAAATACTCCAAAATCCAAAACTATCCACATGTGCAGCTGATATAGTGACATGTTTGCTTTTTGATGGTTCAGCATATATAGGCATTGGGTTGCTGTGAGTTTTCCAGGCTGTATGGCTTATGTTCCAGAAGCATTCTGTCCTAACGTTTCGCCCACATCTATGTCAGGCATCCTCAGAGGTTGTGAGGTCTGTTGGAAACTAGGCAGGTGGAGTTTATATACCTGTGGAATAATATCCAGGGTGTGAGAAAGAGCTCTTGTCTGTTGGAGGCAAATGTGAATGTTGCAATTGGCCATCTTGATTAACATTGAATGGCCTTGCAGCTTCAAAGCCTGCTTGGGGAAATCCTTTGTTGGGAAGTGTTAGCTCGACCAGATTGTTTCCTGTTTGGAATTCCCATTTTCTGAGTGTTGCTCTTTATTTACTGTCCTGATTTTAGAATTTCTTTAGTACTGGTAACCAGATTTTGTTCATTTCCAAGGTTTTCTCCTTTCTGTTGAACTTTGTTTTTGAGGGACACCCTGCAGCTTATTTTGCACTAGTTTTTCAATGAATATCTCATAGAGTCTCAACCAATTCAACATACTAGTTTGTGGCAGCCACAAAAATGAAATTTCTGGAGTGGAACAGCTACTTTCAAAATAAGGGCAGCACAATTCAACAGGAATAACACTTTCAAACCAGGAACAGATTTTTTTTCAAATTGTATTATGTAGTGTCATATAACATTACTATCAGGCTATGTGTATAAGATGTATATATGATGCATTTTGTATTTAGAGCCATGCCCCATTTCCAGGATCTCTTTTTGTGAAAACACAGGTACAGTAGAGCCTCGCTTATCCAAGCCTCTGGATAATCCAAGCCATTTTTGTAGTCAATGTTTTCAATATATCATGATATTTTGGTGCCAAATTCGTAAATACAGTAATTACAACATAACATTACTGCGTATTGAACTACTTTTTCTGTCAAATTTGTTGTATAACATGATGTTTTGGTGCTTAATTTGTAAAATCATAACCTAATTTGATGTTTAATAAGCTTTTCCTTAATCCCTCCTTATTATCCAAGATATTCGCTTATCCAAGCTTCTGCTGGCCCGTTTAGCTTGGATAAGTGAGACTCTACTGTAGTCCAAAATCCAAAACATTTTTGGTCCAAAGCATTTCAATATAAAAATACTTAACCATGAGCAAGGTGTACTGAAATAGAAGAAGCTCACCTGTAGCGTAGTGTCAAAAACAACAAGTTTTGAACTGGTTGGGACAATATCATAACACTTGTGCGACCTCATAAAACGCATGTAGATATCACTTTCTGATTCTCCAACAGCTGTAAAAGAAAATTGAGAAGTTTCTTATAAATACTCAAATAGTTTGGATACAACTGTAATGTAAGAAAATGCAAAGCAGAATCCCCACTATTTTGGCCATCTTTTAATGTATTATTCCAAATCTATCTATCTCTCTTTCATCCAACGAATGGCAGTGTTATCCAATATTTACTGTACGTAATAGATGGCAGATACAAAATAGAAAACTGTCCTCCACGCTTCCTCTTAGCAAAATGCTCACAATCACACCAGAGTGTTATTGATTTCTTTTCTCACAAGTACTGTACATAATCACTACAACTCTCAATATTTGATAGTCCTGAACAGCAGCAGTTAAAGTTGTGCCAAACTGCATTAATTCTACAGTGTAGATGCACCCTTACTTTCCTTCATGAACAAAGTATGCTTCACTTAATAGAAATCCATCTCAATACTTTCACAAGACTGTGTTCAATGTCAATAGGAAGACATCCTACTCACATGTAATAAATTGTGGTGGAGGAGTAGGTTTGCTGTAAAAGCAATGACTGCTGCTGGATTGTTGAATGTGTCGGAACATAAATCAGAAAAATGTGCCCAGTTTCCAAGGACTAAACGAATGATTTGCAAAATGACAAGAGCCATACGTTTGTTGCTTAGCATTAAAAGAAAAAAAACCCACACAACTACTTGAGTATTTGTGCACTGGATTGCTACAACAGTATTATTTTAGAAAGTTCACACAGTGATGAAGCTATGAAAGGAATTCAAGGCTATCATAAATGCAACGAAGACTCAAAGACACAGCTACCTCGGTAGCAATCGGTAGCCTATTTTGTAGGTGAAGAACCGAACTCCAGTTTCCCAATGATAAAATGCTGTGCCTTGTTCAAAAGAAAGACAGTGATACATAAATCTGCCAAATTGAACATGAACAAAAACAGATTAGAGGATCAACTCCAGTAGTGCAGCGGGTTAAACCACTAAGCTGCTAAACTTGCTGACCGAAAGGCTGGCGGTTCGAATCCAGGGAGCAAAGTGAGCTCCCACTGTTAGTCTCAGCTACTGCTAAACCAGCAGTTCGAAAACATACAAATATGAGTAGATCAATAGGTACCGCTCTGGCGGGAAGGTAACGGTGCTCCATGCCATCATGCTGGCCACATGACCTAGGAGGTGTCTACGGACAACGCCAGCTCTCCGGCCTTGAAATGGAGATGAGCCCCAACCCCAGAGTCAGACACGACTAGACTTAATGTCAGGGGGAAAACTTTATCTTTATCTTTAGGGGATTATGGGCCCAAACTATATCAGTAAGCACTATAGAAGAAAATGAATATCTATTATGGCAAACCAGAATTAGTTAATTGTTTAAAATGTAGACTCAATATGTAAAATTTAATCAGAACTTTGGATTCAGATTAATCTAATTTAATAATGGAGTATTACTATCATTTTGTGTTTCTTTTTAGACAGTCTAATGACCTTTTTTAAAAAGACCCATTGCTTGTTATCTTCCACAAACTAAAAGGCCAGAAAGGATTGCAACAGATGACCCTGAATTACGCAACTGTTCGGTAGACGTCATTGTGCCGACTAAAATTGCTACACGTAAAGTGAGATTTGGATTTTGAAATGTAAAACCTTCCCAACCCTACAAACGAAATGATTCAGGCCGTTTTCCTACAGAAATAATGACCCGCTCATTCACTTTTCCAGATGCAGGAAGATACTGGCAGAAAGAAGGAGAATGAGATGTATATGAAGGAGATGTGAAAATGCTTTGAAGTCCATAAAAGAAATCATGCACACCACAACTTCATTCTAAACCAGTGAAATCAGTCTGGTCTCTTTCTCCTACATTTGAAAGGATGTCACATTGAGGAAGGGGCAAGCTTGTTTTTTTTCTGCTCTGGAGACCAGAACACAATGGAGGAATGGATTCAAATGTCAAGGAAAGAGATTCCAAACATTTGGAAGAGTTTCCCGTTGGTAAAAGCTGTTCAGCAGTGAACTATGTGCCTTGAAGTGTGGTGGAGTCTATTTCTCTAAAGGCTTTTATTCAGAGGCTGGATGGCCATCTGTCAGGAGTACTTTGTGTTTTCTTGCATGGCAGGGAGGTGGACTGGATGGCCCTTTTAATCTCTTCCCATTCTGCAATAGCTGTATTCTGGAAAACCTACTTGACAGGGTAGTTGCTTGACTTGAGCTTCAGCCTTAGGTGATTAGTTATAGTCTTCCCATCAGCAACATGGTCAGGGAAAATTCTCCCTTCTTAAGAAACAGCCAGGGGGGCTATTTACTTTATTGCAAATGTGACTTGTATGGACAAATGAAAAAAAAATGGAGCTGACTCTTCACAGATGAATATTTAAAATGTGTAGAATGACTGAGTACTTTTCAAAGGCAACTCCATGTACAGTGCATTACAGTAGTCCAACCGGGATGTAAACAAGGCATGTACCACCATGGCCAAGTCCAACTTCTCCAGGAACGGGCACAGTTGGCGTATAGATGGCTTTAACTGTGCAAAAGCACTCCTGGTCACTGCTGATACCCGGGCCTCCAGGTACAGACTTGAATCTAGGAGTACTTCCAAACTACGAACCTGTGTTTTCAAGTGGAGTGTGACCCCATGTAACACAGGATGACCCCGTATTCCCACATCTGCCTTCCAACTGACCAGGAGAACCTCTGTCTTGTCTGGATTAAACTTCAACTTGTTTGTCCTCATCCAGTCCATTACAGCTGCCAGGCACTGGTTAAGGATAGGAACCATTTCCTTGGAATTAGGTGGAAAGGAGTGATTTAGTTGGGTGTCATCTGCGTACATATAGCACCACACTCCAAAACTTCAGATGACCTCTCCCAATGGTTTCATGTATATATTGAACAGCATAGAGGACAACGCAGAGCCCTGAGGGACTCCATAGGCCAGTGGTCAAGTAGTTGAACAGAAGTCCCCCAGCACCACCTTCCTAGAAGGAGAGCCATAGAGGAACAAGCCCCATCCCAGAAAGGCAACCCAGAAGGATACCATGTTCAATGGTATCAAGAGCCACTGAAAGGCCCAGGAGAACAACAGGGACACACTTCCCCTGCCCAGTTCTCTGCATACATCATCCACCACGGCAACCAAAACTGACTCCGTCACATAACCAGGCCTGAAACCAGACTGAAATGGATCTAGATAATCAGCTTTATCCTGGAAGCCTTGGAGTTGTGAAGCCACCATATGCTTCTAAAACTGAGAGACTAGACAGGTCTGTAGTTGTCCAGTACAGTTGGGCTTAGTGGAAATTGCACACCAAAGATAGCAGACTGAAGAGCAGAGAGGTGTTTTTCATACAATCACAGAGTTGGAAGAGACCTCGTGGGCTATCCAGTCCAACCCAATTCTGCCAAGAAGCAGGAAAATCGCATTCAAAGCACCCCCGACAGATGGCCATCCATCCTCTGCTTTAAATCCTCCAAAGGAGGAGCCTCCACCACACTCCGGCGCAGAGAGTTCCGCTTCTGAACAGCATTCTCTCTCACAGTGAGGAAGTTCTTCCTTGTGTTCAGGTGGAATCTCCTTTCCTGTAGTTTGAAGCCATTGTTCCAAGTCCTAGTCTCCAGGGCAGCAGAAAACAAGCTTGCTCCCTCCTCCCTATGACTTCCCTTCACATATTTATACATATTTACATATTCACTTACAGACTTCCATGTTACACAAACAGGGGTGTAGAGATAAAGTAAAAAAGGCACATCTTCCTTGCCCGACCCAGCATGGAGAGGTGATGTCAGGGTTGAGTGCAAGAGAGACAACTTTTCAACCACCTTGCTGCAGCTTTTCCCTGTGAAGTGGGGTTGCCATGGAAGTAGCAATGCTATATTTCACATTAACACATTAACCCAGTGAAGCAGTGAGGTGAAAAAGAATGCTGGTGTTCATCAGGACATGTTCATTTTCAGGAGCTGACAGAGGACCTGCTACCATGGATTGTTCCTGATTCTTTGTGTGAAGCATATGCTCTGGAAATGAATTTTATCAGAGAATATCCACAGCAATAAGGTTGGAGATGTGGTTGGTGCTGGGATATCCACTTAAACCTGTACTTATACCATACTATACGTATGGTCCGTATATCAGTGCTTATAACATAACAACTTTTCAATGGTATGAATGACAGTGGTACTGAGAAGAGGTATAGTTTGAACAGGAGGGCCTACATGAATAACGGAGGAATTGACATGGTGGACAAGTAAAACTATATATATTGGTTTCGTGGATATGTCAGCAGTCCAGCTGGCACCAGGGTTTAACTCATTGCTCTACCGCGGCTTTAATGTAGAATATCTGCTTTGATAATCTGGATTATATGGCAGTGTAGAAGGGGCCCTAAAGGACTAATAAGAGACTGTGATACACTCTTTACCCATTTGCTGAGCAAGAGCTGGAAGTCTTTCAGACCATGAAGTGTGACCAAAATGAAACAAAGAGAACAAACTACTCTGAAATCTTCCAAGGTAAACATTGGTATCCAAGGTGTGTCACACACACTTTCTCAATAAACTGAGTATAGCATGGGCCAAAGCATGGCATATCATCTCTTCTGCAGGATAGAAAACAAAGTCCACCTTGTGTTGTCAGAGGCTTTCATGGCCGGAATCACTGGGTTGCTGTGAGTTTTCTGGGCTGTATAATCATACAGCCCGGAAAACTCACAGCAACCCAAAGTCCACCTTAATAATAATGGTAGTCTAAATGAAATGTCACAAATACCTTTCCAGTTTTCCAAGAGAAATAGTCTCAAATTCAGAATCTGGCATTCTACATTCAAACAAAGCAATATTTCCTCACCGCTCCGTTTTGTTTTTTTTTTTTTTGCAATATTTTTAATTACAGTAGAGTCTTGCTTATCCAACATTCTGTATTATCCAACGCAGTCGGCCTTTTAATAGTCAATGTTTTTGTAGTCAATGTTTTCAATACATTCCAATAGTTTGGTGCTAAATTTGTAAATACAATATTACCATGTATTGAACTGCCTTTTCTGTCTATTTGTTGTAAAACATGATGTTTTGATGCTTAATTTGTAAAATCATAATGTAATTTAATGTTTAATAGGCTTTTCCTTAATCCCTCCTTATTATCCAACATTTTCACTTATCCAACGTTCTGCTGGCCCATTTATGTTGGATAAGCGAGACTCTACTGTAATAAAAAGCACATGAAAAGAAAAGCCACAATACATATACTTAAACACATACTTAACACACCAATTACCTAAAGAACTACACAACATACATCTCTACTCTAATTATCAATAACTAAAACTACCCTAACAATGAAAGTCTTTTAGATCGCCATTCAAGGGAATAACAACTAATGTTAAGTGTGTTAATTGCATTCAGGGATAATAAGTCTGGTGCTAGAGTACATCTCATAATCTCTACGGCATTACTGATACTGTATTCCAATTCCCTCCACCCTGCAAAAAAGAGATCCTACTCAAAAAAATCATATTGATGATCATGCCTCGATGCTTTAGTTTAACTCCTGGAAAGGGCAAAGGCAGCTTTTCAAAGATTTTCCCAGAAAGCTACGGAGAGAAAGAAATGCTAGGATTATCTCCCTTTCTGTCACAACTCATATTTAGCTCTTCGTTTAAAGTAAATCCTTGAGAAAAGGAAACACATTCCAAATGGATAAAGAATCCTTCTGAATCCCTTCACTGAAAACTGCAAATATGAGTTGGAGCAACATCAGAACAAAATCACTCACCATTTATATCAAGAGCCATCGTGAATGGCATAATTAGCACTCTATAATCAGATGGTTTTGACTCATGAGAAAGTTTCATAAATATGCGCGGTTGTATGACCACTTTTTGAATTTTAAGTGCATTATAAATGCTCATAAAATTCATTTCTAGCAATACTAAATTTAACCATCTCACATTTTGCCCATACTGTGCAGTCAGAAATTAACATAATTGCTGTTCAAACTGCACAGCAAAGGTGTCTGAGGGTTTTAAAAAAAATTTCAGAACCCACTGTGCCATAACACAGCTGACTTTGCTGCAGATTTCCAGAACTGTTTATTCATCAGCACTTGGCCTTTTTTCAATGATGCTAGGAAGCACACTTCCAAATATTTTCACCTGTTCTAATATTGTAACATACAACATCGCTCATAAACTATTAACTTGACTCTTTTTGCTCAGCGTGAAGCCGTATTGGCAGACAAAGGAGAGTAACAGCTATATGGTGAAAAACCATGACTGATCCAACATGCTCTGTCCAGTAAAATAATAATAATAATAATAATAATAATAATAATAATAATAATAATAATAATACTTTATTCTTATATCCCGCCCCATCTCCCCAAGGTGACTCGGGGTGGCTTACAAAGGGACCATGCCCAAACAATATAAAAACACAACAGTAAAAACAAATCCAAACACAGTAATAAATACATAAAAAAGCATACAACAACAACAATTTAAAAACAATTAAAACATGTTCAATGCCCTCGAGCGGTATAATTGGTACTTCAATCTTCAGACTAAGGGCGAGGAATAAGGTTAACAAGGTGCAATGCATTATAACTTCTAGTGGAATGGTATAGCGATAAGGTGCAAAGTGTTGGAATAAAAAGCGGTAGGAGTTCATTTGATGTTCTTCTTAATTAAAAATGGTATGAAAAAAAAACAGGTTTTCAGATCTTTCCTAAATATCCTCATGTTCAGCCTACAAATGCAAAAGAATGGGCCAAAATCACATCTGATTAAGTGTGGCTCTTCTTATGTTCCTGTAGCAGTACCCATTGATTTTGATTATTTTCAGACAGTTAATTTTTAAAAAGGTGTTGAGAATGGCCTGCAGCTTCCCTGACAAAACTGATTCTGTTGACTGTGGATGATAGATACTGTGAAGGGAGCATACAAAAATCATATCTCAAGTAGCACAACTCTTAACATAGTTCTGTACTTATTTCTGATATATGTAAGAGCAGCATAAATTTGCTTTACTTTAGCAGCCGTCAGAAGAAACATGACCCTACAAAGGGAAGATGCTTGGAATTCAACCCCTCTCCATCTTCTTTGCTCTTTTTCCATTACCACTTCTCAGCAGAGCAGTCTTGGAAGTCTAACACAATCATTGTTTCTTTGAGATGTGCTTCACCTACACCAGGCATGGGCAAACTTGGGCCCTCCAGGTGTTTTGGACTTCAACTCCCACCATTCCTAACAGCCTACCGGCTGTTAGGAATGGTGGGAGTTGAAATCCAAAACACCTGGAGGGCCCAAGTTTGCCCAGGCTTGACCTAAACCTTTATACTCCAGTATCATAAGTTTGGTATGCAAGAATGTTCTTTTCGGGGCAATGCTTTGCTATAGTGTCCATAATTCAGATCGGAATATCTAGATGGAGAGAAGAAGCTTTCTTCCATTCACTGTTTGTTTCTTTCCTTCCTAACCAAATTTGGGTAGATACAGGTCTTCCATTGTAATTCACATCCACTTCATTTCATCTCCCTCTAATCTTGAGTGGCCCTCCTTCTTGCTCCTCCTTTGCACCAGAACTTCAGCTAAGGTCTACCCTTTGATAGCCTCATTTCTCTCCTTGGTAGGAGTTCCTCAACTAACAAAACAGCCCAGGAAAGCCACACATAAGTGGACACAATTATCCCGGTCCTTCCTTCCACTGTAGCTCCATGCAAGGTTCTTGAGGTCCAAACAACGTCAGAGACCAGTAATGGGAAGCATGGCCCGGTTACAGTAGAATGGCCAGAAGATCTGCACTCACCAAGGTTCAGCTTGGAAGGTCAGTTGGAGGAGATGTAAGAATGTCTCACATATTCAAATAAAATCCCAAAAGGTGGCTGCAACCAAATAGTAGCCCACCACCACTGGGTCCTCCTCTTTGGGGACATGCACTTGCACGATGAAGTCTGCGCTTCTCTAGATGGCTTGGCCTGTGAGCAACGCCACACATAGAAAAGCTGTGTATAGAATGTTTTCTTTAGTTGTAGTGTGAGCAGTAGACTATGACTCAGGAGGTCACAGTTTGAACCCCTGTTCACTCATTAAACCTTCTGGATGACTACAGAAAAGTCACAATCTCTCAGCCTCACAGGAAGGCAATGCAAAACCTTTTCTGAGCAGATTTGCCGTGAAAACCATATGACAGGGTCACCATAACTCAGAAATGACTTGAAGGCATAGAAAAAGGAATCTCTAGGTCAGGGGTTCCTAAACTAAGGCCCAGGGGCCACATGCAGTCCATCGAAACCATTTATCCGTCCCCTGCAGCGGCGGCTCCCTCCTTCACCGAGGAAGGCGCATGCAGCCTGGTGCGCACCTTCCAAAGCTTTGCTTGTTTATAATGGAATTTTAATTATTATTTAATTAATTATTAATTATCAAGGGGTGCTTTGCTAGTGTTTTGGTGCATAAAGGCAGAAGGGGATTGGACTAAATGGTCCAAGGGGTCTCTTCCAAACCCGCATTACTACTACTACTATTATTATTATTATTGACAGAAGGACACAGTATAACACAGCAAACGAGATATATATATGCTGGATTTCGTATCATAAAATCACAAGTTGAACACTTCCCAAGCATTTAGGACTGTGTGATATATTATTATTATTATTATTATTATTATTATTATTATTATTATTATTATTAACATTGTTAATAATATTGAGGCTGGGTGGCCATCTGTCAGGGGTGCTTTGCTTGTGCTTTTGGTGCACAAAGGTAGAAGGGGCTTGGACTAAATAGCCCAAGGGCTCTCTGCCAACCTTCTTTATTATTTTTATTATGATTATGATTATTATTAACATTAAGGCTGTATTTGTTCCATTTTGTTTTTTTACCTCAAAATAAGATATATGCAGTGTGCATGGGAATTTGTTCAGTTTTTTTTAAAAAAAAAAACTACAGTCTGGCCCTCCCAACGGTCTAAGGGACTGTGGACTGGCCCCCTGTTTAAAAAGTTTGGGGACCCCTGCTCTAGGTCCTTCAGGGTGAACCTATGCTCACGTTCTGCCAGAAGTTGACATTGTAGGGCCGGGAAATTTCATGTCGTTTGTCTTTATACTTTATGAATGTCCATACTGATGCCTCTACAGCCATTCTCAGAGTAACATGCAATATTAAAGTATGCAATCATACTATACACATGTAAAATGCCCAAAGCATTTTTCCATACAGTTAGTCGTAAGGCCAGAATGCCTTTGGGAATCATATTATCTTGCTCCATCATCGAGTCAATAAAACAGTTCCAAATTATTGAAATGCATTTTTCCTGTACTTGGGCCATTTGGAGTTTATTGGATATTTTTTCAAGCTAGATTAATTGCCACACTTTATTATAGGAGGTTACCATAGATATCATAGGGAGGAGGGAGCAAGATTGTTTTCTGCTGCCCTGGAGACTAGGACGTGGTACAATGGCTTCAAATTTCAGGAAAGAGATTCCACCTGAGTATTAGGAAAAACTTCCTCACTGTGAGAGCTGTTCAACAGTAGAACTCTCTGCCCCGCAGTGTGGTAGAGGCTCCTTTTTTTGGAGGTTTTAAAACAGAGGCTGGATGACCATCTGCCAGGGGGGCTTTGAATGTGATATTCCTCCTTCTTGGCAGAATGCGGTTGGACTGGATGGCCCATGAGGTCTCTAGGGATCTATGATTCTAATCCTTACAATACTAAACAATAACCAACTTGGAAGCTAATAATAAATAACCAATTAAAGATTTACTGACAGGCCTGCATTAGCTCCCTGAAACCAATTCAAGAGGACTAATTCTGGAGTATATGTAATATTCAGGTTAGCAATACTATTTCAGAGAATTCTGTATTCCCAGAATTGGGATATTTTTGTACAGGACCACTAAAGAAATTGAGAAAAGTCTTCCAAACCTCCCCTTTGAAAAGTTCTTGTATATATTATGATTGAAGATAAATCATACCTGGTAACATTCATATTGGCTAACCACAGTAAATTCTTTCTCACTATTCTTGAGAATATTTGGGAAACTACAACGAATGGATTCAGCAGCTAGACATAGGATTGCATTCCCTAAATGGGATAATGTCTAACCCAAATCTTAAGGACTTGGCATTCTTTCTCGCAACTAAGCTTAATTCAAGGTTTGGGTTTCCATCTTTAAAACCCAAAACAGACCAAGGCCCAAATATGTGAAGGAATGTCTGATCCCATATCATATTGCCCAGGCATTAATATGTTCAGGGGGAAACTTCTTTTGTGATTAAATCAGTGTGAGAAATGTATTGTACTTTTATAAAAAGATATTTCTTTGTTGCAAGGTGAATAGTTTTTTAAACCCTTATTTTATATGTTGTCAAAGGATTTCATGGCCAGAATCACTGGGTTGCTGTGAGATTTTTCAGGCTGTATGGCCGTGTTCCAGAAGCATTCTCTCCAGACGTTTTGCCCACATCTATGGCAGGCATCCTCAGAGGTCTGCTGGAAACTTGGCAAGTGGGTTTATATATCTGTAGAATGTTCAGGGTGAGAGAAAGAACTCTTGTCTGTTTGAGGCAAGTGTGAATGTTGCAATGGGCCACCTTGATTAGCACTGAATGGCCTTGCAGCTTCAAAGCCTGGCCACCTCCTGCCTGGGAAAATCTTTTGCTGAGAGGTGTTAGCTGACCCTGATTGTTTCCTATCTGGTCAGTACATAAAGAACACCACCCAGAAAACGGGAATTCCAGGCATGCAGTAAGCAGCCAGGCTTTGAAGCTGGAAGGCTATTCAGTGCTAATCAAGCCGGCCAATTGCAACATTCACACTTGCCTCCAACAGACAAGAGTTTACTCACCCACCCTGGAAATTCAAGATATATAAACCCCACTTGCCTGGTTTCCAACAGACTTCACGACCTCTGAGGATGCCTGCCATAGATGTGGTTGAAACGTCTGGAGAGAATGCTTTTGGAACATGACCAAACAGCCCGGAAAGCTCACAGAAACCCTTGTTTTATAATTTTATTATTATGCTATGGATTTCCTTTTGCATTGTTTCGTAAACTGCTCTGAGATCCTTCATAGACGAAGAACCATCTATTTGGAGATACAGTAGAGTCTCACTAATCCAAGCCTCGCTTATCCAAGCCTCTGATAATCCAAGCCATTTTTGTAGTCAATGTTTTCAATATATCGTGATATTTTGGTGCTAAATTTGTAAATACAGTAATTACAACATAACATTACTGCATATTGAACTACTTTTTCTGTCAAATTTGTTGTATAACATGAAGTTTTGGTGCTTAATTTGTAAAATCATAACCTAATTTGATGTTTAATAGGAATTTCCTTAATCCCTCCTTATTATCCAAGATATTCGCTTATCCAAGCTTCTGCTGGCCCGTTTAGCTTGGATAAGTGAGACTCTACTGTAATTTAAAATAGATAAATGCGTATAAAAGGGACAATATGTTGATGCCAGGAATCTAATGTCACCGGCCTTTGTTTGTGAACTGATTTGGAAATCTATTTACATTTGTCTAGCTCTCTTCTTCCATGTGTGTAACTTGTAAATATCTTTGAGATTTAATCAGGAAAAGAGTCAAGTTCTTGTGCTATAACTATACATAACACTCCTCATATCAAGTATCTTGTCTGTTCTGTTTCACAAGAAATACACCAGAAAAACAAAGACACTTCACAATCAACAACTGACAAAAATGCAGCATGTTTTCTATCAGGATATTTGGTACAATTTCCCTTTTACAGGGTTGAATGCAACAGTGCATTCAGAGTATTTTACTTCTCTGCACAGCAGGATCATATGCATTGAAGAAACTCTCTTTAGAGGTACTATAAAGACTTCTAGGCGGAAAAACAACCCCCAACGATTTAGAGTGCATTCAAGACAAAAGGGCTGCCAATGGGGATATTTATGAGACTCAGAGAAGAAGCCTATTTTGTGGAGCTGGAACAGACGCTGCACTTAACACACATCTGTCCTTTGGAGACCTCAGAGAAACCACTTGTTTTATCAGATTCAATGGGAAATGTGCAGAGGGGCGTGGAGAGCTGTCCCTTCTGCATGGTGAAGATGCAAAGGATAATAATACATATGGCTTGACTGCAGATAACAAAATCCACCCAATTTTCCTTGCCCCATTATACGTTTAACTGTTCTACCCATCTCTGGCCTTAATCTTATGCTGCATCTTAAAATTGTCATTTCTCACAACAGCATGCTTAAACAATGGGAAGATGGAATCCCACATTATTATCTTTCCTAGCACAAAATTGAAGTGGTGCAAATAATTAGAAGAGCATTTAAGCAGGGTGATGATTCAACGCATGGGAGGAGGAACACACAGAAATACGGTTTTTTTATAGAACAGGGCAAAGTGAGGCCTTGAGGCCAAATGTGTCCTATTCCAGCTTCATTTAAAAAAAACTATCATTTTTTAGTCCAAAAAAAGAGAGGAATAGATTGGGTTGCTGTGAGTTTTACGGGCTTTATGGCCATGTTTCAGAAGCATTCTCTCCTGACGTTTTGGCCACATCTATGGCAGGCATCCTCAGAGGTTGTGAGGTCTGTTGGAAACTAGACAAGTGAGGTTTATATATCTGTGAAATGTTCAGGGTGAAAGAAAGAACTCTTGCCTGTTTGAGGCAGGTGTGAATGTTGCAGCTGGCCACCTTGATAAGCACTGAATGGCCTTGCAGCTTCAAAGCCTGGCTGCTTCTTGAATGGGGAATCCTTTTTTTTTTAGAGGTGTTAGCTGGCCCTGATTGTTTCCTGTCTGGACAATAAATAAAGAACAACACTCAGAAAACAGGAGAACTCCAGACAGGAAATAATCTGCAAGACCATTCAGTGCTAATCAAGGTGGCCAATTGCAACATTCACACTTGCCTCCAACAAACAAGAGTTCTTTCTTTCACAGATATATAAACTCCACTTGTCTAGTTTCCAAGAGACCTCACAGCCTCTGAGGATGCCTGCCATAGGAGAGAATGATTCTGGAACATGGCCATACAGCCCGGAAAACTCACAGCAATCCAGTAATTCCGACCATGAAAGCCTTCGACAACACAGAGGGAGAGATTGTATATAATATATACATATATACACACGTGCATAGATATACATATACAAACACTATATATGTATATTCTCTCTCTCTCTCTCTCTCTCTCTCTCTCTCTCTCTATATATATATATATATATATATATCCTATCGATATAGATATATAGTCATGTTCGACTCTGGAGGTTGGTGCTCCTCTCCATTTCTAAGCCGAAAACCCGCCATTGTCCGTAGACACCTCCAAGGTCATGTGGCCATTGGCATGACTGCATGGAGCACCGTTACCTTCTCGCCGGAGCAGTACCTATTGATCTACTCACATTGCCATGTTTTCGAACTGCTAGGTTGGCAGAAGCTGGGACTAACAGCGGGAGCTCACCCCACTTCCCACATTCGAACCTCCAACCTTTCGGTCAACAAGTTCAGCAACTCAGCGGTTTAACCCGTTGTGCCACTGGGGATATATCTATATATAAAAAAGGGTAATGGAATCACGGCACCGGACAAAACAACTAAACTAAACACCCCACAACCTTGAAAATTGACAGCACAATCTCTCATCCACGCCTCTACGTTCATACAACAAAAAGAAAAGTAAAATTAAGTCCTAGCCACAGCAACGCGTGGCCGGGCACAGCTATATATATATATATCAGAAGATAATACCCAGAGTCACTACTTTCCCATCGCAGCTTTAGAGAGATCTTAATTTTAAAAACCTAGCTGGTTTGCTTGTTACTGTCACAATAGTGCCGCCTCTGATGTCATCCCCTCTTCCACTGAATATGAAGCCCCATACTTATCAAGGGATCATTATTTAATATTAAATATTCAATTTCTCAAGTCACTCTATTGAACACAACATAAGTCTTAAATAGTATCATATAAACATTATCCTGGTTGTCAAAGGCTTTCATAGTCGGAATCACTGGGTTGCTCTGAGTTTTCCGGGCTGTCTGGCCATGTTCCAGAAGCATTCCCTCCTGATGTTTTGCCCACATTTATGGCAGAGGTTGTGAGGTCTGTTAGGAACTAGGCAAGTGGGGTTTATATATCTGTGGAAGGTCCAGGGTGGGAGAAAGAAGGTGGCGAATTGCAACATTCACACTTGCCTCAAGCAGACAAGAGTTCTTTCTCCCACAGGAATATAAACCCCACTTTCCTAGTAAGCAACCAGGCTTTGAAGCTGCAAGGCTATTCAGTGCTAATCAAGCTGGTCAATTGCAACATTCACACTTGCCTCCAACAGACAAGAGTTTACTCTCCCACTCTGGACATTCAAGATATATAAACCTCACTTGCCTGATTTCCAACAGACCTCACAACCTCTGAGGATGCCTGCCATAGATGTGGGCGAAACGTCAGGAGGGAATGCTTCTCGAACATGGCCAGACAGCCCGGAAAACTTACAGCTATCCTGGTTATGGGTTGAAAATTAAAGTATGTATGGAGGGGATATTGCCATCTTGAGTCCCCCCAGGGGTTGAGAAAGGCGGGGTATAATTATGGTAAATAAATAATAAATAAATACAGCATTTCAGACCAGCATGAAAACAATTACTACATCACACTTTGGCAAGAGATCTCCGACAATGCAACTCGGCCAGCTTCCAGTTCATGACCGTACGTCAAAATATGCAAATAATAATAATAATAATAATAATTGAATTAAAGATCTGCATCAGGCCTGGGCAAAGTTGGGCCCTCCAGGTGTTTTGGACTACAACTCCCACCATTCCTAGCAGCCTACTGGCTGCTAGGAATGGTGGGAGTTGTAGTCCAAAACACCTGGAGGGCCCAACTTTGCCCAGGCCTGATCTATAGCATAGAATGAATGCAGCTTGGCATCACTTTGGCATGGTATAACTACAGCAGACATGAATGGGAGTATGGCTTCCCTTTGATACTCCAGCCCAGAATGGTATTGGCCTTTGTAGCTGCAGCAGCACAATATGGGCAGCACAGACTGCTAAGACCCCCCCCCCCTTTTTTTTTCCTTCTTTTTTTTTGCTGAGGCTGCAATAGGAATGCAATGCCTGCCTCTGCATGCACTGCATTCCTTCCCATTGCCTTACCTTCATCCTCGAGCTCCAGTTTCTCCAGCATCCCTTCGGAGGAGGAGGCTGCTGCCGCCTGCAGAAGGGCAGGAAGGGAGGAGACACCGAAGGGAGAGAAAGAAAGACAGACAGACAGACAGATCAGGAGCAGCAGCAGCAGCATCCAGGAGCAGCCTCCCTCCCCTTCTGAGGCCCCGTTGGCCACGCCCCCTCGCCCTCCTCAAGAGATCATTGGCCAAGACGCGGAGGTTGAGCCGCTGACGAAGCCACGCCCCTCTCTCCCCGTCCTTTAACTCCCCCCTCTTCCCCGCAATGGGACGCTCCATACTTCCATCGTAAGAAAGCGTCGCAGATACCACTTTGCACTAAGAAAAAGGGGACGCGGACAAATCTGAACTAAATCTCCCCCCCAAAAAATCTGGTAAACTTTTACTCCTGGCTCTTTTCTCCACTCATATAGAAAGCGTTCTGGTTCAAATTTTAAATGATGGGGGTAATAACTTGATTTTATCTCACCCCCACCCCTCTGCCACTGTTGGTATAATCCAGGGTGCCAATTCACCTGCATAGGCTTAGCCGGGGAAGCGGGATGAACCATTACTCGCGGATAGGGGGAGGCAATACACGTTGACTGTTCTTACCCCCTTGTCTATCATTAAGAGATCCATAGTTCTGTCAGAATGGGATTAATTGCTTCCTTCTTTGGTTAGACACCAATTAATGGCTCTCACAGGTAAGTCAATGAGGTCGCATCCACCTGCCTTCCTCCATAATAATAATAAAATACATCACACAGTCCTAGACACTTGGGAAGTGTTCGACTTGTGATTTGTGATACGAAATATAGCATATCTATCTTGTTTGCTGTGTAATAATAATAATAATAATAATAATAATCTGCCAACTGCAAAAGGCCACCCTACTGGGATCTGCACGCATCATTCGAAAATACATCACACAGTCCTAGACACTTGGGTAGTGTTTGACTTGTGATTTTGTGATACAAAATCCAGCATATCTATCTTGTTTGCTGTGTCATAATAATAATAATAATAATAATCTGCCAACTGCAAAAGGCCACCCTACTGGGATCTGCACGCATCATCCGAAAATACATCACACAGTCCTAGACACTTGGGAAGTGTTTGACTTGTGATTTTGTGATACGAAATCCAGCATATCTATCTTGTTTGCTATGTCATAATAATAATAATAATAATAATAATAATAATAATAATAATAATAATAATAATCTGCCAACTGCAAAAGGCCACCCTACTGGGATCTGCACGCATCATTCGAAAATACATCACACAGTCCTAGACACTTGGGTAGTGTTTGACTTGTGATTTTGTGATACAAAATCCAGCATATCTATCTTGTTTGCTGTGTCATAATAATAATAATAATAATAATCTGCCAACTGCAAAAGGCCACCCTACTGGGATCTGCACGCATCATCCGAAAATACATCACACAGTCCTAGACACTTGGGAAGTGTTTGACTTGTGATTTTGTGATACGAAATCCAGCATATCTATCTTGTTTGCTGTGTCATAATAAAATAATAAAAATAATAATAGGGTTAGGGTATAATAAATAATAATGATATAAAAAAATGAGTCCCTTGGGGAGAAGGGAGGAATATAAATAAAGTATTGTTGCTGTTGTTGTTATAATTATTATTATTCATAATTTATATTTATCAACTATATTCAAATGAGATAGTGGATCAATTGGCTTTCAGAGTCTTACAATTGGTTATGTGCACGGTATTAAAGGCAATTGAAAATTGGTTATGTGCACGGTATTAAAGGCAACTGCAAAAGGCCACCTTACTGGGATCTGCGCGCATCATCTGAAAATACATCACACAGTCCTAGACACTTGGGAAGTGTTCGACTTGTGATTTTGTGATATGAAATCCAGCATATCTATCTTGTTTGCTGTGTCATACAATAAAATAACAAAAACAACAACAACAACAATTCTTCAATTGTAAAACGCACTCTAAATTCAGTACCATCACCAAAAATACCTGTGATTCTAAGACGCACTCCATTTTCAGAGATGTTTATAATTGGGGGGGAAATGTGTGTCTTAGAACTGAAGAAATACAGTCAGTCCCCAAGTTAGAAACATCCGACTTACGACTCACTGTTAAGAGCAGGGCTGATATATCAAAAAGTGAGAGAAAACCTGCCTCTTGGAAGAGTTATTCTCATGGGGAAAAGATGTCGCTACTGAAGCTTTATCACCAATCCCTGTTTCCACAACAAGCCAAATTTTCAGAAATGCGGTGGAATCTTATGATCAGAGGCACAGACAGCAAAACAAACACCACAGGGATGTTAACCCTTCCTTATGCCATCCAAAGCTTATATTAGAAATTCAGCTTAAGAATAAACCTACAGAGCCTATCTTGTTCGTAACTTGGGGACTGACTGTATACAAAAGATTCAAAACAGCAGCCCATCCACACACTCTCTTCCGCCACCAAATTATCTCAAACACACTTGGAAAGTTCATTTCTACAACCTTGTTTTTGTCAAATTGTTCTTAAATACCCCAGTCCTGATCATAGCTTCTCCGCCTTAATAAATGCAGAGGCGGCTTAGTAAAGGTAAAGTTTTCCCCTGACATTAAGTCTAGTCGTGTCCGACTCCGGGGGTTGGTGCTCATCTCAATTTCTAAGCTGAAGAGCCGGCGTTGTCCGTAGACACCTCCAAGGTCATGTGGCCAACATGACTGCATGGAGCGCTGTTACCTTCCCACTGGAGTGGTACCTATTGATATACTCACATTGGCATGTTTTTGAACTGCTAGGTTGGCAGAAGCTGGGGCTAACAGCAGGAGCTCACCCTGCTCCTTGGATTCAAGCCGCCAACCTTTCGGCCAGCAAGTTCAGAAGCTCAGTGGTTTAACCCGCTGCACTATCGGGGGCTTACTTCGGAGAAAATATATGTGCTGTAGTAAATTCTCAGTGTGATTGCGAAGACATCTTAGTAAAGCAGAGTAGTTATATTAGTGTTTTGTTCTATGAAGTGCATTGGAAACAATGGATCAAGTTTATTAGCTTTTCAAAGAGCAAAATAAAAGAAATCAGCAGACACCCTAGTTGCCCTTACTTTCTTATTCCTATTCTATTCCTATGTACTACCGTGTTTCCCCGAAAATAAGACAGGGTCTTATATTAATTTTTGCTCCCAAATATGCACTAGGTCTTATTTTCAGGGGATGTCTTATTTTTCCATGAAGAAGAATTCACATTTATTGTTGAACAAAAAATGAACATTATTATTATTATGTACAGTAGTTGTCATCACAAACCAGCATAATCAGACAAACTGTGAATCCTATCAATAATTTTTTGTTATTACCATTATTTCCATGTACAACACTCTATGTTATGTACATTTACCAATCCCACATACTCTGGTGTTCTGTTTAGCGGGCATGCTTCCAAAGAAAAACTTTGCTAGGTCTTACTTTCAGGGGAGGCCTTATATTTAGCAATTCAGCAAAACCTCTACTAGGTCTTATTTTTCGGGGATGTCTTATTTTCAGGGAAACAGGGTATCTCTTTTTGAGGCTTCTCTAGGCATAGCATTGTGTGGATTTAGTGGTGAGGAATTGGCTTCTTATCTTAACGCTCCAGGATCTTGTATTTCAACTGTGTTATGTTTCAACAACAGAAATAGCTGATCTCTAGATGCTGTTGACTAGTACGTTTGCCAGAGGGACTTAAACTTTTCTCTAATGAAAACTTATGTTATGCCTGAAGATTGTCACATTTCATTTTCGGGACATTTTAGTGTTGTGAAATTTTCAGTGTTGTTTGCTGAGTGAGACAGTGAGCCGGGGATTTTCCCGCAGGGCTACAGTGGTCCCCTGAGGCTCCTGTTTGCCATTAGCCATTAGACATCAATGGGTGTATTCATATTTCTCGGAAACACATTTCTCCTGCAGACCACGTCGTTATTGCTGCTTAGGAAAATCTCTGGATGCAGGCATCACTCTTCAAAAAGGAACCATGCAGAGAATACAGACTTTGCTGGAGGCCAACACAAGAGACAGAGGCTGCTGAAGCTCAGTAAATCCCCAAATAAGGAATGTGTTGCTAACATCATAGGGAAGTATGCCATACAATTGCTTGGAGGTCCTAGCAGATGGCTACAGTGACCACTTCCCCCGTTACCGGCAAGCAAAATCACAGCTGTCGATTCCACATTCACAGAGGTCTTACTGTATGTAATTCATAATTGTGCTTTTAACTTTTCTAAACTAAAGATTCAAATGGTTCCACATATTGTTTAAGCAATTTTGATGTATATATAGTTAGCTATAGCTAACAGCAGTACGTGTGAAAAAGATCTTGGGAGTCCTTGTGGGCAACAAGTTAAAAATGAGCCAACAATGTGATGCGGCGGCAAAAAAAGCCAATGGGATTTTGACCTGCATAAATAGGAGGCTAGTGTCTAGAGCCGGGGAAGTCATGCTACTTCTCTTCTCTGCCTTGATCAGACCACACCTGGAATAACACCGCATCCAATTCTGGGCACCGCAATTGCAGGGAGATGTTGACAAGCCGGAATGTGTCCAGAGGAGGGCAACTAAAATGAGCAAGGGTTTGGAGATCAAGCCCTATGAGGAGCGGCTAAAAGAGCTGAGAATGTTTAGCCTGCAGAAGAGAAGGCTGAGGGGAGACATGATGAGGGCCATAGATCAAGATGTGATGGGAAGTTATAGGAAGGAGGAAGCAAGCTTGTTTTCTGCTACCCTGGAGACTAGGACACGGAACAACGGCTTCAAACTACCTGAACATTATGAAGAACTTTCTAACTGGGAAAGCTGTTCAGCAGTGGAACTCTCTGCCCTGGACTGTGGTGGAGGCTTCTTCTTTGGAGACTTTTAAGTAGAGGCTGGATGCCCATCTGGTTGGGAGTGCTTTGAATGGGATTTTCCTGCTTCTTGGCAGAATGGGGTTGGACTGGATGGCCCATGAGGTCTCTTCCAACTCTATGACTCTATGATCTTGAGTCTCCCATATTGGTATGGAGGGGAGATATAAATCAAAATAAATAGTTTCCCATTCTGGACATGCCTAGTTCAAAAACATTAAGTTTCAAGGCCACCTTGGCGATTTTTGCTCACAGAAACAAATCTACAAATCACTCTCTTGCCAAGAATCCCAGATGCCAAGTTCTTTCTGTCATGTTTGGGTTATAGGAATGACATGCAGGCGAATGGGTAACAACCATCACACTAGACTGTCAAAGTCTAGACGGCCATGGCCTACTGATAGCCATGTCTACCACAAAACTTCCCAGGACAGTCCTGTGTCAATAGTAAGACGCTATTACTCTTTATTGCTGTCTTTGGCAATGTTTAGCGTGACAAACACATGAAACGCAGGAAGGGAAACTGCTTGGTCCCCATTAGCTGAGTGCTGTCTATTTGTTGACAAGGCGTAATATGAACAAAGGGCCAAGTGAATGTGATGAGCACTTCCAGTGCTAGCTAGGGCTGATGGGAGTTGCAATCCAACAACATCTGATAACTTATGAGTTTCCTACCTGATATATGCCAGAGTGAGCTATCTGTCCTATAGGCTGAATGAACTTGTTTTCTATCATCACCATCACCATCATCATCATCATGCTCTTTTATCTCTTTGATTGAGGATTAGGATTAGAATTTTGGAGGGAGAACATCTCAAACAACCCCTTTCCAAAGGTTTAATTGATTTACAGTAGAGTCTCACTTACCCAACCTCCGCTTATCCAATGTTTTGTATTATCCAACGCAGTCTGCCTTTTAGTAGTCAATGTTTTTTATAGTCAATTTTTTTTCAATACATTGTGATATTTTGGTGTTAAATTCATAAATACAGTAATTACTACATAACATTACTGTGTATTGAACTGCTTTTTCTGTTGATTTGTTGTAAAACATGTTTTAGTGCCTAATTTGTAAAATCGTAATGTAATTTGAGGTTTAATAGGCTTTTCCTTAATGCCTCCTTATTATCAAACATTTTCGCTTATCCAATATTCTGCCGTCCCATTTACGTTGGATAAGCGAGACTCTACTGTATTTCTCACATCCTCCCTTTTCTTCCGATATGGCGAAGTGAGTTAAGCCTTTGTGTCTGCTGACCGACAGGTCGGCGGTTCGAACCCGGGGAGAATGGGTGAGCTCCCTCTGTCAGCTCCAGCTTCCCATGTGGGGAGATGAGAGAAGCCTCCAATAAGGATGGTCAAACATCAAACATCCAGGCGTCCAATGTATTATCGAAAACTTTCATGGCTGGAATCACTGGGTTGCGGTGAGTTTTTCAGGCTGTATGGCCATGTTCCAGAAGCATTCTCTCCTGAGGTTTCGCCTACATCTATGGCAGGCATCTTCCAAGGTTGAGAGATATGTTGGAGAATAGGCAAGGGAGGTTTATATATCTATATATATAAAAGAGTGATGGAATTCGAGCACCGAGCAAAACAACAAAATTAAACACCCCCCAACATAGAAATTTAACCACACAACCCATCACCCACGCCTTCAGGTTGAAACAACACAAAATCACGTCATGCACCTCCACATCAGCAGAACCCAGAACCCACCATGGGAGCCATGATGCCAGGGAGGGAAAAGAGAAGCCCTCATGGCCGCCGGCTAGAGGAAAGGCAGGCAAAGCTGTCCCCTGGGTCCTAGCGCCCGCCCATCATCCGAATTATTTACAGTACTGCCTCACTTATCCAAGCCTCGCTTATCCAAGCTTCTGGATTATCCAAGCCATTTTTGTAGTCAATGTTTTCAATATATCATGATATTTTGGTGCTAAATTTGTAAATACAGTAGTTACAACATAACATTACTGCATATTGAACTACTTTTTCTAACAAATGTGTTGTCTAACATGATGTTTTGGTGCTTATCTCCACAATCTCCACCATATAAATAATAATAGAATCCTACAGTCACACAGATAGGAGAGACCCCTAAAGGCCATTCAGTCCAACCCCTTTCTGCCATGGAGAACACAATCCAAACATTCCCAACAGATGGCCATACAGCCTCTTCATAATAATAATACTAATAACAATATCACGCAATCCTCATGTTTCCACACACCCCTAAGAATCATCCAGTACAACCACCTTCTACCATGCAAGACCACACAATCCAAACACTCCTGACAGATGGCCATCCAATATCTCCACAATCTCCATCATATAAATAATAATAGAATCCTACAGTCACAGAGATAAGACAGACCCCTAAAGGCCATCCAGTCCAACCCCTTCCTGCCATGGAGAACACAATCCAAACATTCCCAACAGATGGCCATGCAGCCTCTTCATAATAATAATACTAATAACAATATCACGCAATCCTTATGTTTGCAGACACCCCTAAGAACCATCCAGTACAACCTCCTTCTACCATACAAGACCACACAATCCAAACACTCCTGACAGATGGCCATCCACCCACTATACAATAATAATGATGATAATAAAAATAATAATCATGATGATAACAGCAACAATAATAAGAATAATAATAATCATAGAACTATACCATCCAATACTTTGGAGACACCCCTAACGACCATCCAGCCCAACCCTTTCTACTATGCACCAAGACACAATCTAACCATTCACAACACTTGGACAACGTATGCATACTATACAATACTACACAGCGACCAAGACCCCCTCTACTCTCACCACTTTCACATTACACAAACAACCAAATACATACTAAACATAAAGACAACTATACAACAGACATTCAATACCACCACTAACTCAAATTTCTCACCAACACCACCAGACAACGCCACAGCAACGCGTGGCCGGGCACAGCTAGTCTTATATATATATATATATATCTGGGTGTCCCCTGGGCAACATCCTTGCAGATGGCCAATTCTCTCACACCAGAAGTCACTCCTGAAAGACAAAAAAACCCCTAAAGTTGGTTACAATATAGGCTAAGAAAATGACCATACCTGGCTGGTAGGCTTCATTCAAAAGGGTACATAAAGATAGTTTGCAAAGCTTCTTTTAATCATTATTGGAGCCATTGTGGCATAAGAATGCAATAAAGTTGTCCCTTTCCATGCCAGGCCTATTTGGATTCATTTCACGCTCTCCTTCACTGACCTCTGCAATTGATTTGCAGGTGTGGGTATTTTTCCCTCTTTTTTGCTAAAGAAGACTCAATTTCTTGTTCCCGAACATGACCTTTAAGTTGCCTGTGTATACATAACTCTTCTCGCATCAATAAGGCATACAAAACTGCTTTGATTTCTTTGCTGAGGGTGTCTTGATACAAATTTAGGCAATACAGAGCCAAGCAGACCCTCTTGTTTTAATAAATGCACACATATAGGCAGTTTAAGGAATGAGATTTACACTGAATCTATAGTGCTGAGGCCAGAAATATTATCCTGTACTCTTACGTTGAGTTCTCTTTTACCAGAGTATTCTCATAGCTATTGATATGAAATTGGTTTATCTTCCAGGGACAATCTAATTATTTTGCACCACCTGTCAGACAACACATTATGTGCCTGGAATAAAAATAGTCCCGCTCCATTTCTCCTCTGCACTTGCTTTTAGAGCAGAGATTATTTTTATGGCCAAATTGTTAGAAATGGGTGTTTTCAGTCAAAATGCTGATCCATGCAAAACCACCACACAAGAACACCGGCCACCATCCAAGGGCTGTTTGAAGTAATAAAATATGGATCCGAAGAAAATTAAAGTGCCTTTGTAATGGAAGGATATGAGTCACAATTCAACTAACATTAAGGCTCTGGCTTTTATCCCAAATACGGCTATCTTCTCCAGCGGGAGATGGAATCGAAAGATCTCCATCCTGCAAATTCTTTTAATTGTGAACTAATATATATGAGACCCCCAGAGTCAGACGTGACTAGACTTAATGTCAGGAGAAAACCTTTACCTTTATATATGAGATGGGTAGCCTAAATTAATAATAATTTCTTTGTACCCTGCCCTACATCCATGGGGACTCAGGGCGGCTTCCAACATATAACAGGCAAATGTTCAATGCCTATATAAACAAAAACAAAAAAAAACCCATACAAATTTACAACGAAAGACAATACTAAACATTGTACATTAAATTAAAATTAAAATAACAGTTGCATTAAATAATTATCATCAAAAGCAATTAAAAATCAGCCAAGGTAAAGTGTCATAATCAGTTCCAACATATAACAGGCAAACGTTCAGTGCCTATATAAACAAAAAAACCATAAAATTTACAATGAAAGACAATACTAAACATTGTACAATAAATTAAAATAAAAATAAACAGTTGCATTAAATAATTATCATTAAAAGCAATTAAAAATCAGCCAAGGTAAAGTGTCATAATCAGTTCCCTTTTGCTTTCTCTCAGGCTTCCTCTATTGATGCAGCCTAGAACAGCATTGGCCTTTTGAGCTGCAGCATCACACTGTTGGCTCATGGTCAGCTCGTGGTAAACTAAGACTCCTTTCATAGTATCCCAGAGTTAGAAGGAGACCTCTGAAGGCCATCTAGTCCAACCCCCTTCATTCTGCCTCCATGAAGGAAAAGCACAATCAAAGCACTCCCAACAGATGGCCTTCCAGCCTCAATATTAATGATGATGATGATGATGATGATAAGGAAAGTTGGAAGAGACCCCTTGCTCCATCTAGTGCAACCCCCTTCATTATACCTTCATGCAGCAAAAGCACAATCAAAGCATCCCTGACAGATGGTCTTCCAGCCTCAATATTAATGATAATAATAAAAAGTTGAAAAAAAAAACCTTGGGCCATCTAGTCCAACCCTCTTCTGCCTTCATGCAATTAAGGAATCCATGGCTCGTAAGGTACATCAACACTGTAGAATTAATGCAGTTTGATGCCACTTTAACGTCCATGACTCAGTGCTATGGAATCCTGGGAGTTGTAGTTTGGTTAAGTGCCAGCATTCTTTGTAGAAAAGGCTAAAGACTTTGTAAAATTATAGCTCCCACAGCAGTTAAAGTAGTTTCAAACTGCATTAATTCTATGGTGTAGATCAGGCATGGGCAAACTTCAGCCTTCCAGGTGTTTTGGACTTCAACTCCCACAATTCCTAACACAATTCCTATGGGAGTTGAAGTCCAAAACACCTGGAGGGCTGAAGTTTGTCCATGCCTGGTGTAGATGAACCCTAAACCTGCAAGATCTAGTAAGGAAGTTGGGGAGCCATGGAGGCTTTGCATTCAGAGGATTACCATTGATGGCAGTGAACAACAAATATACCATAGTACAGACCTGAGTACTGATGCAAACACAGCTTAACAGTTAAGACGTTCAATAAATCTGGGGCATTTGGGTTTGATGGTAATGACAAGGACAATCTGTTAGAGACCACTAAGCTCCTAAACAGAACTTCAGTTCCTATGACTATCTGAGAGACAGAATGACAGCCAAGTGTATATAAATGCATAATGCAGGCATGCCCTTGTCTTACACTATATCATTCGCTGTCAGGTTGGTCACTGGCAGAAGATCAAGCTTTAAAAGCAGACCGTGTCTTCATCATAGTCTTTCCAAATAACAATTTTCATGTACTATTCTGTAATTAGGCATTTGCTGCTGGCAGAACTGGGGCGTTCCCTCCCTCCACCTGCTGCTATAGTCCTCGGCAGGACTGGGGGAAAAAATACTAGCTCAGGTATGGGCAAACTTCGGTCCTCCAGGTGTTTTGGACTTCAACTCCCACAATTCCTAACAGCCTACCGGCTGTTAGGAATTGTGGAAGTTGAAGTCCAAAACACCTGGAGGACCGAAGTTTGCCCGTGCCTGTACTAGCTAGTATAAAGAAGTCTGTCAGAATGGATACCATCCAAATGGTGCTTAACTATGTTCCCTGCAACTCATTAGTTAATAATAACTGGCTTTCTTAGACCAAGTGTGATTTCTTTATTTCATGCGTAATTCCACTACTTGCAACCTGTTATGGTTGAGCCTTCTGGCTCCGATACTAGGAGACGAGGTCGTAAGACTCCTCGAGAGTCAGACTCTTTTGAGGAGCGTGAAAGGAAGCGGCTCCGGGACTTATTTGCAGAACCAACTGACGAAGACTCCTTCGAGGGTTTTACCGAGGGAATGGAGGAAGAGATGGTTAGCTCAGAGGAGGATGACATGGAATGGACTCGTGTGAGGGAGGATTTGGGTGTTCCTGGTAATGATAGCATGGGAGGCGACTGGCGGGTTGCAGGATCGGACCCGTGGACGGGCTGGAGGGATGGAACGGGATCCACAGCTGGGGATGCTGTGGGGCGTAGTCAAAGGTGTGTTAGTTCTGATGAGGATGATGATGAGGAGGCACCTGGAATTAGGATAGCAGACGACAGCGATGAGGAGTTATGAAAATGGGGTTTAGAATCAATGGCTAATTGCGTTGGGCAAGGTAATCTGGACGAACGCTTGGGCTCTTGTTGGGGAACTTCCTGAAGACGGGTGTGATTCGTTTGCTGGATACGTAAGTTACCAAGGACACTGGGCATAGACGGCGGGAGGAACTGTGTGGGCTTTTCCTGTGCAACTTGTGTTTAATCTTGATAGCTTGGACCTCCGTCGTCTTTTTGACGGACATTATTGCCAACTCTGGATTGACGCTGGACTGACTGACTGACTACGACTCTGGACTAACCCTTCTGTGGCTATCGGTGGAACTTGTGGAACCTAGACGTCTGCATTTGGCTTTCGACCTCGGACCGGATTGGGACCCCGCTGACCGCCGTTACCCTGATTGAAGTGCCTGGACCTGGTTTTCGCCCGTTGCACGGAGGAGCAACAGCCCGAGTTACTTCTGTAGCTCTTGAGTAGCAGAGGGGAATCTGCTGCTGGGTTTTGTGTTCATTTTGACCTTTTGTTAACCAGTTTTTGTTTGTTTAATTGCCAGGCTGAAGTAAGCACCTTTGTTTTAATCCGGATTAAACTTCTGTTTAATCCGGTTTATTCTTTTGAACTATCTAGACTCAAACGAAGTTATTTTTGTTACTTTTCACACTGAAGACAAGTGTTTGCCTAGTCCTTTGTTTCCTACGGGCAATTTTTAGTTCTGTAACCTCAATAAACTGTGTTGTATTCTACTTGGAGCGTTCTGTCTTTGACACAACCCTTGCTGTAAACTTGCTTTTCTGACTTTAATTGTCTAGGACCGAGAACTGAAAATTCGGCAACCAATAAGGACATAAATGTAGTTTATATTGTTATTTTAATGGGAGGCATGCACAAAGAGAGAGGCCAGAACTGGAGAAAAACTAAACTATCAGACCCCAGTCTCATCTGGACCATTAGCAACACTTGCTCCCGCATTTTCAAGCTCTTCTCCATTATGGTGGGCTTTGTACTACTCTCGGAGCCTTCGATAGTGCAGTGGGTTAAACTGCTGAGCTGCTGAACTTGTTGACCGAAAGGTTGGCAGTTGGAATCCGGGGAGCAGGGTGAGCTCCCGCTATTAGCCCCAGCTTCTGCCAACCACATGACCTTGGAAATGTCTATGGACAACGCCAGCTCTTTGGCTTAGAAATGGAGATGAGCACCAACCCCCAGGATCAGGCACAACTACACTTAATGTCAGGGGAAAACCTTTACCTTTACCTTATGTACTACTCTTAGGCTGTGAGCTTACTTTGTGATGGGGTGATTTGTAAAAGTCCACCAATACAGTATATGTATAATATACATAATCCAGACTACATGAATGGTTGCAGTTGTAGACGGAGAGTTTTAAAAGAATATGCAGCCTACAAAAATGTACCCATCTCTGGCCAGTGATAGGTCACTATGATTTATTTTCTCTTCCCAGGTTTGGAAAAAACCTAACCAAAAATAGCATTGTAACAAAAAAGGCAAGAAACATAAATAACACCATGGAACATGAATTTTGTTCCTGGGTTATAAATGTCAATTTCTAATTGGTTCTATCATAAAACATGGAAAAAGTTTATTAAACTGCAAAAAAAATTGTTTTTGTGGGACATCCCGCAGCACATTTTGCTGAATTTTTTCAATGAATATCTCTGAAGGTCTCAACCAATTCAACATAGTTTGTGGCAGCCACAAAAGCAATGTTTCTGGAGTATAACAACTACTTTCAAAGTAAGTACCACACAATGAAATAACACTTTCAAACAAGAAACAGAATTCCCCCCCCCCCCCCCAAATTTTGTTACATAGTGTAATCGGTTCCAGGTACTGGTATTAGACTTTTTCAAGGACTAGGAAAGCTCCTATCCCAACAGACAGCTTTCATTTAAAATATGGTGTTTTGAGCAAATGGTGTTTTGAGTAATTCCAGAGGTTACATATTAATCTGCTGTGGCTCGGTACAAACTCAAGAATCTTGTTTTAAAGCCACAGGCTGCATGGCAGGGAGTTACTCAAGCACTTCAAGAAGAAGCACAGCTGCCCTTTTTTAGTAGTTGATGTTCCTTGATTGGTAAAATATTTTTAAAAGGAGAGAAAAAAGAGTCACTTTTCCTTGTGGTTCCTAAAGTCAAGGCAGGCAACAAGATTTTGGTTCGAACGCTGTACTTGGAATAAGTCTCTCTAATGACACACTAATGCTTGATTTCCTTTAGAGTACTTTTGATGAAGTAAAAATAGACCTCTATTTTTTTTAAAAAAGTTTAACTGAGACTCCCAAGAAGGAATTCCCATCTAAATGTAAATCAAGGTGCCGCAGTCTTGAATGCACAAATAGTTACAAACAGTACTTTTCCCACCATTTGTGGATATAACTTACCACAATTATAGTGGGGCAAGGCTGAAATGATTTGCAGACCTCTCCAAATGGGTTGTCTTCAGGCCATTGCGATGTCAGTTCCAGCTCAAGCAGGAGAAAAAAACTCACATTTTCCTATTATGTACCAATTTAAAGCTCCATCTGGAACTTCAGTTGTTAGACTGTATGGGGGCATTATTAGTTTTGCTAGTCATGTCATCAAATAAAGCCAAATTCTGCTTGAATTGGAAAGGAAGCGCATATTCGTTGAGTGGCTAACATGCAACCAGCACAAATGAAGATGTCTTTGTATTCATTTCTAATTGCCAAATTAATTCAAAACCCACCCTTGCTTTGCCTTGATGTTGAGAAAAAGCCATAACAGGCATATAAAACCTTGGCCCTCCAAATGCTTTAGATTTCAACTCTTGTCAAGGCTTCCAAGCAGGGCTGATAGTGAAAAAGTATGGGTGTTGAAATGTTTTATTTTATTAGTTATCTTTATATCCCCTCGTTCCTCCAACAAGCTCATATATTATTATCTTCACCGCTTACTGCAACACTGCAAGTCAGGTTATGTGGAAACATGAGTAGCGACTTGAACCTGCATCTCTCCAATCTCAGTGAAATGATCAAATAGTTAAGAGTTTAATCTAAGGATGGACATCATGCAGCTCTCCGTATTTTGTAGGACTGAGGTACCCAACATTCCTTAACTGTGTTTGTAGTTCAAAATAATATGGAAGGACATATGAACCCAATCCATGGTTGAACCACATCACACGGAACCTTAACATATTTGTGCCCAAAGATTTTCCATCCCTCCATTAACTGAACTATAAAACTTTTTGCACTTTGAACTGTTTGCAGCATTTAAAGTAAGCTGAGGACAAAATGAGAAAGTGAGAGGAGAAATTGGGCCATTTTAAAAGCAGCTGAAAATGGGGTGACTGTTCCTGCTAAATTGAGAATTAATCCAGTTTCTGAAGCTATCTTATACAGCTGGTTTTGGTTACAGTAGGAATTTTTATTAAGATTGCTCCAGAAGTAAATATTAACTTCAGTTAACTCCACTTTGCTGGGAAGGGAAATTGAAAGGGCACAGATCTAGATGTGGGTGGATATGCACAAACGTGATACTTGTTTACAATTTTTGGTTTTTTATTTACATTTTCTTGATTTGTTTTGCAAATGCATGGCACAGTTTTGTGTTTTGTTGTTCTTCCTTCTCTCTGTGTGTTTGCATGTGTAAGCACATATATTTTAGATTTCACATTTTTAGCATCTTCAGCTTGCAAAATGCGATGTACATTTGATTGTGCTATATAAATTAACAACACCGACAACAATAATTGTTTAGCCAAAGCTAAGTTTTTGGAAATGTTACAACTCCACCAGCCTGATCAAATTGCAAACATTATGAATGTATGCATTGAAGATATTCTCTTACCAGGTTGCTATGAGTTTTCCGAACTGTATGGCCATGTTCCAGTCATGAAACAATCAGGACCAGCTAACAACTACCAACAAAGGGTTTCCCCAGGCAGGAAGCAGCAAGGCTTTCAAGCTGCAAGGCATTTCAATGCTAATCAAGCTGACCAATTTAAACATTCACACTTGCCTCCAACAGATAGTCTTTTCTCCTACCCTGGACATTATTCCACAGATATATAAACTTCCCTTACTTAGTTTCTAATATACCTCCCAACATCTCAGGGCGAAAACGTCAGGAGAGAATGCTTCTGGAACATGGCCATACAGCCTGGAAAACTCACAGCAACCAAGTGATTCCAGCCATGAAAGCCTTCAACACATATTCTCATACCATTTTACATAGATGAGCAAAAAAACACAATTCAGTCAATTAAGATTGATACTATATTTCCACTTGAAAAATCCTTCATCTCACTAGCCTAGGGTAACGCTGCAGGCTCTGTCCAGAACCACGCTAATTGCAAGTCTACTTGAAACTGGGCAAAGATGATGATGTTAATGGCTTCTTAGTGGCATAAATGAAGGTAATGAGGAAGCGAATGGAGCTTCATTCCTCCTCTGAGACAAAAAATATTCACAGTAGACAATGTAGAATTGTAGCTTAATCAAATGCTATAAATTACAATTAATCGGTAAAATCCACTATAGAGTACAAGCACAAAGCTTTGCCTATGCTTTCATTTAGGGAAGGTGGGAGGAGAAGACGGCCGGCCATCTGGTTGGGCATTCAGCAGATGGACTGCAGGACACAACCAGAGACTTCTTGTTCTAAAGAGATCCCTGAACAGATCCTTCCTCCTTGAGCTTATTTTGCACTCACCATAAATGTGGCTCATTAGCAATTCTCTCCTAGCAATAACATGCCTTTGAGAGGGCTGAATTAACAGTGTACTTGGTCATGAATGCAACCAGCAAAAATATCACGTGTATCAAAGTTGATGGTTTTTGAGGAGGAACAAGCAGAAAACGAAAGGGAGAAATGTGACAAGAGGAAGAAGGAGCCTCAAAGCAAACCCTTGCTAGGACCACCTTTCAATTGGAAACCTATGTCCTCATTGTGAAAGACCATGAGGATCCCAAATAGGTCTCTACACCCACCACCATGACCCCATCCTTAGAAGAAAATCATACTCAAAGTAATTACCTATGATGATGATATGGTTTTGAAGAAAGAAATATAGAGGCTATCTGTGCAGCTTATTTTTAGCGATGGCTGACCTACTATTGAAGTAGAAGGGATGGCTTGTACCATGACCCAGCATCCACACCATGGTATCTTGAAGCCTATTTGGATCCCTCAGACACACATAAAAGGTAAAGGTTTTCCCTTGACATTGGGGGGTTGGTGCTCATCTCCATTTCTAAGCTGAGGAGCCGGTGTTGTCCGTAGACACCTCCAAGGTCATGCGGCTGGCATGACTGCATGGAGCGCTGTTACCTTCCCACCGGAGTGGTACCTATTGATCTACTCACATAGGCATGTTTTCAAACTGCTAGGTTTGCACAAGCTGGAGCTAACAACAGGAGCTCACCCTGCTCCTCGGATTCAAACTGCTGACTTTTTAGTCAGCAAGTTCAGCAACTCAGCGTTTTAACCTGCTGTGTCACCGGGGACTCCCACAGACACACACACAAAAATAAGCATAAGTAACCTTTTTTATCGCGTCAAAAGCAAAATGAGGCAAGTCGCTTCTGGTGTGAGATAATCTGCCATCTTATTTATTTATTTACACTATTTATATTCCGCCCTTCTCACCCTGAAGGGGACTCAAAGACATTTGTCTTCAAAGACATTTCCCAGGGGACGCCCGGATGTGTTACCATCCTGCAGGGGGCTTCTCTCATGTTCCCACATGGGAAGCTAGAGCTGACAGACAGGAGCTCACTCCGTCTTTTGGATTCGGAACCACCAACCTTCAAGTCAGCAGTTCAGCTGACACAAGGGTTCAACTCACTGCGCCACCGCAGCTCCTAGTAACATGGTGTAGTATTTTTAATGCTGAACTACAATTGATTCCCCTTTTTTTTGTTGAAGGCTTTCATGGCCGGGATCACAGGGTTGTTGTATGTATTCCGGGCTGTATGGCCATGTTCCAGAAGTATTCTCTCCTGATGTTTCGCCCACATCTATGGCAGGCATCCATAGATGTGGGCGAAACGTCAGGAGAGAATAATTCTGGAACATGGCCATACAGTCCGGAATACATACAACAACCCTGTGATTCCCCAATTGGTCATGGAAATCCACTAGTTAAGCTTGAGCGAGTCACACACTTCATTTGAGATATCTACTATTCACAAAGTGGCTTAAATAAAGAGAACTACCAATAGATCATAATAAAACAGTTTTTGAAAATCAAAATCAAAACAACCAAAGCAACACTGAATTTTTAAAGACAGTAGTAATGTCCTATAATGCATCCGTTTTGGAAATCTCAGAAAGCAACAACCTTGCGGTTTAATTAAATCTTGCAGCATGGGACGTACTGTTTTTAACCTTGGTCTCTAAGATTAAGCAAGAGTGCTCCATAATATAAGCATAACATGTAAGTCCCTTCCACTGGCCACTGTTCATCATCTTCAGCAACTGTGTTGTTTTCTCCTGACAGGGAAGCCCTCCTCATGGCGACTGGGCATGTTAGCTGGAAATGGTGGAAATTGCAAATCAACACATTTGAAGGCATCTGGTTGGGGAGGTCTGTCCTAGATTCTTTCTGTATGTGGGCAGGAACACATGGGAGCTTGAGTCTTTTATTAATTTAGCATATCAAAGCTGAGTCACAGAAAGGACTTGTCAGATTCAAGGAGGCAATTTGTTTTCAGTTCAGAGAACTTCATTCAGTAAACTAGAAATCTCAGCATTCTTTGGAGGAACTCATAACAATTCAACGGTCATATGACTAAAACAGCGTAGGGAAAGTTGGTCACAGTGTACTAATGTACCTTACTATGATGTTCCTGAAACTACATATACACATGACCGCCCCATTGCAGGACACAGGTCAACCAAAATCAATAATTTGGGGAGTCAATCTGGATCGTGTAGCATTTGCCTATAATCGATTCAAGAACGGCAAGACAAGGTTTGCATCTCTGGTGCAAAACAATCAAAATGACTGCTTGTATCAACACTCTCCATTAAAAGTGAAAACATGACAACGATGAATGTGAAATGAGAACTATTTTGACTTTCAGTCATTAAGGAGAGGAAACATTCTCTAACCCACTGCCGAGACACCCTCCTGCCGTATTATGAGTCAACTTCCCACAAAGCACCTGACATTCCAGTTACTTTGCTCATTAAAATCATCTTGTTTTTAAAAAGTTTTGTTTTGAAAACACTTAATGTGTCTATCTCCCTGCCTGAAAAAAACATCTGATGAGCTCATGTGTTGTGGGTCACAGTAGTTCAGCTTAAGACAAGCCAGCCCCAGTTCCACGTCCCAGAGATCAGATCAGATGGGAACTCATCAGGAAGCTTTGGCAAATGACTATCTGAGCCTCAGCCTGCTATAATCTCTAGAATGGGATCAAACATATTCGCAATACATATGCACATTGATGGTATATGTCTAAATGTAGCACAAATATTTAACTCCAAGTACATTAGCACTGAACATCCCTAACACAGACGGACTGCTGATATTTCTACACAGTATTGTATCATCTAGTTTGGCATTGACTATCCAAGATCAGAATTTGGAAGATTTTTTAGACTCCATATTCATAATCTCTCAGTGGTGATTGACCAGTTTTGGGGAAGGGTAGTCCAAAATGTTACTCCGCTCCACGCAGTCATGCCGGCCACATGACCTTGGAGGTGTCTATGGACAACGCTGGCTCTTCGGCTTAGAAATTGAGATGAGCACCAACCCCCAGAATTGGATCCGACTGGACTTAACATCAAGGGAAACCTTTACCTTTAGTCCAAAACATAACTATTCAAACTATGTCTAGGGCAGTGGTTTTCAACCTGTGGGTGCCCAGGTGTTTTGGCCTATACTCCCATAAATCCCAGCTAGTTTACCAGTTAGGATTTGGAGGCCAAAACATCTGGGGATTCACAGGTTGAGAACCACTGGTCTAGGGCAAAGTTCGACTCCAACTGCCCAGTCTTCCAGGAACTTTAATTAGAGATGCAAAGGACTGAGCTGAGTACTTTCTAAATACAGAACATGTCCTGTTTCTGTAGTCCAGATATCCCCGGAGTTCGGCAGAGGAAACCAGCTGTTTCTGGAAACAGATGATGGGACATCAAGTGTTTTCTGTAGGAGGACAAAACTGGATATGCCATATACCTCATCCCGTGCCACCAAATCAGCCTGTTTCCAGGTGTGGTCAACCAAAACTCAACTTTCAATCTGGAAGTTTTCATACAGAGGCTGGATGGAGGTGCTTTGATTCTGTGTTCCTGCATGGCATGGGGTTGGACTTTTGTAGTCTCTTTCAACTCTATGATTCTATGAACTCACTTCTTTTCTACACATGGAAGTGTATTTTGCCCTTTAGCAAAATACCTGGAACAGTACTACATCTACCAACTACCTAACTGGCATAATGCTGCATTTACTACTCACAGCTGATACACATTCACACACATACTTCTTTCCTGGAAACATTTTCCTAAGAGCAATATTTCACATTTGCTTTCCATGTGGGACAGAGGATTTTACCATTGGAAAAAAATTATGTAAAGTAGCCTCAAAGGCTGTAACTGATCCACCTTCTACTTCCCTTTTTCTCCTTGTGTAGCACATCAAGGAAGATACAAAGCTTTGAACCAGCATGTTCAACTCCTTTTTTCTCCTCTGACATTATGCATCTAACACAGGTGGTCTAATTCATATATTAGGCATTTTAAATAAATAAAATGACAAAGAGGAGGGAGATTAAGCACACAATATTGTGCCCTAAATTCACAGATCTGTCCAAGCTCCAAGATACCCCTCCAGCTATCTCACTCACTCAGCCTAGCTTCAGCAGAAATAAATAACATTAATGAGACCGTTATAATCATAGTTTGAGGTGTATTGGAGTGTTACATATGCATGTTAAGCATGATAGTGCTTATTACTTTTATTTTGCCAGAAGATCTCCATACCAAGAGAAGGAGAAATGGACCAATGAAAATAAGTGGCACTCATATATTTTACACCATGTTTTATGTCCACTGTGGGCACACTGACAGTTGGTGGGCTATTTTTGGCATCTGCTGATCCCATGTGGGCTATATTGTGCCAACATACGCACCATTTCTGAGGACCAGAAATGGCATTTCACTGTGTATGGGAGCTCTGGGTTAGACAATAATTTTGTTGTTTTGGGTGGGGGAGTGGTACAAAGCAGTACCGGACTATGAAAACAAACCTCCCAGAGACTTGTTAGGTCAAACAATGTTTTTCAAGGTGCTAGAGGGATATTTTAATTTGTTGTCGAAGGCTTTCATTGCCGGAATCTCAGGGTTGTTGTGTGTTTTCCGGGCTGTATGGCTAAGTTCTAGAAGCATTCTCTCCTGATGTTTTGCCCGCATCTATGGCAAGCATCCTCAGAGGTTGTGAAGTATACACACACACACACCTCACAACCTCTGAGGATGCCTGCCATAGATGTGGGCAAAATGTCAGGAGAGAATGCTTCTGGAACATGGTCATAGCGCCCAGAAAACACACAGCAACCCTGATATTTTAATTGATGGTGGAGGGTATGATTAAGTGTTCAGAGACACCCACAAGTCACATAAGACCTCAACCTGCATGCAGCCCATAGGATCTACCGTGTTTCCCCGAAAATAAGACAGTGTCTTATATTAATTTTTGCTCCCAAAGATGCTATAGGTCTTATTGTCAGGGGATGTCTTATTTTTGCATGAAGAAGAATTCACATTTATTGTTGGAAAAAAATGAACATTTATTATATACTGTACAGTAGTTGTCATCACAAACCAGCATAACCAGACAAACTGTGAATCCTATCAAGAATTTCTTGTTACTACCAATATTTCCATGTACAACACTTAGAATCATAGAATAGTAGAGTTGGAAGAGACCTCATGGGCCATCCAGTCCAACCCCCTGCTAAGAAGCAGGAAATCGCATTCAAAGCACCCCCGACAGATGGCCATCCAGCCTCTGCTTAAAAGCCTCCAAAGAAGGAGCCTCTACCACGGCCCGGGGGACAGAGTTCCACTGTCAAACAGCCCTCACAGTGAGGAAGTTCTTCCTGATGTTCAGGTGGAATCTCCTTTCCTGTAGTTTGAAGCCATTGTTCCGCGTCCTAGTCTGCAGGGCAGCAGAAAACAAGCTTGCTCCCTCCTCCGTATGACTTCCCTTCACGTATTTGTACATGGCTATCATGTCTCCTCTCAGCCTTCTCTTCTACAGGCTAAACATGCCCAGCTCTTTAAGCCGCTCCTCATAGGGCTTGTTCTCCAGACCCTTAATCATTTTAGTCGCCCTCCTCTGGACGCTTTCCAGCTTGTCAACATCTCCCTTCAATTGCAGTGCCCAGAATTGGACGCAGTATTCCAGGTGTGGTCTGACCAAGGCAGAGTAGAGGGGTAACATGACTTCCCTGGATCTAGACGCTATACCCCTATTGATGCAGGCCAGAATCCCGTTGGCTTTCTTAGCAGCTGCATCACATTGCTGGCTCATGTTTAACTTGTTGTCCACAAGGACTCCAAGGTCTTTTTCACATGTACTGCTGTCTAGCCAGGCGTCCCCCATTCTGTATCTTTGATTTCCATTTTTTCTGCCGAAGTGAAGTATCTTGCATTTGTCCCTGTTGAACTTCATTTTGTTAGTTTCAAAATCCTGCATGCTCTGGTGTTCTGTTCGATGGGCATGCTTCCAAACAAAAACTTCGCTAGGTCTTACTTTCAGCGGAGGCCTTATATTTAGCAATTCAGCAAAACCTCTACTAGGTCTTATTTTCTAGGGATGTCTTATTTTAGGGGAAACAAGGTATATATCCTGCCCCTGGTCTAGTACATAAAGCAACTGATTTTAATAAAAAGATTGTAGCATATTTAGCTACTGGGCCCATTGGAAAAATATATGAAGCCGTAACCTTAAGATATTTTCAGACAAATATCTGTTTCTTGCAGTTCTTAACTAACTGCCATAGCTTTGACACCAGCATCTATAATGTCAACAGAGAGCTCTATTTAAGAATGTATTGCTGGCTGTGGTCCACCGAGATCCATTAAGCTCTGGAGTGATTTCCCAGAGGGAGGCTGTGGGTAGCTGGAGGACTTTAAAACCAGACTGGATAAAATGCTATTTTTGAGAAATCAATGGCAACTCAGATGCTGGCCACTGACCAAGGAGGAGACGCTGCAATTACTAGTAAAACCCTTTTAGGGACCTGTTTACTAGGACATAAAAATATCACTGTTGAGTCACAAAAATGTCTCAGCACACCTTGGTAAATTCTGTCTGGCCTCCTGAACACTGGACTTCTTGACCCATAATAGAAGGACAGAGGGATTCCTATTGCCTCAAGGCACCGATTTCCATTAAGTTCCTTTTTTTGTGCTGGCAAATATAAGGTGTCTCCAGACTGGAGAAGTATTGTCCAACTCTCCTGCCTCAAATATGCAGTTTTATGGTGAAAGGGGGCCAGTTAGATGACACTCATCTTCCATCTTTGCCTTGTCCCAAAACAGACAAGTTATTTGATGACTGAGTATCTGTAGAATACATTTTCTAAACAGCATTTTCTACACACCCTTAATTTGTAGGAACGTGCTTGCAAAATGCATGCCAGTCGAAGTTGGAGAGCAAAATCATTATCTCAAACTGCTTTCCCTTATTAGAAAGGTGTGACTTCTTCTATTTATATAAAAGAGTGATGGTATCACATCGACCCACAAAACTACAGGCCCCCCAACCTCGAAATTTGACAACACAACCCATCATCCATGGCTCTAGGTTGATACAAAAAAAATAAAAGAAAAATAAAGTCCTAATTAGAGAGAGAGGAATAATTGCTTTTATCCAATTGCTGCCAGTTAGAAGGCTAAGCTCCTCCAACTTGGTCTCCTAGCAACCCAATAAAAAATAATAAAAAACACTAAAAAATAATTAAAAACACTAAAAATTAATACAATAAAATACTATAATAACAGAAAATAACTAAAAAATAATACAAGAAAATAATAAAATATAATAAATAAAAAGATAACTTACAATAAAATTAATAAAAAAATACAAATAACGTCAAATAAAAATTACACAACAATTTTTAACCAATACCACCACCACTTTGCCACAGCAACGCGTGGCCGGGCACAGCTAGTTGCTTTATATCAGGCATGGGCAAACTTCAGCCCTCCAGGTGTTTTGGACTCTAACTCCCACAATTCCTAACAGCCTACCCGCTGTTAGGAATTGTGGGAGTTGGAGTCCAAAACACCTGGAGGGCTGAAGTTTGCCCACACCTGCTTTATATGGACAGATAGATATACATATAACCACATACATGGGAAGGAGGGGGGGATTCATACATGTACACCATGAAAGGCAAAAAAAAACTATTTCTGGAGGTACTGAAAATTTATGGAAAGAACGTCACCAGTCTCTATATTAAAAACCTAATCTAGAGCTTCATCAGATCTCCACTGAACAGAACTGTGGGATGAAGACTTTTTCCATAATATAAACAATGGCCTTTTTTGGGGGTCATTAAAATGTAGTGAAAGGGTAATAAAAAAAAGATTGAGCGTGCTCCAGCTTTCGAATATGAAAGACACCATGGCGACAGATTTGAGAGTCAGTTCTAGCCAACTGAGTGGGAGTTACTTCCAAGTAAATGCTTTGCAAGTCAGATTCAGTATTCGATCGGCAATATGAATTAGACAAATTGTTACAGGGAAAGGGCCTTGACAAGGGACATGCATGAAAATCTAACCACTTAATAGGTTCTTAAGAAGGGCTGTCCTCAAATATGAGGGTTGAATGAAAGTAATGCCTCCACCTTCATAACTCCTCCACAGATGGCAGTCCTGGTATGCGGCATGTACTGGCTTGTTCAGTAGACTCTCCTCTACAGTTCCGTTTGTTGGGAAGCTTTAGCATTGAATGGTTGTGTTGTTAAAGTGCAAAGTATGGAACCCTACACAGAAGGTCAGTCAATGCGACTTACGCAACGTGCAGTCATTGAATTCTTGACAGCAGAAGGTGTCACCCCAAAGTAGTTTCATCAGAGAATGCAAGCTGTTTATGGTGATTGTGTTGATGTGAGTACTGTGCGTCGTTGGGAGAGTAAGTTTAAAGATGTTGTGGTGGGAACTGTTAATGTGGGATTTGTGTATTGATAGTGTTTAAATGCAATTTGTGTCTTGGTTTGTATTGCATACTGATTGCATCATCCAGAGTGTACTATAGTCTGGAAAGAGTTAATTGCTGAGAAGCTGTGTTGACCTTGATGTGTGGCTGGAACTGGGGAGTGTCCAGACACAAGTGTGTGTGCATTACTGATTGCATCTGTTCTGTTCTGTCTGCCTAGAGTGAGAGTCCTGTGTCTATTGTCTGCAAGTCTGTTTGTCTTGTACAGTAAAAAGTCTCTGGATGTCACTTTGTTCTGCGTCCCACTGACTCCATCTACTGCTGCGCTGCGTAAATTACTCTGACAGGAACATCTGACTTGCATGACAAACAAAGAGTTGGACGTCCTGTGACAGCAACCACCGAGTTTCACAAGCAAAAGGTTGATGGATTGATTCAGGACGATCGTTGTATCACTCAGAGAAATTTCAAGCATCATTGGCATTTCACAAGAACGTGTGGGTCACATTATTGCTTTGCTTGGCTATTGGAAGATCCAACTCTTTGTTTGTCACGCAAGTCAGTTGTTCCCACCTCAACATCTTTAAACTTACTCGCCCAACAACACACAGTACTCACACCAACACAATCACCATAAACAGCTTGCATTCTCTAATGAATTTCCTTTGGGGTGACACTTTCTGCTGTCAAGAATTCAATGACTGTACGTTGCTTGAGTCACATTGATCGACCGTCTGCACAGGGTTCAATACTTCGCATTTTAACAACACAACCATTCAATGCTAAGGCTTCCCACCGAACGGAACTATAGAGGAGAGTCTACTGAACAAGCCAGTACCTGACACATAAGAGTACTGCCATCTGTTGAGGAGTTACAAAGGTGGAGGCATTACTTTTCATTCAACCCTCGTATGTCTTTGAACTGTGAATGTAATTATATTCTAAGCCCTCCTCTTCTTCAAAGTAATGGACAAATCCCACACAATACAACTAGTAATTTCTCAATCACATTGGAAGGAATGGAACTTAAACTATTAAAACAGCTTCTCCCTAAATAGAAACTCCCCAGATGTGCTGGACTATAATTCCCACAATTCTAAATCAGCATGGACATCTGGAGGCTGCCTGCATTATGGGATCAGAATTCTTGATACTAAGAAAGAAAAATGTATTTTCTTACATTACATTACATTATATTACATTACATAATTAACAAAGGAGAGTACAACCCTCTGCAACTGGCAGCCCTATTCAGCAATGCAGGTCAGTGGAAATACCTGGAACACAGCCACATATGCACCAGCCAGACCATAAAGTCGCAGAGGGAGGAATGAAAAGAAGAGTATATCATTAATTCTGTTCTTTCCCAACACACACAGCACACAGGCACAGCGGAAGCATGGGAAAGGGTGCTTACTATGAAATTTGCATCCTCCCTGCATTCCAATCCAGGTTGGTAATATTACACCAAAGATGAGTTGAGCTCCCATCCTCCAGCTCTGCCTTGAAGGTCAGGCAGTTCAAACAACAAACAGTCAAAGTACAAGTGGATGCCTCATTGATGGCATATTTCCCAAGGGAGAGGGGTCAAATTGTATGCTTCTCTATTTAATCACAGTTGCTTGGCCTTTTTGATGGTGGAAACCTCTTGGTCGGAACACCCCCCTTGTCCTATCGTAACAGACAGAAAAATAAATGCACCTATTTCAAAAAAAAGTCACTGAAGATTTGCTATGCAGCAGCATGGTAATTAATTACCAATTAAACATAGATTTGCCTACCAATTTCTTCACCTGCTGGAGAAAACGGCATTGTACCTGTGCCATAGGGAAAGGGAGGAGGGTTAGGTAAGACAAACCAGAAGTGCTGTGTTCACCTCACAGTTGATACATTTATGTTATGAATCTTTGGCTGCAACCACTTGTTGAATACACTGAACATGCTCATTCTTATCAGTGCAACCTTCTATGGCTTTCTGATTCTGAAGGACTGATTAATATAATATTAACCTTCTTTTTGAATCCATAGGAGCCATGTTATTATGAGCTCCCGCATCTCCAAAAAGTGCATTTAGCAGCAACAAAAAAGGGAGCTGGAGCGCTAAAGTTATAGGAAAGGAAAGGGTAGACAGGCAGAATATCGCCTTCGTCCATCTAGACTTCCAACAAACAGGGCAATAGATTGTCCAAAAGCATATTTCAAATGGGAGCCTTAGCAGAGCGACCTGTGGAGAATGGATACTGCATTCTGAACAATGGACAATATAAAACAACAATGGGGACTGCAAGAAATGGGTATACAAGGTTTGTAGTCAACTAACTTAGCTGCAGATAACACTATAAAGTCACTCTTTTACCTTTATGTTTATGGACAAAGCAGGAGTTGAGGCAACCATTGCTTTTCCTACCAGCATTCCACCCATGTTGATGATCTCACTCTCCACTGTCACCTACACCAGCTACTAAGCACCTGGTTTCACAGGTGGCTTTAAAGAGCACAGGCCCTGATGGAAGCCACACCTGAGCATGGTGGAGCTAAATCAATGTTATTGCCAAACACAGAATGCACATAAATCAAGGTTGCTCAGCCACTGTCGGGTTCACCAGCAATCTTTTGCAGCCACACTCCAGAAAATAGAAAGAGTTATTGAGCCAATGCAAGAGGCGATAAATACAGGCATAGAGTAGGGCAAGTGATCCATCTTGCAGTCAGCTTTGAGTGTCCTGTGGCTTTTAAAACTTTTTGTGTTCTTCTGATGGAACATCTGGGGTGTAAAGATGGCTCTTAGAAGAACAAAAACCTTTCTGTACTCTGCAGTAACACTTGCTGAGTAGAGTGTTTGGAACAAAACAGAATTATTTATGTCGCTTCTTCCACCTTTCCCTTTTTATAAAAAAAACTGACGCTGCACCTTTAACAACATTTGGCTACAGAGGAAAATCAGTAGGTGGATTTTTTTTCTCCATCACTTAACTCTGTGGGTTGAAAAGCACTATCTACCAGGCTGCTGTCAGAAAGGAGAAAAGCTAGCAGTCTTAGAGGTAAGAGATCACACACTGCTTTAGCCCGCAGGGCCCCGACACAAAACACAGGGATTAGCAAATGTGTCAACATTAGCACTACTGCCCTTTCAAGTTTGAAGAACATCCTACTACAGGTACATATACAAAATTCACAAAAGTTGCCTGCAATAGGAGGGTCTGAAAATCAGCATGCACAATTGGAAACCACTGAATAGAAAACAGGTGTTGGGGACTGCAGTATGCAGCAAAAAGGGTCACGGAAGTTAGAACATGACTGCAATGTTGGAATTTAAATAGGAGGAATAATGTACACAAATATCATGAGGCAGAGTTTGCAAGATCTGAGCTGAGTTGCTGATAAGAGCGTGACTTAGAGGTCTCTCATTCACAGGGTTGTCACAAGCTGAAGTTGACTTGATGCCAATTAAGAACAATCAAGGCAGAGTTAATGGTGACAGGAAGTATGTACCTTTGTGTTGTTGCTGTAAACATACTAGTTGAGGCTAGATGCAAGAGTGTGTAAGGCTTGCCAATCAATAGGCTGAGTAATGTCAGAGAGAGACCCCTCTCAAGAACTGGCAGAAGGGAAAGCATGCTGCCCAAGAGAAGGAGACAATGCACGGACAACCACTGAACAATTTCTGTTAAGTCAATAAGATATAATTTTGGAAAGAATATCTGTTCATATTGGGGTTGGACAACTTGTGTCTTTCTGAATATGATTGGATTGCAACTGCCATCAGTCCTAGATACTATAGCCAATGTCAAGGGATCCTAGGAACTGCAATTCAGCAACATCTTGAGGCCACATGTTCCTCAGGTCTAAATTAGATCTTCATCTGATCCACTGAAGCAATATTTCTCAGACTCTACTCCTCCAGGTGTTTTGGACTTCAGCTCCCAGAAATCCCAACCAGTTTACCAGCTATTAGGAACTGTGGGAGCTGAAGTCCAAAACATCTAGAGAAGCAGAGTTTGAGAAACACTGCACTAAAGAATATGCGTAGGCAAAAAAACCCATAGCTGGGATCTCTTAATGCACATTTGAAATGCTTTACATGTCCTAACTATACCTTTGTTTTGTACAGTGAACAAAAATACTTGAGGAATACAAAGAGAAAACAAGATACCATTGGCCTTTGTAAAGGTGAGCATTTGCCTGCTGATCCACTCTTAACTAAACTTAGTTTCAATACTAAAGTGTGATGTTTTCTGCTGGCATATCATGGGTCAAATGTTGATAGATCATTCAACCAGGGTGGGAGCAATGGTCAAATGATACCTCTGGGTATTTGGAGATTTGCTACACAGATCCAAGTCCACTTAAATTTCTCCATATATTACTACAGTACTTACACTGTTGCTCTATTTCACTAAGCTGTCTTGATGGCACTTATTTTGACAATTCACTCTGCAAGTATTTGGTCTCAAGACCCCAAAGCCCCTCTCTAGAAGCGCTGAGGCACAGATTGATGTCCCATATTACTCGACTATATTTACGTATATTTAATCCCCAATCAAAGTCTCCATCCTCCCCACCCATGCTTCCTATGCAAGTGTTGACATTCAGAAAGATGTCCTTATCAAAGCCAAATGGAATAGCACACTGAAGTGTAAACACTGGAGTACACAGTGAGTTGATGTGATGTATCTGCCAGAACAAGTTGTGGCTGAAAGTTTCGATTTAGTTATCAATGGCTCCTTGCCACCACCACTACCTGCAAGGCTATTGACCCCAGATATCCATTACCTTTGCTCTAGTTCCCATTAGTCATCTTTTTTCAGAATTTCAACAGCAACTCTACAGCACTCGCTAGAAACAGCCGTTTAGCACAGTTGCTAAGCTGCAACCCAGAAGATTGATGCTAGTCCTTGACATTCCTCTGTTAACTGGGAAGCATAGCCGCTCCCTTCCCCTTTAGCTACTTTATCCACTCTTCCCATACTTGCAAGAACAGTCTCATCATATTCCAGGGGAAACTGGGCAACCAACTTCCATATGATAATGGCCTGGCCACAAACCCACTCTAGATTTTACTTTTACCATTCCCAAAACTGCTCTGGATTGAATGGGAGCTCTGCCAGTGCCCAACAAGAAGCACAACCCCTATGACAATGAATGTACCTGCTGTCCCAATATGTTTTAACCTAGGGAGCCTATGCTGGATTCTCCTGCCTTCTAGTGTGGGGTGAATAGCTGCTATTAAGCAAGCCTTTTCAGTGATGACACTCTGGCATTGGAGTACTCACTACAGGGAAACCTGTCTGGCATTGTTTAAGCTAGGATCAGTCTAGAGCAGGGGTCCTCAAACTTTTAAAGCAGAGGGCCGGTCCACAATCCTTCAGACTGTTGAGGGGCCGAATTATCATTTGAAAAAAAAAAAACGAACAAATTCCTATGCACACTGCATATGTCTTATCTGTAGTGCAAAAACAACAACAACAACAACAAAAGAAAAATACAATATTTAAAAATAAAAACAATTTTAACCAACTCAAACCGATCAGGATTTCAATGGGAAGTGTGGACCTGCTTCTGGCCAACAAGATAGTCAAGTTAATTGGGATTATAGTTGTTGTGTGCCTTCAAGTCATTTCAGATTTTGGGCAAGCCTAAGTCAAAAATTTATTTATTTACTACATTTATATCCTGTCCTTCTCACCCCGAAGGGGACTCAGAGCGGCTTACAATTTATATCTATATACAATATATTATATTAGTAGCATAGAACAATGTTAGCATTGTATATTACTATATTGAATTATACCACTATACTGTAATATTATTAGTAATATAACATGTAATATAGAATATATAATTAATATTATTATATGGTATTATTAGTATTACATGGTATTACATTATAATATTACTATCATTATTATATGTATATACAATATTATATTATTAAAACTGATATAAAATATTATATTATAAAACTGAGGGCAGGGGCCAGGTAAATGACCTTGGAGGGCCGCATTCGGCCCCCGGGCCTTAGTTTGGGGACCCCTGGTCTAGAGCAACTGTAACAATGAACCAACTACAGTGCTGTGTTGACATACAGGCAATCCATTTGGGCCAAAACTACATTGGCACCATTGGGCTGTCATTCTTGTCTTTTGTGTCAATGCTGTCACCATTTCCCACCAACCATGGAGCTCAGTGCAATCACCTGGTTGTCTCATTTGATGATGTCAAAACAGGGCAACCACACAATCATCAGGGGTGGGGTTACCCCATGTTGATATCAGCAGATGCAGTCACCATGGCCTGGTGCTCCCATAGAACTCCATGGCTTCTGAAGAGCAGCTACAGCTATCTCTTTCCCTGGCATTGATCACTCCAAGAAAAAGGTTTATGGTGGTGGTGGTGGTATCCATTTGGACAAAGGGTCATTCCAAACTGCCCCGATACAGCTGTTCAGAATGCCACAAAGTCCCAGCATATTCTGGAAATTACTGCAAACTCTGGAGAATCCCTTGCCTTTGGGCTTAAATCTACAAAAAGAAGGCACGATAATCACCATAAACTGCTCTGAGTAGTCATGAAAGCAGCCAGGGATCCATTCAGAGTACTTTCAGGAATTTGAGCCTCATACAGACAGGCCCAAGAAACAGACACCTCAACTAGGGATTGCCAACCTTCTGTGAGGCACCATGCTTTAAAAAAAAGAAAGAAGGAAATATTCTTACAGAGTAATCAATAACATCCTGAATTTCTGCCTCTGGCTAAGAAAGGCACAAGAGCTAAAGCAGGGCAGGTGGACACAAGCTGATCTTTCCAGGCTTGCAAAGCTTTCCTGTTGGCAGGGACTTGGTCGAACAACTTTGCCTTGGGCTGGTTCTCTCTTTGCAGCAAGAAAGGAATTTCACTGTGTAGGAGTCTTTCTTCCATCTGCACTCTTACCTCTTCAAAGGAGATAAAAATCAGAATGCTTAGCTCAAGGCTTCCAAATTGTTCCCACTATTTCATTTCTCTCAGTTAAAAATGTTACTAGTAAGGGCAATCTTATGGATTCTTACTTGAGAAGCAAGTCCTATTGAATTCAATTGTGATCACTCTCAGTTAAATAGGTATAAAGGGTTTTCAGGGAAAGGAAAGATGCAGGCTTGATACATAGTAGTTAGTATATCTTGACTGAAGTAACATTTGCTATCTTGTTGGTTTGAAGGGAGGATAGAAGTTGCTTTTTGGTGAAGGTGGCAGTGGGAAAGTTATTAGGGCCAGGCTGTGGCACAGCTGGTTAGTAGGCAGCTGCAATAAATCACTACTGACCAAGAGGTCATGAGATTGAAGCCCAGGTCGGATTAAGCAACCAACCATTAATAGCCTAGCTCACTGTTGACCTAAGCAGCTTGAAAGATAGTTGCATCTGTCAAGTAGAAAATGTAGGTACTGCTTTATGCGGGGAGGCTAATTTAACTAATTTACAACACCATAAAACTGGCAACAGCATGCGGAAAGGAATGAGGAAGTACTACCATCAAGGACTCGGTGTCACAAGTGGACGGTGAAGCAGCAGCTCCACCTGTGGCTGGAATTGAGCATTGTATTTTTACCTGAGAGGAAGAACAAGGTCTGACCAGTAATGGGAACACGAGTCCTTCAAGCAGCCAGTTACTTCTCCTGCACTTCCCAGTATAAGAACATAGAGGATAGTGCAGGCATGGGCAAACTTTGGCCCTCCAGGTGTTTTGGACTTCAACTCCCACCATTCCTAACAGCCTCAGGCCCTTTCCTTTTCCCTCTCAGCCGCTTAAGCGGCTGAGAGGGAAAAGGAAAGGGCCTGAGGCTGTTAGGAATGGTGGGAGTTGAAGTCCAAAACACCTGGAGGGCCAAAGTTTGCCCATGCCTGGGATACAACAATCTCCGCTTGGCCATTGGATCCTCTTGGGCAAGTTAGACTCTCTCTGCCTTGGAAAGAAGGGGCAAAAGTAAACTCTCTCTGAACAAAACCTAAGAAAACCACGTGAGAGCTTTGCTTTAGAGTTGTTGTATGTCAGAAAGGCACACAGCAACATCTGATTCTATTGGGGACGAGCAATTGTATTTAGTGTGAATTGCTAGAAAAGTATCTTGCTTCTATGACTAAGTGAAAGCTCAAAGTTGTGGGATACTGTGTTCAGAACGAACAGTTGTGGTACTGCAGATATGAGAAAGTGCACCAGGTCCCTGCTCTTGTCCTTGAGGTCTTAGACTGACATCCCACAGACAAAGTGTACTAATCTTGACCTTCTGATTTGAACTCGGACTGCTGGGGTAATTGTTTGGCAGATCACTTCTACTCAGATTCCAATCTCCTGGCATGTACTACACCTCAGCCTTTGATTCAGTTCTCTGGCTGGCTGCCTACTGACTGTAACTTTGCAGTTCTCCTTGCTTGCTGTATACTCCAGTCCTTTAAAGATCTGCTGGCTTTGTAATTCTAAGATGGAAACACATATGTACCTCTTTGCCTCTACAGCAGTGCTTGTCAACCTGTGGGTCCCCAGATGTTTTGGCCTTCAACTCCCAGAAATCCCAACATCTGAGATTTCTGTGAGTTGTAGGGCAAAACACCTGGGGACCCACAGGTTGACAACCGCCGGTCTACAGTCAGCCCTCCACATTTTTTAAAGTTATGGGTACAGGACCCCCATGAAAATGGAAAAACTGTGAAAAAATACTTTTTCAACCTGGGAGATTATATTTGTCAGAAGCTGGACTCAGAATCACACTGGAGATTCTATACATTCCCAGAGAAATGTTATTTCTAGGAATTTCCAAGTTCTTCAGTGTGACTCTACTATCAATGCCCAGCAGAAGTTGACCATAGAATCATATCTGGAGGACCGAGAAAGTTCTAGAAAGAAAATTTTAATCAAATATGCAAAAGTCAAACTCGCAAATGTGGAGGGCCAACTGTAAATCATATGGATTTCCTTGATTCATTTTTCAACATCACTCTCTTAGTTTCTCTAGACTCCTAGAGTATAGGGGACCTGTGCCTCACCACAGTTATTTATTTGGTCTACCATCTGTATAATCCTTCAGCCTTTTAGAAGGGAAACTAGCTGTGACCGGCCACGCGTTGCTGTGGTGTTGTCTGGTGGTGTTGGTGAGAAATTGTTGAGGTAGTGGTGGTATTGAATGTGTGTTGTATGGTTGTCTTTATGTTTAGTATGCATTTGGTTGTTTGTGTACTGCGAAAGTGGTGACGATAGAGGGGGTCTATGTGTGGAGCTTAGCCCTCTAACTGACAGCAATTGAATAAAAACAATTATTGCTCTCCCTTTAATTAGGACTTTATTTTTCTTTTCTTTTTGTTGTATCAACCTAGAGCCATGGATGATGGGTTGTGTTGTCAAATTTCGAGGTTGGGGAGCCTGTAGTTTTGTTGTTTTGTCCGGTGCCCTGATTCCATCACTCTTTTATATATATAGATAGTTCTTCATCTGCACTGGGTCCCCCTCAGCTTTGATAGGTCACATCCTCCATGTAGGGCAGTGGTTCTCAACCTGTGGATCCCTAGATGTTTTGGCCTTCAACTCTTAGAAATCTTAACAGCTGGTAAACTGGCTGGGATTTCCAGGAATTGTAGGTCAAAACCCCTGGGGACCCACAGGTTGAGAAACAATGATGTAGAGATTGCTTCTGGAGGAATTTCTGGGGCCCCAGGAAGGTAGTGGAAGTCCTGCCTGAAGACAGAGGAAACCCAACTCCAGGGTCTGAGAGTGAGGCAGAGCCTCCTTCAGATACATTGCAGCAACATAGGATGAAAGCATGAGTGAAGCTGGAGAGGATCCTATCAAGTGCACATTAGCACGGCATGATTCCTCATGAGTAAGAGACTCCTCAGAAGGTGGTCTCTATGAGATGAGAGCTATGTTCCTGCGGAGGCCTTATGTTAAAATGCCTACAACTGAGTCTGCTGAGTGTGTCTCGGGTATCTCAGCCATGAAAGCCTCAGTTCCCGATAGGAACAACAATAGTAACCTAAAGCTCACCAACAGTTCCTAACTCCTTTCCTCTTGTCTTGATATCTAAATATGGACTATGATCCTGTTAGACTATTCTTGCTTGACTTATTTGACCTCTGTGTCCAAACTTCAGTGATTCCTCCTTGGCTCTAACTCACCTTTACTCCATTTATTTGTTTTCTGGTAAGTCTCAGTTGGCTTGACCTCTGTAATGCCTTATGACCTTGCTTCTGGAACTGCCTTTGTTTAAACAATTTTCTCATGGTATGGATGTGTCTGGTTTAGATGGTGGACTGTTGGGACTTTTATACAGAGCTATGTGACTCAGAAGAGAATACTATGCACAACAATATTAGACCCTTGCAAGGATTAGTGACTTCCTCCTCTGTCCATTGCTGTGGTTTCTCAGCTCAACGCAATACTTCTCAACTTCACCTCTTCAAAGTAGGAAAAAATGCATAGCAATTCTCAGTAGATGCTCTGCAACTATGAAACTCGCTTTCTATAGTGAATTCCCAGCAGTTTTCATTGTTGCTAGATCTCTGTATATTCTGCTTGTTTTTGATGGTGGGCTAAACATTTGTCACACTTGACTACTGCATCAACTGTATTCTACTTAGGGCTCTCCCAAACATTTAGCAAAATCATTTGGTAGCGTTCTTCCTTCCTTAGGCATATCAGCGCCAAATTAGAGTTCTTCCCATCAATATATCATCCCACATTTAAACTGAAATGACAGTATACGGGAACAGATGTGTGTCCCAAATATATCTGTATCGAATTATGTAAAGCACTGGAGATTTTGACTGAAACAAGCATGTGCATATATTTGGAAGACTGAAAATTAATTACAGTAGAGTCTCACTAATCCAAGCCTCGCTTATCCAAGCCTCTGGATAATCCAAGCCATTTTTGTAGTCAATGTTTTCAATATATCGTGATATTTTGGTGCTAAATTTGTAAATTCAGTAATTACAACATAACATTACTGCACGTTGAACTACTTTTTCTGTCAAATTTGTTGTCTAACATGATGTTTTGGTGCTTAATTTGTAAAATCATAACCTAATTGGATGTTTAATAGGCTTTTCCTTAATCCCTCCTTATTATCCAAGATATTCACTTATCCAAGCTTCTGCCGGCCCGTTTAGCTTGGATAAGTGAGACTCTACTGTACATAGTTCTATAGTAACAGTTAATTCTGATCAGACCTATGCTATAGAAACGGTACAAATGCAGTCCTCTAAACCTTTGAGCTTCAGCAAAATTATGTTGTCTACTGATAAAGTTATATTTTCAAAGCAAAGGATTTTAAAAGAGATGTGCACTTTATTTCCATTTGCCTAAGGAAGGATCTGTTCTTGAACATCATGGGGATAATGATGCCAGATGGTGGAGCGCATCGCCAAAAATGTCACACATTATGCAGAACAAGTTGGATCTGGAGAAGGAACCCAAGTTACTAACATAGCTTTGCCATTATTTTACAACTGAATACTGTCTTCTGTAAATTAAATACTGCATCTCTTGAAGATAACACAGTCAGACCCACACATTTATGGAGGCATGGGATTTATGGAGGCATGGCATGGGAACCCCTGGGGAAAGTGGACAAAATGTGGATATTGTAAAATAAAATAAAAAAGCATGCTAGAGAATTGTTAACTACCAACAGCCCTGACCCCCTATCTCAGATTTTAAAACTATTTCCCTCAAATCCAGTGGCTCCAAACCTTTGGGCCTCTAGACTTCAGCTCCCACAGTTCCTAACAGCTGGTAAGCTGGCTGGGATTTCTGGGAGTTGAAGTCCAAAACACCTGGAGGCCCAAAGGTTGGGAACCACTGCTCCTATCCATCTCTTTGTCCCACTCCGTCTGCTGATCCTTCATCCCTACATTGCTATCCTCCCAACGGCCCCTCGTCTTCTCCATCACCTTACCACTGCAAAGCCTTATCCAGAGACTTTAGACCAGGCATGGGCAAACTTTGGCCCTCCAGGTGTTTTGGACTTCAACTCCCACAGTTCCTAACAACCTATTGGCTGTTAGGAATTGTGGAAGTTGAAGTCCAAAACACCTGGAGGGCCCAAGTTTGCCCATGCCTGCTTTAGACCCTTCTCTTTCCAACTTTTCCACTAGGAAGTGATAAAGAAAGGGGTTTAAAATCTAAAGGAGGCTTTGTGGTGGGAAGGAGATGAAGTGCTGGTGCTGTTGAGAAAACAGCGATGGAGAGGCAAAGGGTCAGCAGAGGAAGTGGGGCAAGGAAGTCCAGCCAGCTAAGCAGCAGCTACAAACTCATAAATAATTAAATCTGTGAAAGAGAAACCAGCACATTTGTGAACCTGACTGTAATGGCAATAAATAATGGCCACAACAGATGAGTCAAGTGTCTAGACTTCTCAGCATGCAGAGCAAAATGTAGGCGCATCTCAGAAAAGAAAAAAAAAACTACAGATAATTGTGGAGCCTATGTGTATTTGTTCAGAAGCAAAACCTCTTGAGCTCAGTGGGCTCACTCCCACTCACAAAGGATTGCAGGGCTATGATAGAATTGAAAGAAATTTTCCTGTACCTTGATTTTGTTGGAAGAGTGAGGCACGAATTTCATCCTCAGTTTTTGTACCCCTTGCATGCTAGCGATATCGTCATAATAATAAAACATATCTATTTTATATTGTTACTGTAAGTGCCACAAGGAGATAACCTATCATAAGCATCTGAACCTTCCAAAGCACCAGTGCTAATATACAGTGCCTTGCTATTCTTAAAAAGAAAACAACACTCCATACTTACTGCTTTTGAGGTAGCACAGGGGGTGGGCGCTGGGGTGGGGGGCTTGGCCACGCTTTGTCCGGGAGGCTGACCGAGCCTCTGGCCGGTGTCCGGAGGAGAGGAGGGCGTGTAGATCCGTGTTTCTAGCCTTTCAGGTTCATGTTTGTAGGATTCCAGAGGAAATGTTGGCTGTTTGGTCGCTTGCGTTGGGGTTGATGGAGAAGAGGACAGGCCAGAGGCTATAAATAAAACATGCAAAAGATGTAACTCATTGAGCTTTGCTGTTGACAAACAGGCAAATAATGGCTGAAGCTGCAAAAAACTCTTTCAAGTACAAATTTCACTCTCCAGTTCTAATGCAAAATAAATAGATATTCTAATGGACCTCAGCAAAGTGCAGTTTATTTGGGATACATGATATCCCTCAGCACCTCCCCTGAGATATATCTCCAAAAAGGCTCCAAAGAGAAAGAGATGGCTTCTGTTTACTTCCTGTTGTTAAACAGGAACCACTATTTGGCTTATATTGGTGCAGAAAGGTCTTAAACATGGTGAAATGGTGCCTGTATCCCACTTAGAGAAGATATGGGGGCATAGACAGACAGACTGACAGATAGACAGAAAGTGATACGGTGAAGAGGTATGGCTCTCTAAGTTTCCCTGTGGGGCTAAAACTGTTCTAATAATAATAATAATAATGACTGACAAAGTTCTGGAACACAACACACCAGACATCACAGTTGTGGAAAAGAAAAAGGTTTGGATCATTGATGTTGCCATCCCAGGTGACAGTCGCATTGACGAAAAACAACAGGAAAAACTCAGCTGCTATCAGGACCTCAAGATTGAACTTCAAAGACTCTGGCAGAAACCAGTGCAGGTGGTCCCGGTGGTGATGGGCACACTGGGTGCCGTGCCAAAAGATCTCAGCCGGCATTTGGAAACAATAGACATTAACAAAATTACAATCTGCCAACTGCAAAAGGCCACCCTACTGGGATCTGTACGCATCATCCAAAAATACATCACACAGTCCTAGACACTTGGGAAGTGTTCGACTTGTGATTTTGTGATATGAAATCCAGCATACCTATCTTGTTTGCTGTGTCATAATAATAATAATAATAATAATAATAATAATAATAATAATAATAATAATAGACAAAGTTCTGGAACACAACACACCAGACATCACAGTTGTGGAAAAGAAAAAGGTCTGGATCATTGATGTTGTCATCCCAGGTGACAGTCGCATTGACAAAAAACAACATGAAAAACACAGCCGCTATCAGGACCTCAAGATTGAACTTCAAAGACTATGGCAGAAACCAGTGAAGGTGGTCCCGGTGGTGATCGGCACACTGGGTGCCATGCCAAAAGATCTCAGCCAGCATTTGGAAACAATAGACATTGACGAATTTCCATCTGCCAACTGCAAAAGGCCACCCTACTGGGATCTGCGCGCATCATCCAAAAATACATCACACAGTCCTAGACACTTGGGAAGTGTTCGACTTGTGATACGAAATCCAGCATATCTATCTTGTCTGCTGTGTCATAAAATAAAATAATAATAATCTTTATTTAAATTCTGCCCTATCTCCTTGGAGGGACTCAGAGTGGATTCCAAACATAAAAGGCAAACATTCAATGCCCGAGCACAACAACAAGACACCCATAATAACGAAAATTGTCATCCCAACATATAAAAACAAATTATGACTTAATTAAAATTAAATAAAAAATGCAGTCCGTTATATCAAACATAAGACAAAACATCGAACAGAAGCATCAATTTCCCAGTTCCTTGGGGGCAAAGAGATTGATCATTGCTCAAGATGTCTATTGATTCTGCAGTTCCTCACTTGGGTTCTAGTATTATATTACAGCAATGTGCTGTACATCACACTGGTCTTGAAGGTTACTTTGAAACATCAACAGTTTTCCATCACAGTAGTTAGTCTACTGATTAAAATTTGCTGATTTGAACATACCTCGGTGCTATGAAAAGATTTTCACCAGCTTTTGTTATACTTGTGTCCAGTAGTAATTATTTCTTTTGAAAGTTAGTACCTGAAAAGCCGTAGGAGGGTATGCCATCCTACTGGGATAATCTGAAAGACAGCTGCTCCCATATGAACCTCTGCACTGGCTTCTATATTACCACCTTGAGTCCCATATTAGAAGAAAAATAGGATAGAAAATAAGTACAGTACATAAATTTCTCTACTTCCTGAGACTATCTTCAAAGGTCGATTGGGAGAAGTGGTGCTACAGCTTTTCCTCAAGTGGTACTAGTTAAAGAATACTAACCTTAAAGAAGGGATTGAATTAATATTTGTATTCCAAATCCTAACACATTCAGAGAAGTTATTATGTGCAGAAGTGCACATGCTTTTCTGCAAACCCTCATTGTTTTGTCAAAGGCTTTCATGGCTGGAATCACAGGGTGTTATGTATTTTCCGGGCTGTATGGCCATGTTTCAGAAGCATTCTCTCCTGACGTTTCACCCACATCTTTGGCAGGCATCCTCAGAGGTTCACCTCTGGGGATGCCTGCCATAGATGTGAACGAAACGTCAGGAGATAATGCTTCTGGAACATGGCCATACAGTCCGGAAAACACAAAACAACCCTCATTGTTTTCAGTGCAAAAATCATGGTTTGTGTACCAAAAAAATCACTGTGATGTGCCAGAGTACAGAAGATTTTGTCAGAGTAATTTTACAGTGCAGCAGCAGTTGGATGGAATCAGTGGAACGCAGAACGAAGAGACATCAGAGACGATGGTAAAACTATATACAAGTTTTACTGTAAGCAGTAATAATCAAGACCAACAGACTTGCAGACAATGGACACAGGACTTGACTCTCAGCAGACAGCACTCGACTCAACTCAGAACAGAGCAGAACAGAACTGATGCAATCAGCAATGCACACACACTTGTGTCTGGACACTCCCTGGTTCCAGCCACACATCAAGGGCATCATAGCTTCTCAGTAATTAACTCTTTCCAGACTATGTTACACTCTGGATGATGCAATCAGTATGCAATACAGACAAGACACAAATTTCATTTAAACACTACCAATACACAAATCCCACATTAACAGATTTCACATTTTACTCCTGCCTATCAATGTGCACGGGTGATGTGGATAGTAGGCCTGCTAGACTGTGAAAAAGGTTAACACACACACAGGATATTCCTAAAAGATAAAAGATTAGGGAAGGTCTGGACTGCCAAATGATCTGAACTATAGTACCCAAAATTCCTTGTCCTTCATCTTAGTGGAGCTTTTCAATATTGCATTCCAAAACATCAAGGAGGCAGAAAGGACCAAACCTCACTGTACCAAATGGAATTTTCTCATATGGACAACACTTATATACTAGATTGCAGCCAACTTATTCTCCATAATGTATAGCGCATCCCTTTCCTCTGCAGTGTTTATAGACAGACAAGTGTTTTCAGAGTGCTTGAGGTTTCATCAGAATGCTACAAATGAGGAAAATGGCAAACCACTGAAAGGAGATATGAACCAAAAATCCATCTGATCTCTGGATGGGCGGGATGTGTTTGTAATGAGAACTAATGGACTGGGACGTCAACCGAATTGCATTGTGACAGCAATAGGCTGTGCCAAAATGGTAAAATCACCAGACTCATAGGAGACAATCAGCAAGATAAGCAATGCAATACAAAAACAAGGATGGGAGTGTTGATATTATTTGTAAACAATCATTAAATGTGTTGTCTTCAGAATATTAAAGAACAGTGCAAACTGTGGTCTCATGCAGACTACATTTTATTTTCTCCTGCTATAACCAATTACGGTAAGTATATGAGAGGATTGGCAATCTGGGGGAACAAGAAGAGTGTTCAAAGCACATACGCTATAGGCAGAAAGTCACAAACTTAACTCATAGTATCATCTGCTGGAAAAACTGTCTGAATTCCTGAATTGTTACTGCCAATCAGTGTCAACAATATTGAGACTGGTCAGATCAAGGCAGCTCTCTATAGAGGGCAAAGTGATCTATAGGCAGGGGCGGTTCAACCGCGAGGCAAACTAGGCAGTTGCCTGTGGCGCCATCCTGCTTCTTGGCCCCCCAAAGCGGTGAACGCCTTCCTTCTCGCACCTTTCTCGAGGCCAGGTCTCCGGGCTGCCTGGCCATGTTCCAGAAGCATCATCTCCTGACATTTCACCCACATCTATGGCAGGCATCCTCAGAGGTTCACGTCTGTTGGAAGCTAGGTAAGTGGTGTTTATATATCTGTGGAGGTCCAGGGTGAGAGAAAGAACTCTTGTCTGTTGGAGGCAAGTGTGAATGTTGCAGTTTGCCAGCTTGATTAGCATTGAGGTGCCTTGCAGCTGCAAAGCCTGGCTGTTGCTACCTGGGGGCATCCTTGGTTGGGAGGCGTTATCTGGCCCTGATTGTTTCCTGTCTGGATTTCCCCTGTTTTCAGAGTGTTCTTCTTTATTTAGGCTTTTCCTTAATCCCTCCTTATTATCCAATATTTTCGCTTATTCAACACTTTTATTTTTCAGTGATTGGTTTGGGGGTGGGCGCCAAAATTCTGTTCGCCTATACAGTAGAGTCTCACTTATCCAACACTCGCTTATCCAACGTTCTGGATTATCCAACGCATTTTTGTAGTCAATGTTTTCAATATATCGTGATATTTTGGTGCTAAATTCATAAATACACAGCATTACATAGCATTACATAGCATTACTGCGTATTGAACTACTTTTTCTGCCAAATTTGTTGTCTAACATGATGTTTTGGTGCTTCATTTGTAAAATCATAACCTAATTTGATGTTTAATAGGCTTTTCCTTAATGCCTCCTTATTATCCAACATATTCACTTATCCAACATTCTGCCGGCCCGTTTAGGTTGGATAAGTGAGACTCTACTGTACTTGAAAATTTACCTTGGGCTGGCCCTGTCCATAGGCCACATATACCCCCAAGACCATTCTTCCCAATGATTTATGCTAGGGTTGCTGGCTGTCCCGAAGCTGTTTCTGTGACCCTTTCAGGACCTAAAATACTGGGGAAGAAATTACAATTTTTGTACCCAAATAAGCTCAAGATCTAAGTGCACAAGGCTGTTTTTCCTGGGTATAGATATCTTCCATACCTTGTAAGTGTTGCATGCCATACTTGTGTCGATATTTCGAATAAACAGATATCCTATGTGCTACAGAAAGGGAAAGATCTGAGTGCTCCCTTCCCTTGAGATCCTTATATGAATTGAGGACAGCCCCTGCCTCCAATTTTTGAATTTTATGCTAGCAGTGAAGACAAAAGATCTGCAAGCAACGTCTGACAAACGATAAGTCTCTTGTAGGAAAGCCAAGTCAAGCTGGGCCAGCTATTTCTTCATTAGGCTGACGCCTAGCAAAAATACCACTCATTGAAATCCATCAAGGTAAATTTCATGTGGTAACAGCTGAGTGCGGTTGCTTAATGGCTGTTAGGGCGCATACAAATCAGCAGGTGAAAAGCGTGTTAATGATTTGTGGTGAAAGGATTATGGTAAAAGCAAGTACTCATGCCTCCAATTCCAACAGAGCGACTGCATTGCAACTGTGAATGCATTGCATTTGAAGTTAACAAAGAGCAGAACATGACGGAGCCACGACGTTTTAAAATTTCCTTTTTAAAATATTACTTTATTTATTTTCAGTATATTTACAAAAATTTAAGAATGGAAAAGAAGATAGTTAACTTGATGTTCGTGGGTAGAGGCAACTCCACCTTGTGTTCTCAAAAATGTTGGAAACACCATGCTATACTATATGTCTCCTTGGTTCGACCCAGCAGAATTACTCTTACGTTTTTACTCCTGCTAATTATAAGGAAGGATACAGAAAGATATTCCTCTTGAAGGTACATTCGACCACTAAAAAATTTATCAAAGCATTTCTTTGGTTTCTCAAATTTTCCCCTAACGATGCCTCCTTGCTTTTAAGTACATCTCTGCATCCCCAGAGACTGGAAAGTACGTGGCACTTCCAATGAAAACTTTTATTCTTAAGGAGCTACATTTGGTGTCTGGTATCATATTCTGCACATTTTCCAAGTTCGTTAAGATTCATAGTGTATCTACAACTCTAGCTAAAATAAAGCAACTGGGATGAGAAATGGTTCCCCTAATTATTTTATCATTTATTCTTAATTCTACTTCTCCAGTGTTTTCAAGTGAGATGACAGCTAGGTAAAGGTAAAAGTTTTCCCCTGACATTAAGTTGGTGCTCATCTCCATTTCTAAGCCGGCGTTGTCCATAGATGTCTCTTAGGTCATGTGGCCGGCATGACTGCATGGAATGCTGTTACCTTCCTGCTGAAGCAGTACCTATTGATCTACTCATATTTGCATGTTTTCAAACTGCTAGGTTGCCAGAAGCTGGGGCTAACAGTGGGAGCTCACCCTGCTCTCAGGATTCGAACTGCCAACCTTTTGGTCAGCAAGTTCAGCAGCTCAGCGGTTTAATCACTGCACCACCGAGGGCTCCTGAGGTGAGAGGTATCTGCCTCAAAAGAAAAATATAAATTAATCTGATCAGCCATCAATCTAGTCCTTCATGTGCTAACCAAATCCTATCCCAATGTGTGTTCAGTAATTTACTCCCAATTAGACAAAGGAAAGGCCATGTTATGTACCAAAGCAACCATTTCACAATCTAATCCTCAGCATACTAAATCTCTTTGAGGTTTGTAAAATGCACCGCATGTTATGCATGTCATCCAGAACATGGACTGTTAACGCATGTAAAAGGATTATGCTATCTGCTTGGTATGCGCGCTGGGTATTTCTAAAGATGGAAAATATCCCAGCGCTGACAGCTCAATGCGGGCATTTCTTGGACTGTGTGTCAAATCAAGCAACGCCCGCGCAATTAGAGAGGGAGCTTTCCCTAAACTTATTTTTGATCCAACATCTCCTAAGGAGCAAATAAAAACAATATAGAATCTAAAAAAAAATAAAAACGCAGTAATAAGGTAACACAATATATCTAAAGTGGATTTATTGCTGATCAGTTGCATGAACAGATGAGGGTGTATGATGAGTAGAATTTAATTTCAATTTATTTTAGATAAGAACTATCCAAACTTTGCAAATCCCTTATATTCATAATGAGGATCTATTTGAAAATTGAAATGAAAGAAAGCAAAATTGATTATTCTAGGTCCTGAACTTTGAATGCTTCATATTAGAAAGCAACAGGCTTTAATCCTTGGGTTTTCAACCGTATTTTCAACCATGTTGTACTGTACTAGGATTGCTATCTCTTTGCTCCCATTTGAAGGACTCTTTGTCATTAACCTTGGAGATGCAATAGCTTGAACACCTACTATCCCAAATAGGAGTAAGTCTATTAAACTTAATCTGGACTTGCTTCTAAGCATGGGCTGTTTCAAATGTTTGTCTTTGGCAATCCTTTGGCAAAGCAATGTGTTAGGTTAAGTTTCCCACTTCACAGCTGGGAGTACAACCTTTTATTGTTGGGGTCTCAAGGTTAAAATGTTAGCGCTTGGAGGGAAAGGGCTGTTAACAAAAAATAAAATTTTAGCTCTCCATTTCCTTTCTTCGGGACACTGGATTTTTCTCTTTCTTTCGACACACAGCAATTTGTCTTCCTGCTAGCAGAACTGTTAAAAGCTCCCCTAAGCAAGGCCTGCTTCCATTTTAAAATGCAAAAGGCGTCTCAGCACATTCACAGCCCATGGGGAGGTATAGCAAGGTGGAGGAGAGATGAGAAGCATTGCCCGCTTCAGTTCTGCTCATCATCACTTTTATCACCCGGACGTGGGGAATTAATCTCTTTATGAATATAACACACAGCATGGCTCCCTGGACACCTGCCAAAAGCCTTCCTGGAGGAAAGATTGATTACTACCCGGGTCCTGTTTGACAGAAAATAAACTGCCCGTGGCCCATGTCTGATCCCTGCTGCACACTAGCGAAAGAAACTGACACCGTCTATAAGGAAGGACCAGGTTGGCAACTATCCATTGGTTTTGCCATTTCCTTCCTCTGAAATATAGCCTATGGCATCGGGTATTAATTGAGTGGGTTGTTGTTCATTTTCTGGGCTGTACGGCCATGTTCCAGAAGCATTTTCTCCTGACGTTTCGCCCACATCTATGGCAGGCAACCTCAGAGGTTGTGAGATACTGTGTTTCCCCGAAATATATTAATTTTTGCTCCCAAAGATGCTCTAGGTCTTATTTTCAGGGGATGTCTTATTTTTCCATAAAGAAGAATTCACATTTATTGTTGAACAAAAATAATATGAACATTTATTATATACTGTACAGTAATTGTCATCATAAACCAGCATAACCAGACAAACTGTGAATCCTATCAAGAATTTCCTGTTAGTACCATTATTTCCATGTATAACACTCTATGGTACGTACATTTACCGATCCTGCATGCTCTGGTGTTCTGTTTGGTGGGCATGCTTCCAAACAAAATCTTTGCTAGGTCTTACTTTCGGGGGAGGCCTTATATTTAGCAATTCAGCAAAACCTTTACTAGGTATTATTTTCTGGGGATGTCTTATTTTAGGGGAAAAGGGGTATATTGGAAAAATTAGGCAAGGAAGGTTTATATATCTGTGGAAGGTCCAGGGTGGGAGGAAAAACTCTTGTCTGTTGGAGGCCAGGGTGAATGTTGTAATTAATCACCTTGATTAGTATTAATGGCCTTGCCAGCTTCATGTCCTGCCTAGGGGAATCCTTTGTTTGGAGGTGTTAGCTACCCCTGATTGATTCATGTCTGGAATTCCTCTATTTTCAGAGTGTTGTTCCTTATTTACTGTTCTAATTTTAGAGTTTTTTTTAATACTGTTCACCAGATTTTGTTCATTTTAATGGTTTCATCCTTTCTCTTGAAATTGTCCACATGCTTGGGGATTTCATTGGTTTCTCTGTGTAGTCTGACATGGCAGTTGTTAGAGTTGTCCAGCATTTCTGTGTTCTCAAATAATATGCTGTGTCCAGGTTGGTTCATCAAGTGCTCTGCCTATCCCTTTGGGGAGATAGAGGCGGGGTATAAAAATAAAGTAGTTATTATTATTATTATTATTATTATTATTATTGACACAACAACGTTGTATGACACAGCAAACAAGATAGACATGCTGGATTTCGTTTCACAAAACCACAAGTCGAACACTTCCCAAGTGTCTAGGACTGTGTGATGTCTTTTCGGATGATGCGTGCAGATCCCAGCAGGGTGGCCTTTTGCAGTTGGCAGATCGTAATTTTGTCAATGTCTATTGTTTCCAAATGCCGGCTGAGATCTTTTGGCACGGCACCCAGTGTGCCCATCACCACCGGGACCACCTGCACTGGTTTCTGCCAGAGTCTTTGAAGTTCAATCTTGAGGTCCTGATAGCGGCTGAGTTTTTCCTGTTGTTTTTCGTCAATGCGACTGTCACCTGGGATGGCAACATCAATGATCCAAACCTTTTTCTTTTCCACCACTGTGATGTCTGGTGTGTTGTGTTCCAGAACTTTGTCAGTCTGGATTCGGAAGTCCCACAGTATCTTTGCGTGTTCATTTTCCACGATCTTTGCTGGTTTGTGATCCCACCAGTTCTTGGCTGCTGGGAGGTGGTACTTGAGGCATAAGTTCCAATGGATCATTTGGGCCACATAGTTGTGCCTCTGTTTGTAGTCTGTCTGTGCAATTTTCTTACAGCAGCTGAGGATATGATCAATGGTATTATTATTATGGCTATTTATCTGGTTGAGTTAGTCTGCAGTGCCTTTCGACATTCACACTTTCCTCTAACAGACAAGAGTTCTTTCTCCCACCCTGGACCTTCCAGAGATATATAAACCTTCCTTGCCTAGTTTTCCAATATATCTCACAACCTCTGAGGATGCTTGCCATAGATGTGGGCGAAATATCAGGAGAGAATGCTTCTGGAACATGGCCATGCAGCCTGGAAAATGCACAACAATCCAGTGATTCCAGCCATGAAAGGTTTTGACAACATGTCTCCCATTCAAGTACTAATCAAGTAAGCTTCCAAGATTGGGTGGGTTCTGGTGCCTCCAAGGCAGTGGTTCTCAACCTGGGGTCCCCAGATGTTTTTGGCCTTCAACTCCCTAACAGCTGGTAAACTGGCTGGGATTTCTGGGAGTTGTCTGCCAAAACCATCTGTGGATCCCAGGTTGAGAACCACTGCTCTAAGATATTTCATGTGTTGTGCCGTAACATCCATGGTTCCAACCTAATGGTTAGAAGTTGAGATCCAATACGTTAGGAGAGTACTGGGTTAGAGAAGATTGTTAAACACGTGGATCTCCCTTTGAAAGAAGGGTGGGATATAAATAAATCAGTTCATTCAATCATGTTCCCAAAACCTTTTTATTGCTTTTGAGGGGTGGCGAAGTGCGTTAAAGCACCGAGCTGCAGACTGAAAGGTCCCAGGTTCAAACCTCAGGAGCGGCGGGAGCGCCTGCAGTTAGCTCCAGCTCCTGCCAACCTAGCAGTTCAAAAACATGCCAATGTGAGTAAATCAATGGGTACCGCTCCGGCGGAAAGGTAACGGCGCTCCATGCAGTCATGCCTATGGCCACATGACCTTGGAGGTGTCTACGGACAATACTGGCTCTTCGGCTTAGAAATGGAGATGAGCAGCAACCCCCAGAGTCAGACATGACTGGACTTAACGTCAGGGGAAACCTTTACCTTTATTTACATATTCCCCATAGAAAATGATGCTCCATCTCTGCGTATAGAACTTTTCACCACTCCTCAGTGTGTCTTTCCCAACCACCTGCAATTTATCAGGTATGCAAGAAAGAACAGTGAGTTTACTTTGTTTGTTGCTCATATTTCTTTCCCATTGAGTTGGGGGGGGGGCAGGGGGCTTTGAATTGTCTCGCCACCAAACAAGCCAAAACTTGTGTTCATTGCTCTCCAGCTCCTTTCATCTCCGCAGTGGCAGAGTTGAATGTCAGTACCGAGCCAGTTTCAATACTATGAGATTGGTTGCTCAAAGAAATGCCTTTAAAAACAAACTTGCAATGGCTTTGTCACTGGCTGCTTGTGAAGTGCACAGGCCATTGTTTCTGCCTCAGGGGACCCTAGCTGGCCTACGTGTTTGCTCTTGAGGCTCGGCACATCCTGACAAAACACACCGCAAGGTGGCTTTCCAAGCCTAGCTCAGGACAGCCTGCAGCTGTTGGCTCCTCTCAACGCTCGGCTGGAAAAGCCCAGCAAGGGCCAAGGCAGACCTGCCTGTCAGCAGCATTTAATCCAACGCAGGTCTGTATTTCCCAGGCACTTGGTAAGGCACTATTCCTCTCCAGGAAACTCTTTGTCCCCAGGACAAGTATCTGCATCCTCAGACTTCCTCCTACAACCTTTGTTTTTGCCTCATTCTGCTTTTCAGAACTTGGTAAAGTTATTTTGATGCACTGGAACACCCAGAATGCCTTGGCCGGCCATCACAGTTGGCTGGGGAATTCAGGGAGCTGTGGGCCAAAAAAAGAACCTATCCAATCTTTCTTTTGCAGTGTAAGAAGAACTCTGCCGGGTAAGATCAAGGGACTAGCTAGAGCAGCATCCGGTTTCTCCCATGAACCCAAAGTCAGCAATACTAATTGACACAGATGAAGAATTTGAGGCTCCAGCAATCGTATTGGCTTAGTAAATTCCTGGACCGAACTCCATTGGTGAACTCAACCATTTGAGAAACCAGAACTCCTCAGCCTGGAATTACTCTCAAGTCCAGTTCTATTCAGAGATCAGCATACTTAGGCTCGATCTATACTACCCTCGTATCCCAGGATCTCCTCCCTGATTATCTGCTTTGAACTGAATTATATGAGTCTACACTGCCAGATAATCTGGTATAACCAGATAATCTAGGATCAGATCCTGCAATATAGATCCAACCTTAGCTTCAAGTTCTTGGGCTCAGCTGAGCTGGGCTCCTGCCCCTTTATGGCACCCCAGGGATTCAAGGAGTTTCTAAGCTTTCACTTGAGATGGAGCTCTCTTTGAAACATAAAGTTTGTCCCCAGGCTCTATCCACAATCTTGAAACCACGAAACCTACTTTCAACTTCTCTTCTTATTAGGAATGATAACCATAACCGAACACATGCACTTGACATCACCGGTCTCCAAACATCAATTCATGAAACCTCACCTGAAAAACTGTTTTAAAAAACCTCTAGTGATGAAGACTCTCCCACCTTATGAGGCAGATCATTTCACAAGTTATCAGTTTAGGAAGTCCTACCTAATACTTAGAATTTCCTTTCTTGTAACTTGAATTCATTGTTTTAGGTTTGACTGAAGACAAACTTATTCCATCTTTCACAAGATGGTCCTTCAGATTTTTAAAGATGGTTATCTAGTCTTAATATTTTCTTCTCCAGCCTACCACAACTGCCCTGATTTTACATGACCCGATCAAGACAGTTAAGGACCGAGAAGTTTCTCATTCATAGGGTATCCATAAGAGAAGGTCAACTTAATGAAAAATAACAAAGAACAAAGAACAGCTGGACATGGTGTTCCAGATAAGGTTTGAATAAAGTAGTACAGAGATCATGTTGTGAAGCTTCTTAAAGTTGTGCATCTGATCTTCCTATCTCAGTTTAGAACCTTATTTATCTGTACTGAGATTCTGCACCTATGCTTGAATAGCATGAATCACTTACATAGTTACACACTAATAATACAACATCGCCCATCTGCTGAATGGATCTAACTGTTTATCTGATAATGTGTTTGCTATTGCTCCATCATGCAATGGGCTGTGCGTAATGTCTGTTTCTGCAATTCTAGTGAAGAAAGCAGGACACTGTTTTCATCCTTTGGAGGGTTCACTCACCCATTGTTAGAATGGAAACAGTCTCCTAACCTCTTACCAGACTAGTAAAAAAGAAACTGCACGTTATTAATCGATGTGGTCTTACTTTAAAAGGCTGCCTTAATGGGGTTCATCTCCGGGCTTCTCGCTCATTGCAGAAAGCCTAGTCAGGTCACCATTCCTGACCTGTGATGCATTTCAGCTGGAGGTGCAAATCTCCATCTCCCATTACCCTGGAGACAGCTTGTCCATCTGCTCCCAGTGTGCATGCACTTTCATTCCATTTCTGAACTCAAACCACAACAGGAATTGTTGAGTTAAGGAGTGACTCCCACTCAGAGAGACTGGTGCATGTATAAGACCAGTGATGTGGAATCCAAGGAGTGGCACAAACAATTCCTTGAAGCCTGAACTATTTGTCTGCCTCTTCCAGATCTATATACATTTTTGTATAAATTTTCCCCTACTGCCTAAAAAGGAAGATTGTGCTATGTTGGGCATGTGAAATGTGGACATTTTTCTATGTGAATCTTCCATAATGACTGGAATGAAATGAGAAGTAGAGTACAATTCCAATATCCATGGGACCGATACCTGCAGTTTCATTTATCCACCTTTGACAAAATATGCCCTCTGTAAGCATTTTTTTTACATCCTCCAGTATGACTTTAAGATATTATTGTCCTTCATTTCAATTGGGTTCACTATTGCCCATGGTTTCACATAGCCATGCAAAGTTCAGGAAAGTATCCCCTTGCATTACGGTGGTCATACTGTACTTATTTTATTTCCAAATCATTTGTATTTTTGATCCTTACTGTCAAATGAAGAAAATGTGGTCTTGAAAAACACAACTACAAGGAGGAAACAAGGTGGTGATCTGACTACAGTGTAAAGTACAATTTACACTGCAGTATAATTTAGTATTTTGAAAATATTGTATGAAAAACAATAAGAAATGTGTATAGTATGAAATACAGGGAAAGAGGGGATAAACATTAATATATCACTCATCACAATTACTGAATTGAGTTAAATTGACTGAGTATCAGGGCAAGGTGCCACACACTCTTGACTGCAGCAGAACATTTAACTGCACTGCATTGGATCTGCAGCAGAGACTGCAGGAGAAAGCAACAAGAAGGAGCAGAATCAGGAAAGGGCATTTGTATGTGAGCTACAACTCTCAGAAAGCTCCAGTCAGCATAGTCCATGCACATACTGTATGAAAGAGCCTGGAAGATGGGTGTCATGTCACTGAAGGGCAGGTGCCATTTCTTGCATCTTCAGAATATGGTGTCAGACCAAAAGCAGACAAAGTGAGGAGGGTACCGTTCAGTGAAGAATACATGCCTTGGATGAAAATGGACACATACATAAGTTTTCCAATTTCATACCTAGAAGAGACCCATGGTCTGAAATCATGGGAAGTTATTACCAGTCAGAATTGACCACAATGAGTGTGATGGAGAAATGGTTTGACAAAGGCCCCTCTCCAAAGTCATGCACGCTGATTGTGGAAAACATCCATGAAGCACAGAGAAGTATATGTCTATGTCTAGAAATTTTAATCTAAAAAAAAACTGGGTCAATTTATCAATAGGTCAATGTGAGTACTGTTGTCTAACTCTTTAAAAAAGCAACCGTCCCCTTGTCTGAGTAGAGAGGTGAAATGCAAGAGAAACTAAAACAAGCAGCAACCTCCTCTATTTTCTCCATTATGGTTCAGGGTTGCTGTGAGTTTTCCGGGCTGTATGGCCATGTTCCAGAAGCATTCTTTCCTGACATATCGCCCACATCTACGGCAGGCATCCTCAGAGGTTGTGAGGTCTGTTGGAAACCGGGCAAACAGGCTGTTGGGAATTGTGGAAGTTGAAGTCCAAAACACCTGGAGGGTTGAAGTTTGTCAATGCCTAGTTTACATAGTACGTGCAGCCATCACATTTCTGTTGGATCTCATCATCCTGTGTGAAATTCAGCTGACCACGTGCAGATCTCAAGGCTAATAACCAATCTTCCCGAGGGGTTTTGTGCAATATTATTTTGAGTTCCACAATCACCAGGGGCCCATCCTGCAAATGGAAAGCACTGATGCTTACATTTACATTACAGCAGGCAGAGAGATCGAAACAGCAGGAGGTTTGTTTCTCAGGGACTATGATTGTTTGGTTTATTTGCCCTGCGTGATCTGGAGTCACCCATTTTGCCTTTGCCTGCGCAAAACCAACAGTGGTGAATAAACCGTCCTGGCTGCTAATGAAAACCTCAGAATGTATTTGAAAACAGTGAGAGGAAGAAGGGAAGAGAGGAGGGTGGCAGCTGGTCACAGGAGGAGGAGGTGAGAGGTAAGGAAACAAAAAGGAACAAGAACGGAGTGGGATTAGTCATTAAAACAGCCAAGTGAAACAAGGCATAAAGCAGGAATGAGCCCCTTGGGGAGATAGCAGAGAGAAGGCCCCAACAGTGTGATTTTAGTGTAACTCTTTCACCACTGACAACCTGCTAGCATTTCACAATGCATAAGGGTCACACCTTGTGCAATGCAAGCTGCCATCCTTTAACACAGCGTCTCCGGGTGTTTTGGACTTCAGCTCCCACAGGTCCTAACAGCTGGGATTTCTGGGAATTGAAGTCCAAAACACCTGGAGGCCCAAAGGTTGGAAATCACTGCTTTAGCACATTTACTAAGCATCTTCTTGTTGTGTGCCTTCAAATCATTTTTTATTTATGTTGATCCTCATGGGGTTTTCTGGCTCACCCAATGAGTTTCCATGGTGGAACGGGAAACTGAACCATGGTCTTCAGAATTGTAATCCAATGTTCAAACCACAACACCACACTGGTTCTTTACTAAGCAACTACTGAATGTGATTTATCATTTATTTAAAAAAAACTACACCTGTTGATAAACTCTACAAGTTAGCTGGCACCCCCCCCCCCCCCCCGATGTGCGACGGGAAGTTGCTGCTGTGAGAGAAATAAGGTTGAACATTGTGAGCCTCTTCCCAGTAGATTCAATCAAGGAAAAGCTTCATGAGGACCACCACCCCTGTAAATGTTCCCCCAGCAACAGCAAGACTATCCCTCTGGGCAGTTAAACCAGGCAATTCCAACTGGATGGCCCCCCACGAGGGTCTTCCTCCAGGGGCAAACCAAGAATGGGCAATTTGGAAGTCCCTGAATAGACTCAGAAGTGGAGTGGGCAGATCAAAAGACAACCTGGCAAGATGACACTACCTTGAGGAACACCTCCACCTTGTGTGACTGTGGAGCTGAACAAACAACTCCGCATATGTATGCTTGCCCACAATGTCCTGCCTCATGAACGGAGTTGTTTAAAGCTACGGACAATGCGGTCGCTGTTGCTGTTGCTTTAGCTGCTCGTGATTCCTTTATTTCATCACTTTTAAACTTATTTATTATACAATGCTTTTGATATGAAATAAATAAATTTATCATTTATTACACTGGCCAACACATTTTGGTGTCTCAAGTGTTAGATCTGTTTCTGGGTATATTGGACCTGCTGATTCCAAAAACAGTACCAGTTTTCCTTTATCGGCTCTAGTTTTTGAGACACAGAACATACGCCATCTACCAGTTGCCACCTGCTCACTCATAGAAAATCATGATAAGAAACTAGAGCTGGTGTTGTTGATCCAATGCAATTTTCTGAGTTAGGCTCCCAAATAATCCCAGGAAAAATCCTAAAATCTAAGGCACCACAAAAAATGTTTCTGTTGTTGGGCTGTTATGATTTAGGACAATCATTTACTTCTGATTAGATCCCGATGGCACAGTGCGTTAAACCACTGAGCTGCTAAACTTGCTGACCGAAGGTCGGTGGTTCAAATCTGGGGAGTGGGGTGAGTTCCCGCTGTTAGCCCCAGCTTCTGCCAACATAGCAGTTTGGAAACATGCAAATGTGAGTAGATCAATAGGTACCTCTCCAGCAGGAAGGTAACGACACTCCATGCAGTCATGCTGGCCACATGACTTTGGAGGTGCCTATGGACAATGCTGGCTCTTCAGCTTAGAAATGGAGATGAGCACCAACCCCCAGATTTGGATACAACTAAACATAATGTCAGGGGAAAACCTTTACCTTTACTTAGACATCGCATTGTTTCCCAACACATAGAAATTCGGCCAATATCACTTGCCCCCACATCATTTTATCGCTATCAAAAGTCAAGATCAGACAGGTCCATCTCTGGATAGCATCTCTCAACAAATTAAAAGCAGGCTGAAAAAGAAATTAAATGTTCATGCAAACTTGAAATCACATTCTGGGCCATTTCTGTAGTCACAAGACGCCCAGTGTGCAGCCACATGACAATACACAAAGCAAAACAGGCTAAATGTATTCAGGCATAATAACCTAAGTGCTCCCCTACATTAGAACAGTTTTTTTATGACACTATTGTTACAGCTTTGTATTTGCCACGCACATCTACTCTCCAGACACAGTGACCATAGTAACTTCAGAAGCACAGCTGGATCAAGCAACAGTTGCTGTGGATCCGATGTCAGTACTGGAGTGTGACTGACATGTGTGTGTCAGCAGCATTGGATTTGGGAATGGGACGCAAGCACATGCTGACCACGCCGTCTGGTGCCATGTGACAGCCGTGACCAACCAACGAAAATCTACTATCATCCCCTCTCCCTTCATCTGTGCTTCCTTCTACAGAGCTGTCTGATTTGCCTTTTCCGTCTCCAAGCTTACTCGATGACTATAAAAAGAACTATTCATATCAGCACTCCAAAACTCAAAAGAGAAGTGTGAGTTTGAAGTAAAGCAGGTTTCAGTTGGAGGAGGGGGGACGTTCTCTTTCACTCCACCACGAAAAAGAACACAATCATGTTTCATTTGCATTACTAATTAACTCATATGGCACACACACTTTAAATACCTACTGCTAATTAGACAAGAAGAGAGTGAGAGATTAAATAAAAGTAAAAGTAATAATTCATATTTTCTATCATTAGCACAAAATATAGTGCACAGTTAAATGGCATCAAACCTTTGGAGTAAGAAATTTAAGTGAGATATTCTTGCAGCAGAATGAAACAGATTGAACGTATCTTTGTCATTTACTATGAACTGGCATGGCAAGAATCTCAAATTTGGAAATGGAAAACCCAGGTTCAAATACCATCTGGCTGGTAAATTTGTTAAATGGCCCTAGGCACCTGACTTTCTCTCCTGTTCACTTCAGACATAATAAACCATGCATATGGAAACTATTTAATTTTTTTTTCTATTCACACCTTTTATTCCTCTTCTCCACCTCCAGCAGTTCAGAACAGAGTGCTTGGTCACTCTCCCCAAATACACCCTACACTGTAGAATTAATACAGTTTGACACTACTTTAACTGATATAGCTCAATGATATGGAATCCAGGGAGGAGGAGTTTGCTGTGGTGCCAGCCTTCTTTGACAGAGAAAGATAAAAACCTTATGAAATTACAACTCTCATGATTTTATAGCACTGAGACATGGCAATTAAAATGACATTGAAATTCATTAATTTCACAGTATAGATGCACCCATACATAGTGCACCTCTCCAGCCCCCTGACCAAAATCCCAAAAAGGCAAGTTGGGATAACTGGAAGAAGCAATGGCAGAGGAATTCGTGGGAAGGCAGTTGCAAGAACACCAAACGCCTCCAGCATTTTTCCATCACAAGGAAGCAGACCTTGTGCAGTGGAACGTCTTATTGCTCTTAGAAGGAAAGAACCACACGCAAAACAGTACCGTATTTCTTCTGCTTTTAAGATGCCATAGATTGTAAAATATATGCTAATTTCAGTACCACCAACAAAAAAGAAGATATAGAATGTGTGTGCATATATGTATGTGTGTGTGTATATATGTATATGTATGTGTGTGTGTGTGTGTGTGTGTATATATATATATATAGGGGGACTATACTGTGAGTGTGTGTATATCTCTCTCTCAAGGGTGATATCTCAAGGGTTATATATACAGGTATATATCTATCTATCTATCTATCTATCTATCTCAAGGGTGATACACACACACACATACAGAGCATGTGTGTGTGTATATATATATATCACCCTTGAGATAGATAAATAGATAGATAAAGAGAGAGAGAAACTATACTGTAAGTGTGCATATATATCAAGGGTGAGATATATATATACATAGAGAGAGAGAGAGAGAGAATATATTGTGTGTGCGCGTATATATATCAAGGGTGATATACATACAAACACACAGCATGTGTATACAGTGTGTGTGTGTATATACACACACACACACACACACACACAAAACTACAGAGAGAAAGAGGAATAATATATTGTGTATGCGTATATATCAAGGGTGATAGATATATATACACACACATAGCGTGCATATATATAGAGACAGAATACATTGTATGTGTGTGTGTGTGTGTGTGTGTGTGTGTGTGTGTGTGTGTATATATATATATATATATACACACACACATACATATAGTAGAGTCTCACTTATCCAAGCTAAACAGGCCGGCAGAAGCTTGGATAAGTGAATATCTTGGATAATAAGGAGGGATTAAGGAAAAGCCTATTAAACATCAAATTAGGTTATGATTTTACAAATTAAGCACCAAAACATCATGTTATACAACAAATTTGACAGAAAAAGTAGTTCAATACGCAGTGATGTTATGTTGTAATTACTGTATTTACGAATTTAGCACCAAAATATCATGATATATTGAAAACATTGGCTACGAAAATGGCTTGGATAATCCAAAAGCTTGGATAAGCGAGGCTTGGATAAGTGAGACTCTACTGTATATATATCACTCTTGATTCTAAGATACATCCCATTTTTAGAAATGTTTATATTTAAAAAGTGCATCTTAAAAATCAAAGAAATAGGTACCTTCAAAAAGAAGGTATCCCAGATCAAGGCTGGGAATCATTCTGGAAGTGAGTATGATTCCCAAGAAAGGAATGCTGGGAATGGCACTTTGTGGAGGGCCACCTTATTTCACTCTTGTCCTACATTGGTCTGTACAACACAAACACATTTGAATGTCCCCATGTGACTCCTTCGCTCCACATGCTACACAGCAGGGCTTTAAAGCACAACGTTCAGAAACACAATCGTTTATATTCTGCTTCTGCCTCAATCGGGTTTCTTGCCGGGAGCATGTGATCCCTCGCTCTCTTTTTCCGCCTTCAGTATCTGGCTTAATGTCATCTGATCTAAATTTTTCTGGCCCTCCGCAGGGAACCGGACAGCGGAAAGCCCGTTGCTTCTCGCAGCGTGACTTTATCTGGATGTCATCAGAGCGCAGGAGCATGACTGGGAGGTGTGTCGGCGCACCCACGTCAGCCCTGGTTGCCCGAGCGTGTGTCCAGCTGCCAAACCATGTGACGACTTGGCAGGCAATGTGATGCATGGATAAATATTATGCCGCCAAATCGCAAGAGAGGCCTGGATTCAGACCAAACCTGGGTCAAGCCCCCGTCATCTTTGGTATGCAGAGAGCTTTTGTCTTGCGCTACAAGGCAGAAAGCTGAGGCTTGTACGCCCAAGGGAGCCATTCTGCAAAGGAAGACGGAAAGGCTCTGAAAATGTGGAAGAGGATGCCTAGAGGCAATCCTCTGTGAGCAACAACCAAATTGCTGGGAGTCAGGAAAACACAGCCTTGCTTCTCCAGCATGTGCTAATCAAATGCTACTCTTGGAGCAAATCCATCAAACTGGTGCACATTTGCTCATTTAGCAAAACAAACCTTGTGGAAAGACAGTACACACCTTCCTCCAGTCCAACATTTGTGGATCTGCAGAACTTGTATACAGAATGGAAAGTATAGCTAAAAGGGCAAGCCTATATACATCTCATGAGAGCTGAGCCAAACTGAACTTGGTGAGAGAATTAATGAAAGGAAGAGAGGGATTGTTTGGCAAAAGGCTGAAAATCCCAAATGGGAAGGACAAGAAAGCAATGCCACACATAGCAATTCAATTATTTTGTGGCATGACTTTAGATTTATCTCCCAAACTTCAATAGAAATATTATAAAAACAAAATTACAAGAAATAACAGGATGCATTACACCTTTTATCATTATTAAAAGTTATTTTTAAAATTACAAAGAATAAAGAATTTCCTGATGGTAATAATAATAATAATAATAATAATAATAATAATAATAATAATAATAATAATAATAATAATTTTATTACTACCCACCTCTCTTTTGGCTCGAGACAGGTTATAGCATAACTAAAAACACATGATTATCATTCTACAAAATGCATATTAAAATACACAGAACATAGATAACAGACGACGCAAGTGCTGTTTGGCAGTGGAATATGCTGCCTCTGAATATATTGCTCTCCTTCTCTGGAGGTTTTTGAGCAGAGGCTGGATGACTATCTGTCAGGAGTGCTTTGATTATTTATTCTTGCATGGCAAGGGGTTGGAAAGGATAGTCTTAGAGGTCTCTTCAAACTCTTTGACTTATGATTTCATGAAAAGGCCACAACACACACAATCAATCCATCCAAAAACACCAAAAGCAAACCAATCTAATTCCACCAAATCATCAAGATCAGTTACATTCGGTAAATAAATCTTCCTATATCCCGCCTTGTTAAACAACAGACATTATGGACTGCAGCATTTAGGAGCATGAGCTATCTTTTCAGTACCTTTTGGCACCATATATTTAGCTCTTAGCTGTTTACAGTGATTAAAGAAAATTACACAATGCCAGGGACCAGGACCAAAGAGCTCATCAGATTGGAAGCCCAGGTTTTTCTAATCTAGCAAATCAACAAGCAAGCTCTTCCACACACCAGTGCTGTAGGAGGGAAAAAGTATGTAAGAAAACAGAATCTCAACACAATTGTGAATTGCTACTTGTTAATAGCTCAAGGATCTAGGACATTCCAAAAACCATCAGAAAGTATGCCACTCAACTTGGATCTTGCCCCTGGAAATGACACTACCAGCAGATATTCTGCTTCTGAACAAAGCAAGAAGACTCCTGTTCATGAAATAGTAAATTGAAGAAAAGGTGGCTTAGGTAAGGTTCAAAGATCATTCCCAAAATGCCAGAGCAACTCATCCTAATACCCACTGTAAAACTGCAGAAGTATACAAATCAATCATATATTGCTGCCACACTCCTCCTTTGAGAGACTGATATAAATTTAAAACAAAAGAAAGAAAAAACATGGCAATCCTCACCATATGCCAAAGCAATGCTTCTCTTTAGTAGCAAAGTTAGAGCCTGGCTGTCATTCTGTTAATTATTCAAATGTCTCAAGGTGAAGTTTGCTGTTTCAAGAGCAAACTCAAAACCTTACTGCTAAGAATGGTTTAGAGAGAAAGTGAATTCTATTCTCTTGCAATGCAGAGGTTAGGCCCTACAGAAATCGCTAAGGGTTTCAGTCATGAAAAAAAAATGACTTTGTGAAGTGCAAAGTGAGTCTGTTTTGAGACCTGGGAGATGCCTCAGCACATAAGACCCTGTCATAAGGTTATCTTGGCAAGATCTTGCCATTGTCTTTCTCTGAGTGTGATTTGCACAAGCTCATCCAGTGGGTTTCAATGGCTGAGAACTGAACTGAATTGAACCCTTGTCTCCAGTCATAATCCAATGTTCAAACCATGCTGGTTCCCACATCTTGATATACCCAGCTATTCACTTTACACACTGTGAGTTATATCTCTTATTTGGATCCTCACCTCACTTTCCTTTAGCTTTTCAAACCCTTGTCCACATTCATCACATCCTTCCAAAGAGCTCAGGGTGGATCCATTCAGCAAACTCCATCAAAACTGTTGAATGTCGGGAGGACTATAATGAGGAGAAGAGGAGACCTACAAGAGCTTGGAAAATCTTCCTTTTGAACCACAGACCTAGCTAGCATGGCTACTTCAAATTCTGATTGGAAGTGATGGGAATTGTTGTCCAAAAGGGATGTTTTGAAGTTTGGGTACAAAGGGCAGCTACGCTTACGTGTCCATTGTTACCCTGAGTTTTCTGATTCCAAGAGTCAGTTCCAGACTTTGCTTATGGTGTAATTCTGTCTATGCACCCAAATAAAAATACTGGTGGTGAATGTGTAATGATTTGGCCGTTGGATTACGGATCTGGAGACCAGGGTTTGAACCTGCATTTGGCCATGAAAGAAGACAAAAGTAAACTCTTTCTAAACAAATTCCTTGCTAAGAAAACCCAGTAATAGGTTTGCCTTGGGGTTGCCATAAGTCAGTGATGACTTGAAGGCATACATTTATAAATAAAAGACTACAGGAGCACTAGCCAAGACAAGAAGGAAGGTGCCATTTCAATAAATCACCTCTGGTGACAAGATGCCTATGGCTGATGCCAGAAGTGGTAATATCTCTTGCACATCACACACACTGCTTGCCATATACTTCACAAGCCTTGCTGGTGTGAAAAGCAAGCTTTCCACTTCTGGTCCTTTTATGTCTCTGTCTCAGGCAGACAGCTTTGCTCTGTTGATGCTCATGCAGCCACCCAGACCCACAGCCCTCCAGCTTCATTTTGCATTGTGTGCGCTCCTATCATATGGCTCATTTGCCCTCTGCTCATGCCTGAAAAGACTCTGCAGAATGAGACCAAAGACATTCATTCTCCTTGCAAGTTATGGAAGAAAAAAAAGTCTGAGCTGGATTCTGCTATTGAGCGCTCAGACGGCTTTCGTTGTACTCCTATCTCTGCTGCCAGTTGCTTTCCTGTTATCTATCTTAGCTTGAACCAAAGCACAATACATATCAAGAAGAGGGCAGAACAGGAATACACTAGGGTTGATCTGATGTATGCTAACTAGCAGCAGGTCTCCTGTGTCTCCGGCAGAGATAGACCTTTTGGGAGTTTATCTCCTTGAGACAGCTTAAGAAAGTTATTCTCTGGAATATAACTGGGTGCATTTAATGCAGAATAAATGCAGCTTGATACATCTTTAACTCCCATGGTTCAATGCTATGGGAGTTGGAGTTTTAAAAGGGGTGCATATACACTTTCAAGTTAATGCAGTTTGACACTGCTTTAACTGCTATCGCTTGGTACTGTGGAATCCTGGGAGTTGGAATTTTACAAGGTCTTTAGTCTTCTCTGCCAAATAATGTTAGGTAAAGGTAAAGGTTTCTGCTGACATTAAGTCTAGTTGTGCCCGACTCTGGGGGTTGGTGCTCATCTCTATTTCTAAATCAAAGAGCCGGTGTTGTCCAAAGACACCTCCAAGGTCATACAGCTGGCATGACTGTATGGAGCACCATAACATTCCCGCAGGAACGGTACCTATTGATCCACTCACATTTTCATGTTTTCAAAATGCTAGATTGGCAGAAGCTGGGACTAACGTCGGGAGCTCACCCCACTCCCCGGATTCAAACCACCAACCTTTCGGTCAGCAAGTTCATCAGCTCAGCAGTTTAACCCTTTGTGCCACCAGAGGGCCTTAATCCAAACAACAACAACAACAACAACAACAACAACAACAACAACAAAACTTTATTTATATTCCGCCCAATCTCCCCAAGGGGATTTAGGGCGGATCACAGTACACATACATGGCAAACATTCAATGCCGTTTGGACAGACAGGACAGGACAGGACAGACAGAAAGGAGGTATGTTGCCTCAAAGTCCAGTTTCATTGCCTTGGAGGTTGAGTTCGAATTCAGTCACAGGGGGTGCTGTTGCTCCATTCTCTATTTCGAACTGCTTAGGTAAACAGTGAGCTGGGCTGGACGGTCGGGTGCTCACCCCAACCGGGCTTCGAACTGGCCACCTTTTCGTTGGTTGATCTTATTACTTCTGGTGATTTACCAGCTGTGCTAAAGCCCAGCCCAGACAAATGTCATGATTCCATAGTATTGGGCCATGGCAGATAAAATAATATTTGCCTGCTTGGCAGCAGCATCAAACTGCTGGATCAATATCATCGACCTCCAGCTCCAGAATCTCAATTCTATCAAATCAATATCATCCAAAATACACAAAACCACAGAAAGCAAAGGACTGTGTGTTGGTTAACTGGTATTGAGTCCCTTGTGGGCAACAGCTTCGTTACGAGGAAACAAAATGTCACAAAATAATAATCATTATCAAGTTTTCCAACCAGCAGGGCCCCAAGTGTTCACATTGTGCAACTTGTTTGTGTTTTAAAGCCTCCTCAAACACAGCACCAGGCAGGGTGTAACAGGATAAATAAATGTATCTGCTTATCCAAAGCAAAGTCACTCTGGATGTAAACAAAGAAGTCCTTTGTGTCAGCAAAAAAACACAGACTAGATTATAAAATTAATTAACATTCTTGGTAAACTCTTCCCATTGACCAGTAGGTTTTCAAGACAATGAGTTTGTTATATCAGTTAGTATATCAGCGGATTGTGAAGCATATGCTTGTTCAAACCAATTCATATTGGACCAGACTTGGCCAGCAGGGACCTAAAGAACTGTGTTCAGGTTGCATCTGAATGCAAATGAAAGCCTAATTAGAGAATTAATTGGGAAAGTCCAGGGTTATGTATTTGTACACAAGACGGAACAGGTAGGTTTTTAAAGTGTAACGCCTTGCTGGCCGAAAGGTTGGCGGTTCGACTCCAGGAAGTGAGGTGAGCTCCTGCTGTTAGCCCCAGCTTCTGCCAACCTAGCAGTTCGAAAACATGCAAATGTGAGTAGATCAATAGGTACTGCTCCGGTGGGAAGGTAACAGTGATCCATGCAGTGATGCCGGCCACATGACCTTGGAGGCACTGACCGACAGTGAGAGAGCTTCAGTGGAGACACCTTTTCCCCATGATAATAACTCTTTCAGGAGTAAATTTTACTCCCTGTGGGTAGATTTCTCTCACTTCCTTATGTCTCACCTCTGTTTGTGACTATGAGTGATTTGTAAGTTGGATGTTTGTAACTCTGGGATCTGTATTGCATCCAGGGATTCCACCCTACATTCCTATGCCACTCATATATCCAGCAAGTGTGATTCAAGGAGGTTGTGCTCACGTTTGTTAAGCCTGGCTGGTTTACTATTTGCAGAGGCTGGCTATGAGAAGCTTATGGAATCACCCTACAGAATGATAAAGAAGTCTCTTAAGACCATCCTGGCTCTAAACAAGCGGCGCCTGTGCACATATATGGCTTCTTCATGCCCGAAGGAATGCCGCACAGCCTTCACATTATCTCCAACTGTTCGGGGTGATTATCTCATCTCTAATTCCAGTTCAAACGCCGCCACACAGCAGTTTCTTATTCTGGATGTGCTGCTGACATGTACAGAAACTGATTAGATAGCCAGGCACAAGAAGGCGTCACTGAAGAAAAATCCCAACCCCTGCTCCAATTTTTTTTGAGGGAGTACCTCTTTGTCCTGGATTCCTGCTTCCACTGAATTTTGTTTTCTTCTTTGGAAAATCCTCCTCTGTATGGCCATGTTCCAGAAGCATTCTCTCCTGACGTTTCACCCACATCTATGGCAGGCATCCTCAGAGGTTGTGAGGTCTGTTGGAAACTAGGCAGGTGGGGTTTATATATCTGTGGAATAATGTCCAGGGTGGGAGAAAGAACTCTTGTTTGTTGGAGGCAAGTGTGAATGTTGCAATTGGCCACCTTGATTAGCACTGAAAAGCCTTGCAGCTTCAAAGTCCAGCTGCTTCCTGCCTGGGGGTATTCTTTGTTGGGAGGTGATAGCTGGCTAACAGTAAATAAAAAACAACTCTCAAAACACAGGGGAATTTCAGACATGAAACAATCAGGGCCAGGTAACACTCCCCAACAAAGGATTCCCCCAGCAGGGGAGGGGAGTGAGTGCCCACTGTCAGCCCCAGCTTCTGCCAACCTAGCAGTTCAAAAACATGCAAATGTGAGTAGATCAATAGTTACCGCTCCGGCGGGAAGTAACAGCGTTCCATGCAGTCATGCCGGCCACATGGCCTTGGAGGTGTCTACGGACAATGCTGGCTCTTCGGCTTAGAAATGGAGATGAGCACCACCCCCCAGAGTTGGACATGATTGGACTTAATGTCAGGGGAAAACCTTTTACTCTATGGGGACAATTTTGTATTTTGGAGAATTTGGGAATATTTTGGATAAGGTGTCAAAGTTACAATTTACACATTTGGCTTCTCAAAGCTGGCGCAGAAAAGTCATCCTTCTGTTCGCACTTCTAATACAACATAGTTTTGTGCCCCCTTTCAGATATCTATAATTTTTCACCCAAAGTAGGTAGCCATTGTATGTGCACTTTGGCTGTACTTTGATATGTACTTATTTGTAAGGTCTGTGTGCATGTTGCATTTTTCTCCACCGACGATCATAATCACAGTGTTCAAGAAAAGGAGAGACTTTAGACCACAATTGCATTGTGTAAGTTCAGGAACTATGAATCTGGTAAGTCATCTGGTTTGTTTGTTTGTTTGTTTATTCATTTTTCTATTTATGTACAGTATTTATATTCCACCCTTCTCACCCCGAAGGGGACTCAGGGTGGATCACATTACACATATAAGGCAAACATTCAATGCCTTAACATAGAACAAAGACAGAGACAAATGCAGGCTCCGAGCTGGCCTCGAACTCATGACCTCTTGGTCAGAGTGATTTGTTGCAGCTGGCTGCAGCTGAGTGCTCACCAGCCTGCGCCACAGCCCGGGTTCCATACCTTCTTTGCTTCTTGGCTCCAATGAAGGCTTTTCCACTTTTTGGCACCACAACTAAGAATACAACTACATCCCAAACTATATGCTATTCTGCCTGTCAGTCATGCTATTGAGGAGGACTCAACTCAATCACATTTTTTATTCCTTTTTAAAGCAGGCTTTCCTCACTTACTTGATTTCTCAGGATGCTTTACTTGGGAGGTTTTGAAGCCTCAGCTTCCTTGCTGTGCCTCTTGGAAGTCACTCACCTTTCATGTATTACGGGGCCCCTTTGATTTCTTTCGCTGGGTTCAAGGTGATCTATATTTAGCAGGGAGACTTGGGCGAGAGAAGCATTGCTATAGTGACAGCTAGCAGACACAAACTCTGGGCTCTGCTGCAATTCCTCAATCAAGTAAATGAATTCAAGCAGAAAATGTCTAAGGAAGAAAGGGACTCAAGAGCATCTTAAATTATTCTTGGCTGAGAGCTAAGATGTGTGCATCCCACCAAGGCAGAAGTTGGTTTTCTCAGATCAGGCAGGACAGTTGGCCCTCCACATTTGCAGGTTGGACTTCTGCAAATTTGATTATTCAGATTTCAGTAAAATGTTCTTTCTGGGAATTTCTAGTTCCTCTAGTGCAGTGGTTCTCAACCTTCCTAATGTTGTGACTTGTTAATACAGTTCCTCATGTAAATAAATAAAATTATTTTTGTTGCTACTTCATAACTGTCATTTTGCTACTGTTATGAATCGTAATGTAAATATCTGACATGCAGGATGTATTTTCATTGACTGGGCCAAATTTGGCACAAATACCCAATACACTAAAATTTGAATACTGGTGGAGTTGGGGAGAGATTGATTTTGTCATTTGGGATTTATAGTTCACCTACAATCAAAGAGCCCCTTGAACCCCATTAACGATAGAATTGGGCCAAACTTTTCACACAGAACCCCCATGAACAACAGAAAATACTGGAGGGATTTGGGAGGAATTGACAGCGATTTAGGGGAGATGTAATTTTATTTCCCCATGAATTGTGGGGAAATAAAATTAACAATATGTTGGTCAAAGCACAAGAAAGAGATGCCCATAAAACATTTTCCAAAGAAGAGAAATTCCATAAGGCAACAAGTTCCACAATGCAACATTCTTTATCATCATCATCATCATCAGGAGCCACGGTGGCGCAATGGGTTAAACCCTTGTGCCGACTGAACTGCTGACCTGAAGGTTGGGTTGCTGACTTGAAGACTGCTGGTTCGAATCCGTGAGACAGGGTGAGCTCCTGTCTGTCAGCTCTAGCTTTCAGGGACATGAGAAAAGCCTCCAAGCAGGATGGTAACACATTTGGGCATCCCTTGGGCAATGTCTCTGTAGACGGCCAATTCTCTCACACCAGAAGCAACTTGCAGTATGTTCTCAAGTCACTTCTGACACAATAAAAAACTCATAATCATGGGATAATCATGGGATACTACAGCCTTGCTAAAGCATATAGATGGGACGTTGCCGGGGAACTTCTCAAATACCACCTGGATTTACATGCAAGTAAGGCAGAACACAATCAAACTGGTTATACTGATAAGCAGTGGCTCACATAATAATCCAAGATTCTACTTCTTCACAAGATATATTAAGAGGTCACAAGTTAATAGACTGAATCTGTGACTTTCTGTATGCCAAGCATGTGCTCTGCAAGTGAGCTATGGCCATTTCAAAGCACACATGGAACACAGAATATACATAAGTACATATATAATTCATAAAGTATGCACTAAACACATCACACTTTGCAAACACCGGAGGAAAGTCCGATGACCTTTGATCATACTGAACTTGAAACCACATACAACAAAAATAAGCCAGTGAATGGCATCTTCCACCTCAGAGCTATATGTGGCCTTCAAGTCTCTCTGCTTCCGAGAAATTTTGTGAGAGGATAAGGAATCCAAAAAGCTGGCTAGGAGGAATCATTATGCATACAAGTCCATGACCTTTCCCTCAAATCACTTCCAATGCAAAATGAAATGGAAGAGTGATGCAAATCCATGCACATTTTTAAAGTTTGCATAAGGAACTCAAGTTACAAATCTCAGTGCCTTCTGAATTCCTTTATTTAAGGCTATGTGGTTGATCTTTCTACAATGTTAATGTTTGGTATGATAAGAAAAATGTATGACTTCCATGTGCACAAAGTTTCTGTAACTTCTGAATTTATAAAAAAAAAATACTGTAACCTTTTTGTATATAGAAGACCCAGGAAACAAAATCACTTAGTTGCCCCTTTTTATCATGTTGGAAGCGACTTGAGAACATGCCGCAAGTCGCTTCTGGTGTGAGAGAATTGGCCGTCTACAAAGACGTTGCGCAGGGGACACCTGGATGTGTTGTTACCATCCTGTTGGGAGGCTTCTCTCATGTCCCTGCAAACTAGAGTTGACAGATGGGAGCTCACCCCATCTCGTGGATTTGAACTGGCAATCTTCAGGTCAGCAACCCAACCTTCAGGTCAGCAGTTCAGCCGGCACAAAAGTTTAACCTATTGCACCACTGCAGCTCCCTACTTAGTTGCCCTGATATGACAGGAAAACAAATGCTGAAATCTCAAGTTCCCTGAAACCTTTGTTTCTTTTTAACAGTAATGCTAGTTGTTCAATCCTAAGGGATGATCTGATCATCTAAAGGTATTTAAAACTGGACACAGGATAATATCTGTTGCTTACTATTGTAGCGGTGCACTGTCATACGATTTCAACATGGGCAGAGTTGGGCCAAATCCTGAAGTCAGTTCTATGTATAGCAGCCTAATTGTTCGTGACAATCCAGGTTTGTGGACATTGTGCAAGACCTTCTTTGGGCAATAACATCCTAAATTGGGAACAAAAGGTGAGGCGGGCATTTTGTTGTTCTAGAAATACTTTGACTTTTTAAACCTCTTTGGAGAAGAGCACACACTGAGCTTCAGACAAACAGAAGAGGGAAGAGGATCAATATCAATGGAAGCAAATCTAAAGGAAAAGGAGATTTTGTATACATGGCTGAAGCCCACTGCTATGATATGGCAAGCAGTTGCTCCAAAGTCTCCAAGTAACAAAGCTCAGAGTTATCTGTAACAGAATATTATTTGGAATTGGTTGAACACTGATGCACATTTTATGAAATGACTTTCAACTCAGTGGATTGAGTGAGGAGATGGTTAAATAAAAGCTGGAGTTCATGGATGAGATGCCTTACTGGGCATCTATTTCCATGAAAAAATTTGAATACAACCTAAGTATGTGAAGGTTTGATAACCTAGGGCCCTTCCAAACAGCCCTATATCCCAGGTTTTCTGTTTATCCCAGATTATCTGCCAGTGCGGACTCATATAATCCAGTTTAAAGTAGAAAACCTGGAATCAGATCCTGGGATATCATATAGGGCCTGTCTGGAAGGGCAGCCAAAATGATAGGCACTGTCTATAAGAAGGTTAATCTGGCCCCTTCTACACTGCCATATAAAATCCAGATTATCTGCTTTGAATTGGATTATATGGCAGTGTAGACTCATATAATCCAGTTCAAAGCAGATAATGTGGATTATCTGATTTGCTTATTTGGATTATATGGCGGTGTAGAAAGGGTCTCATACACCTCCACATTTCCCAAAGTATGTGAGGGTTCTGCAAAATATAGTTCTGGTAGTCAAAGTTCCAAGAACCCATAGATAAACTTCTTAGGTAAAAAGGAGACACAAAAAATGGCAAAAGCTGAATGTATCAGAAGCCAGAGAGTAGCAGGACTGCACAAAAGTAACCAAGACAAACCAACCTCTTTGCTGAGAAAAGCTGAATTCTGAAAGCTAAAAAAGTGGGGGAACCATTTCTCCAATTCAATCAGAATTTCACATTCCAAAGAAGTGGCCGTTAGCACTTGGAAAACTAACCTTTTTTGGACTTTAGTTCCCAGAAACATCCATTTAGAGAAGGATGCAACAATTTCTGAGCTACTCAGTACACAGAAAATTAATACAATATTCACTAGAACTGCTAGAGTTTCTCACTGCCTTCAGAGATTTCTCTAAGGCCCCATCTACGCTGCCATATAATGCAGTTTCAAACTCATATCATGCAGTTTTAACTTGATTAAGCGCATCAAGAACACTTCATATCAGATGAGAGTTTGCACTCGGACCTACACAGTGTTAGTATGAAAGTATAAACATTACTGGCTCTCTTTCATGCCTGTCTGTGCTGCCATATGAACTAGATGCTTGTTCCATCCCTGAAATGAATGGCCAGAATACTGAATTCTGACTTTGTACCAGATTCTGTAGATCAAAGGTTTTCAAAATTAAGGTTAAAACAGAGCTGTGAATACTCAGCACATAACCAATAGGGGAAAAAACAACATTGAAAGAGGAGGAAAAACTGATTCTTGTAGGATGAATTTTGTATATTGTTGCTTGCCCAACTTTATGATTTGCAGAAAGCACTGAAGCTCTACCTCCCATCATTAGACGTCCTATTCATCCCCCCAACTGATGTTTGAGATTTCATCCAGTATGCTTTGAAGCTTATCTCTACAGAAATATCAACCAGGATTTGGCTCGATACCAAACCATACTCATGCATGGTGCTGCAACCACAGCTGCACCGACTAAAAGACTTGATAGGATGACCTTTTCTTGCTTGTGGTGGTCACAGTTGGGTGCAATTAGTCCATCTGGGCTGATTTTGGCAAATACCCAGCAACCGCAACAGCAGGAGTTTCACCTGACCTTTTGAGCCCGGAGCAGCAAAGGAAGAAGTCAGCTTCAATTGGCCAAGAAAAGGCAAGGAAACATTAGCACAGGCTCCAAACATTGGGTAGAAAAGTCCCTAGGCCGGGCATTTTTGGGCTGACACTGGAATCTACAGCTGGACATCTGGATGAACAGGTGGGTCTTTTTACACTGTGAGGCTGAACAAGATGTTCCCCAGATGTTTTGACAGCTGCAATGCAGAGACTTCACTCATTTGTCAGACTGAGTTCATCTCTTACATATCCATCATAAGTGTCATTCACCCTACCCCTGAGCAGATGGTGTCCTTTAAAGGGCAGAGATATTACTCTCCTCTTGCCTGGAACAAATACTAGCAATAACAATCATAATAATGTCCCTTTGGGAAAAGCAGCAAGGAGATGATATGCTTACAAAACAACTAGATGCATTTAAACGGACTTAAACATCAAGGCACACATTGTACACCAAGTTATTCTGATGCCCTGTCTCTATATATAAGAAACTAGCTGTGCTGTGGCGAAGTATGGTGGTATGGGAAATAAAGTATTGAGGAATTGGTAGTAGTTAAGGTAAAGGGTAAAGGTTTTCCCCTGACATTAAGTCCATTATAAATGGGTTATATAGCTGTGTGGAAGGGCCTTGAGTCTACCCTGCCATATAATCCAGTTCAAATCAGATAATCTGTATTTGATAGGCAGTGTGGAAGAGTCCTAAGTGAGGCCTAACTCTGCCTGTCCCCTGGGCTGTGTGGGTTGCTAGGAGACCAAGTGGGCGGAGCTTAGCCTTCTAACTGGCAGCAATTGGATAAAAAACAATTATTCCTCTCCCTCTAATTAGGACTTTATTTTTCTTTTCTTTTTGTTGTATGAATGTAGAGGCATGGATGAGGGGTTGTGCTGCCAAGTTTAGTGTTTCTAGGATGTGTAGTTTTGTTGTTTTGTCTTAGGCCAAAATTTCATTACCCTTTTATATACAGTATATAGATTGCAGCTCAACATTAATTTAACATAAGAGTCTAAGTGTTCCCAAACACCAAAGTGGTGTAGAAAAACATAGCCTAGAGAAACGATGATAAAACAGACATCAACTCACTGTAATAACAATACATAACTGAAATCCTATCTTTGGGAAGGGTTGAAGGTTTTTAATAAATAGTATTGTTCACACAGGCCTTACATTTACAAGAACAGAATTCTATAAAACGGATGATTTGTTGTTATGTTCTTTCAAGTCATTTCTGAGCCTATCGTTGGGTTTTCTCAGCTGAGAGTATGTGACATGTCCAAGGTCACCCAATGGGTTTTCATGGTTGAATGGGGATCTGGACCCTGGGCTCTAAAGTCATAGTTCATTTACTTAAACAACTAGACTACATTGGATACTATACTAAGAATTCTGCTTTCAGAAGTTGTAAGTTGAGCCTTAAGCAGCACGTAATAAAGAGGGAGGATATAAGGCATCAAACAGCCTCTCATGTAAATTGGACTCAAATTGCTTAGGACTTTATATGCTAACAGTGAATCCCTGATTTTTGCCCAGCAGCATATAGGCATTTGCAAAATGCCTTATTTGAGTCCAGGGCTGGAAAATATATCAGTTTGGTTGACATTTCCCTGTGAAAACTTCAATTTCACACTTCCTCTGACTTGCAACAGGCTGAGTACATATTGTCTCGGAAATCTATACATTGCTGAGGCTTGAAATATATTCCGGCAAAGGGTGGGTAACGTGTAAGAAAGGAATACATTTAAAAAACATGAATGGAGACAAAAAAAATTAAGCATCACAACCCAACACAAAATTGGGAGATGGATGTGTCAGAAAAATGAACAACAGAACAAAAATGAAACTGGCAGATTTTGTATGTAACAATCAAACCCATTCATTTCTAGATGCATTTACATGATCGTTTACATGATGCTTGCTCAGTCGAAGTAAAAACCCACAATAATAATTGTTACTTGAGGACTATTATCTCCAGCCTCTAAAGCAAACTTTGGCCAGATTGTATTCAACGACCCATGGATCTCTAGGTCATTCAGCATGAATCTATGATCAACTTCCAAAAGTAGAGTTGCTCTGGAAGACGTACAAATTCCTAGAGAGATTTTAATCAAATCTGTGAATAAATGCATAAAAATCAAATACACAAACGTGGAATTGTGGGAGTTGAAGTCCAAAACACCTGGAGGGCTAGAGTTTGCCAATGTCTGATGTAGAATCATGGCCTTGGGCTGCTCATTATGAGGTGGCATTCTGCCCCATATCAAAGAGTACCTTAATTTAGGATCCGGTTAATGAGTTCTCCAAGTAGCTAGTAATCCTTAAAAAGGGAGCTACCTCCATGAGCTAATTGCTCACAAATGGAAGGCAGAAGGATCATTATCCACAGTAGAAGTGCTACAGCAGAGCCACAAACTCCTTAGTGGAAGTAAGTGTTTTTCTTTGTTTAATGGATGTTAAACTAATGAGAAATTGTGTAATGTTACTGGGTGCTGGCAACAGCAAATCTATTATGTTGTCTTTTTTAAATATAGTTTACAAAAGCTTCAGGAGAGTCTACTACAAACTCAAAGTCTACTACAAATAACCCTCAGAAGCTACCTGAAGAAGGGATTTTGATCCAGAAACAAGGATTACAAAATACCCGGGAATCCTTGTTGTTCTACATTGTTTTACCATTCTTTTGCGTATTTTCAAGACAATTATTTGCATGGGACAATGGTGAAATTATCTGAAGTGTGAACTACAGTTTACAGAAGAAATCATCAGTTGTTTATTCCTTTGACCATGCATTTCTAAGACTTTTATTTATGTGGGACAATACTGGAAACTAAGTGTTGTACTCAGATACTGAACATACTTATCTGTTATTGAAAAAACATACAAACATGAATATAATGTTTGTTGTAATGTTGTAAACAGTTTTCATTTCTGCATTATTCATGCGCCTGTAAGAATTACAATTTGTCTGTTACCAGTGGTCTATCCGGTATATCAGTTAGAACTGTATCTCTATACCATATCAAAGAGTACCTTAATTTAGGATCCGGTTACAAAAATGACTGTGACAGCAACTAAAACATTCAGGTCAAGATACAACAATGGGTGCAAGATCACCATTTCCAGCACACAAAACTTTCAGAGACATGGCAGTGACTGATCAAGTTGCTAAATCAGTGGCAACCTTCATTGATATACATGGTAGAATTAAAGAACACTGAAATGTGTGGAGGGGCTTTTTCAGAAGGGATAAGTAATTTACAGAGCATCCTGAAACTCTGACTCTTGCCACCAGCAATCCCTGCTTCCTCAAACAATTCAATGACAGGGACTAGCTGCGCCTGACCCATCCATCATTCAGTATATCTAGGTCCCCACTTTCCTCTTTCTGCTTCATTCCTTTCTCTGTTCATGATTGGTTATTTAAGAGTGTAAACATGCACACATTTTAATCTTGGTGCATCACAGTTGGCTCTCTGTATCCACAGATTCTGTATCCATGCATTCAACTACCCCCAGCTTGAAAATCTAAAAATAAAAGGCAAACCTTAATTTGGACGTTTTATATAAGAGACATAATTTGACATTTTATATAAGAGACACAATTTTATTATGCTATTGTATATAATGGAGCCCCCAGTGGCGGAGCAGTTTAAACCGCTGAGCTGCTGAACTTGCTGACTGAAAGGTTGGTGGCTCGAATCTAGGGAGTGGGGTGAGCTGTTAGCCCCAGCTTCTGCCAATCTAGCAGTTTGAAAACATGCAAATGTGAATAGATCTATAAGTACCGCTCTGATGAGAAGGTAACAGTGCTCCATGCAGTCATGCTGGCCACATGACCTTGGAGGTGTCTACGGACAATGCCGGCTCTTCGGCTTAGAAATGGAGATGAACACTACCCCAGAGTCAGATACAACTAGACTTAATGTCAGGGGAAACCCTTACCCTTACCTATTGTACATTATGGAGCCAGAGAATCCACAGAATTGATACTTAGAAAACTTCAAGAAGTTTATAAAACAGAAGAGAGGACACATTATACCAAGATTATTGTTGGGAAAGAACATAAGAGTGTGAACCTATCTCACTCTTATGGTTATAATCTTGGGGCGATCCCGCATATTGCTCCACAACCCAACAAACCCAGATTCATAAACAAAAACAACACTAGGTTGTAATTGAACATGATTTCCAATAATTTTGCTATTACATATCATTGCATTCTACTTTGTGATGTATTACGCTTGAGATGCCTCCCTTTTACTATTGTTAGTGACCCTGATATAGTTGTTTGCATCTCTTTGCAATAAAGCCATTCAGCAAAATAGAGAGCTCACTGCTGCAGCGTGGATCCGTCGGCACTGTATCAAAGCACTGAGCCATCAAACCATCCTTGAACTTCCCTTATAATTCTTAGTTTAAGGAGAATGGCGACTACACTACAACCAGCCTTGGCTTACAAGGATTTTTTTTAAAAGTTACGTGTGAAATGTCCTTGTCCTTTGCCTTCCCCATGTATCTTGGCTGATATTGATTTAGTCTGTTAAAATGAAATTGATTTTCAACAGGCTAAGAGAACATTATTCAGTGCTCCTAAATGAAATGTTACAAAGCACTGCAGAAAGACACTTAAGACTGCAATCGTATACCCACTTATCTAGGAATAAGCACTAATGAATATAATGGGACTTGGGTTTGAACATAGGTAAAACCTATACACCAAGTATGGGCAAACTTCGGCCCTCCGGGTGTTTTGGACTTCAACTCCCACCATTCTTTTTCAGGAAGAGGCCTGAGGCTGTTAGGAATGGTGGGAGTTGAAGTCCAAAACACCCGGAGGGCCAAAGTTTGCCCATGCCTACTATACACCCACCTTGAACAGCCACCCACAGCCCATCAACCGCTGAATCCACAATCCATCCATCTGCTCAGCATTTCCCAACTTCTACTCCAACATGCAATCATCCAGGCAGAACTTGCCTACCTAGAAGGCCATGGGGTTCAGATTTGCGCCTCTCGGAGCTCCGGCCTTGGTCCTTTCGCTTCTTGCTTCCTCTGAGGCTGCCAAACCGCTTCATGGGTTACAACAGGCGTCAGCACCGACAGCTGTCACTCATACCCTGTATCCGAAAGCAAGTATGTCCCACAGGTGGACGTGGAGGGCAAGGGGAAAGACGCCAACACAACTTGTCAACAATGGTTGGCGGAACTAAAATGATCAAATCAATCCAGGGAAAAAGTAGGCATAGATCAAGGCGAGTAATAACAAAAGTTTAAGCTCTGATTCAGAAGTCTGAGCCCAAAGAAGTTTGTGCCTTAGGAACAGAAATTTGCAGCAAGAGCCACCTGCGAGTAACTCATTTCCAAGTCTCAGTAGTAATATTGTTCAGCCAACATCTGTTGATATCGGGAGCAGCTGAACACCCCTTCCAACTAGCAATAGTTTTATATTCTAGAGGAGAGAAGGAAAAAGCAAGCAAGGAAGGAAGGAAAAAAGAAAAAGGAAGGACGCAACAGCAGCTTGCTCAGCTGTCAAAGTAAAAATTTTCAACAAGCTGATCCGCTTCAGCTGAAAAGTGCTGTGGCTGGATGACACTCCGCTGGCCTCGATTTAAATAAAACACTGAATGGGCGAAGTGAGCACGAGATCCCCTGAAGGTAACTGCCATGTGCAGTTTGGCGTGATGTCCCTTTAAAAAAGACTGTAAAAGGAAACCACCCCGGAGCAGACAATTCCTGGCACCAATTGGCCAGAGCAACATTCCCATTATGACATCACACAACTATTTTGATTCATGTCTCCTGGGTCTTGAGCGGCGGCTGCTTGCTGGCAACCCAAGAGATGCCAAACCCCTTTCGGGACCCAGCAACCAGCCGGTTAATGAGGACGGAGGGGCTGCCAATTTCATCACAAGCAAGTAGGTGGGTCTGTTCTTAGAAATGCAAGGGTGAAAAGCCCCTTGGATCTTCTGCTCCTTGGTATGCAAAAATACACCAAGTGCACAGCTGAATGTTTCCACATAGAATATTAATGATTCCACGGGACAAAAACATTAGCACTGGTTCAACTTTAGCCTTGTAGGTTCTGTTTTAATGCTAAGACCCACAAGCCAGGAACTGGTGCCTCAGCAGAAACATAAAAGAAATCTCACCCCCGGCAGTTCTTTTGAGTTCCAAAACTAAACAGAGCTCACTGTTTTCCTGTACTAAATCCTCTTCAACTCTCCCCCCCTCATTTTGGCAGTATAATTACGGCAGGAAAGGAGTCATTATCAGGTTGTTACTTTTAAACAACTGGGAGTCAGAAATCTTTGCAAATCAATGAGACATCTCAAAGTCATGTGGCGCAGGCTGGTTAACAGCCAGCTGCAATAAATCAAGGCCAGCCCGTGTTGGGGTGAGCACCCGACAATTAAAATAAAAAATAGCCCCTGCTCGTTGTTGACCTAAGCAACGCGAAAGATAGTTGCATTTATCAAGTAGGAAATTTAGGTACCACTTATATGTGGGGAGGCTAATTTACGACACCATAAAAATCATCCAGCCGCCGTTGGAATGAGGAAGTTGCCGTCACAGTGGATGATGAAACAGCTGCTCACCCTGTGGCCGGAATCAAGCATACCCTCAGAAAACTGGAAGCTGGAGAAGCTTTAAATTGCCTCTTCATCTGTCTCTGTCTCTGTTCTATGTTATATGGCATTGAATGTTTGCCTTATATGTGTACAATGTGATCCACCCTGAGTCCCCTTTGGGGTGAGAAGGGTGGAATATAAATACTGTAAATAAATAATAAATATATCCAGCTTCCCTTTCTGCCCACCATTTAACATGTTTTCCCTTTCAAGTTTTAAGAATAGAGCTTAGGATGCAAAGATCAAACCTACATTCCTACTATTATTCTATATTACATGAGCCTGGAAGGGTTGCTATTGAAACATGTGATACATTACAGGTCCCCACAAACTGTTCCCGATGGAAGTGACCCAAAATGAAGTAGTATGTGGAAAAAGAGTTTATGAACTGTTGCTAATATTATAGGAAGGAGAGTTCAAGAGCAAACATGCATTCGAAATCACATGGGGAAGAAAGAAAGTTACCTATGAAGATTTACCTATAAGCAAAGAATTCCTTGCAAGGAAAAAAAAACCCCTGATATTGGAGACCTTGCTCCCATAGAAAGGGGTTATTGATTGGATTGTTGCTTCTCTCTAGTACAGTCTGTCTGGTGGCAATAATGCAGTGCCAGTGGACAAGGTAATATGTGCAGCCAAAAAGTGACTGCTTGGTCTAGATTTGACCTGTTGTTTGACTGTACAAAGTGAAGTTTCCTGGCTCAATTCTTTTGGCGGTCCAGTTGTTCCCCTCAGGAGATTCATATCTTGCTTGCTTTTGGATCCTTTGACCAAAGATGCTGCAAACTGCACTGTGCCTAAATTGAATGATTCCAGCTCTTCCTTGTAGCTACATGACATTTAGTTTCCCCTTCACTGTATTTCAGTTCCCAATAGCCTCCCGTGTATCAATATGCATGTAATGTGGAGATGGGCTGAGATTTGTATCAAGACCCCCTGAGATCAGAAAGGCCATGCCACAGTGGCACATGCATGCAACTGTCACACATGAAAATTATGCAAGGAGTATGTATCATGGAACTCCTGTGATATTTTAATAACATGAATACATTTCTAAGACCCCAACCCATGTCAAGATTCACTGTTCACATGAACCATAAAGTTGCTGTTCTTAGTATGAGCGCTGTAAAGCTGAGAATGAGATCTTCTCCTAAGTAAAGTCTTCCTAGATTTATTTTGGAGACTTCACGAGATATGCTTAGGAGCAGGTTCCTACACCATTATCACTGCCTAACATCTCTTTCCCCTAATTGTACTCTACTAGTTACTCTTTTCTGAGACAAATAATAAATAATAATAAACTTCATTTATATCCCATCACCATCTCACCAAAGGGACTCGGGGCGGCTTACAAAGGCACTCCAGGGTGCAGCATATACATAAAACAGTACATGAGTATAAAACAATATCACATAAAATGTTAACAAACCACTATCAACACATATAGCATAAAATAAAATAGCACCATTTTAAAAACGTAGAACATCTGTAGATAAAACTAGCTGCCATCAATTCACTACTAAAGTGCTAGAGTGTAAACCTCATATGGACACATTTCAACCTACTCAAGGTCAAAAGTTTGTTTAAAAATCCATGTTTTTAGGCTGGATTGGAAAGATTGAAGGGTAGCGGCTAATCTAATCTCTTTTGGGAGAGTATTCCAGAGCCGGGGAGCCACCACAGAGAAGACCCTTTCTCTCGTCCCCACCAACCAAGCTTGAGACAGTGGTGGGACCAAGAGAAAGGCCTCCACAGCTGATCTCAAAGCCTGCACCGGTTCATAGAAAGAGATGAGGTCTCGAAGAAAGTTCCAATGTTATAACATCACGTCCCCTGGACAGGGATGGTCCAAAACATTGTTTAAGATGAAAAATGGCATTTCCTGTTCCATGCAGAGATGACTCTTGCTTTGACATTGAGAAGCCAAACACACAACCTAATTGAGAAGTCAGTCATTCAACCTGAGGACAGCAGAATAGCCAACAAAGTACAGAGCATATTATTTGGTTCACAAAACTCTGTTCTCCCACATCTTCCTTCTCCTACCCCACCAACAGACACGTCATTCTCTCTAATCATAGGGCTGTACTAAATGCACCAAATGATACTTGTACCGATGTAACAGAGTTGGGGAGGAGGTGGTGGGCTATTGTTTTTGTAGGTGGTTGAACAGTGATTGCAATGATATGTTATTGCTACATAGATCTCGCCTAGAGATGCCTTAAATTGCTTACCTGTGACTGGATTGTAGCCAGAGTAAGTAGAGAGCAACAGAACAGATACAGTACTTGAGATAGAGACTGGAGACACCTGTCTTCAGACATTTAAATACATGTTTAGACTACAAATTACAAGTGCAACTAATCTTTGCTGACTCACAAAAGAACTAACATGCAAGATAATAATAGGGGGTGGAGCTGGCACACTTTAGATGGGTTTCAATGCAGGTCCCATCACACTCAGAATATAAATAACATTTATGGAGAAGGCTGAGTCAACAGATTATTATCACTCATTTATAATCATGAACTAGATGACATCTCCACTGGTATAGACTGAGCACAGTAACACAAATAGAGTTGTCTGTCCTTAGGGTCAAAGTGGTATAGTGGTTTAAGTGTTGACTATTACTTTGGAGACCATGGTTTGATTCCCTGCTTGGCCATGGAAACCTACTGAATGGTGCTGGATGAATTTTCTCAGCCCTGGAATATCCTGTGATAAGTTTTTACCCCTGGGTTGCCATAGGTTGGAAATGACTTGAAGACATACAACAACGGCTTGGCAATGCATTGAACATAGGTAGACAAGTCAGATATGTTGCCCAAAAAGTCAATGTGTGGCAAGTGGATAGAGATAAAGAGATGAGAAACCTATATTCATCCTGTTCAATCATGTCCTTGATCTATTATTGATACTTGGGCTAGTTGATTGTCTGTCTGCCTTTTCCTCCAGTCTGGGACTCAAGGTGAATTACAACAGTTAAAATAAACACTATTTGAAAATCTATGGTAGTTGCAGGTGTCACAATATGACTAGGGAACCACCCCTAATGGTTGAAAGCTTTGGAACCAAATTGCATGTATTGCCCTGAGAAAGAAATAAAAAGAGCTGGGATCAAGCAAAGGCATAAATGGGAAGTGATGAATTGTTCTTTCTAATAGGATTAGGAAGGTGATGGGAGAGGTGCTGGGTCATTCTGATTTTCCACTCCACTGTCACTATGGTTCATGATTCTGAGGAAGGTTGCCCAGGGGTCATTCACAATACGTTTGGCAGGATGTGCAGAAAATAGTTTGGCAGCCAGAAAGCTGGGCATTTGCTCTAAATCTGGGTCTGGTTCCCAAGAGCAGCAAGGACCCCAACACGTCTTGGTAGGAGAGAGGCAAAAGGCTGAGGCTTTCCTAGATATTGTTTAAACAAAAGACTTCGGCAACTGATTGAAGAAGCTTTTAATGCCTGGGTGCTGTACCTCACACTGCAAATAGCCCATTATAGACAACACATAGTAAAATGATGTCTCTTATATAAAATGGCAAATTCAAAATGTGCTTTTGGGAAATTTTTAAATATTTTGGAGTCATGGATTATGAGTGTAGAATCATATATATGGACAACCAACTGCCAATTATTGATGTCCCTTCTATTTTTCATTTGATGTTGTTTTTATTTTGCTTTAATGTTGTTGTTGTTTGTCTTTTTGTCCATGCATTTTTCCTAATTAATTATATTGGGGGACACTTTTGAGTCTCACCTTTTAAGAAAGGGATTGTGAAGTCTTGGCTCTGCTTTTTCCTCTCCTTTGCTTTAGGTCTCCCTGTTTATAGGTTTTCCCAATAGTGTAGATAGATACCTTCCTTTGTATTAGTTTTGGGTGGAGCATACCCCCCCCCAGAGACCAGCCTTAGTTGATCCATTCCATTTGCCTGTACAGAGCTCTCTTGCTATACTCTTCCTTTTTCCGCAATAGAACTACAGAGATGAGAGACTTGGGCATTGTCTGGTAATCCTAGGCCCAAGCAATCCAAAACAGGCATCCTTAGCACCTCCATTCAACCAGTATTCATATACCACTAGTCCCAGAGACAACAGAAGCTTTTGACCAGCTTAAGCTTCACAAGAAAGAAGATTGAGAAAACTTGTAAGCACCAGCTTGTAAACCATCACTTTGCATCAGAGGCAGAAGACTTTCAATGACTCCAGAGAGATGACTGCAACCAGCAAAATCTCATTTTGTAATGTATTGTTTTAAGCTATCTTATAATAGTCCTGGGTGGAGTTAACCCTTTATTCATCTTGTTTTTGATATGTTTTGATAATCATTTTGATTATGTTTTCACCTTGCCTAAAGTGCCTCTGTATGTTAAGGGTCTTTATCTTAACAGAAGGTATACAGATAGCCCCCGAGTAGACACTATAGTTTTTCCCATACGCTCGGGCATGCCATCACAGGGATCAAATAAAAACATTTTGATTGCCATTTTCTCCATATCAGAAAGTACTATCCTATACATTCAGAAGTAAGTCCTATAATGTTAAATGAGATTTACTCCAAAGATATTATAAATTGGCATCCTTACGTTCTACTGAATTCAGTTAATATCCATAACACTAATCTGGACTTCATCGTCTCTTGTGCTAACTTACCACCATACACAAGAATGTTCTGGGTTTGGTACTATTTTTTATGCAGACATTCAAAATATACCCCTTTCCATGGGAATTTGAAGAAATACAGTCAAAGCAGTTCTATCATCTTGCTGCTTCAACTGCAGACTGACTCAAATCCCCTGAAAGGAGAACTAGAGCTTCTGTTCTCAGAGTTTTACATCCTGCCTCTTAATAGCAGAGTTGGGTTTGGAGGCTGCCAATTATTTAATCACAGTGTGACTCAAATGAGTAATCTCATAAACATCATTGTCGATGGGATAACTCTTCTGTCAGCAGTAAAGTATATACTTTGGTGCTAAGAGCTAAATAATCCCATGTCCTGCAAACCACTTCCCATGAAGTTACCGTACAGAATGCCAGATCTGCCTCACCTTCCCACCATAGTTTGCTTTCCTTGATTTCGATGAGTGGTTGATACAGATGGTTTTAGTGCAACACAAAAGGGAAATAGGCAAAGGAAATAACTCTACTGCTTCTTTTGTAGACCCCAATCCGTACCACTATTTTGGCAAGAACCAAGATATGTTATGGATTGATGATGATCAATGGAAATTCTTATGTGTGCCCGTGATCCAGAGTCACCCACAAAACAGTAACATGCCCCTGAGGTTTACAGAACAAAAATACAAAAAATACAAAAGATCAAAGAACAGTAGTATTTACAATGGTCTCTCTGATCACTGATAGAAGTCCAGCCATAAATAGTCCTTTCTCAGTCCACAAATCTGCTTCAGAGGAGAATACAGTCCTGGTTCTTCACCCTCTTTCCTCAGCAGCAAACAGGCCTCAAAATAGAAAGGCCTTTCTGAGTACACCGCTCTCTTTACCAGCAGTACTCAGTCAGCACTGAAAACTTGTCCAAACTGGTTCTGCAGCAGCAGAACAGAAACAGTATCAAATCAATCCCCAGGTCATTGCAGGCTCAGCCAATCAGCTTCATACACTTCATTTTCCAGTTAACACACACAGTACAGTGCCTTTGCAAACCATGACAAGATAGACTGCTTGATTTTCTCACTTAGTAGTTAGTGCATGACTAGGAACACCAGGCTAGTCTTTGGACTAGCGAAGTAGTTTTTCCATTGAGAGAAGGAGGAAGATTGCTCTGCACATTGCATAGCTAGACCCTTCCCATCATAGAATTATCCCCATCTGCTCCCAGGACAAGCATAATATCAGCAAGAGCCAAATGCCTCATGTGTTTGCACTGCACATGCTAAGACCTATGACTACATCTAGATATGACTACATCTAATCCCAGACTATCTAGGGAGAAACATGCCTGCTTTTCCACTCCCTCAACTTTAGGATTTGCAAATAAGGCTAGATTAAGGGCACTAAAACAGTTCCAAAAAGAGATCCTCTTTTGAATCATAGAATTTTAAAAATTGGAAGGACACACAAGAGTCATCTTGTCTGACTGTGTTGATTAGGAAAACACAACTACAGCACTTCTGAAAGATGCCCCTCCAAACTCTATTTAGAGATCTCCAAACAGTCTCTGCCACTTTCAAACAGTTCCTATAGTCAAGATGCTCTTCCTAATATTTAGATGGAATGTGTTTCCTTGTATCTTCTATCTTGAATCTGTTGGATCATGATCTATATTCTGGAATAACAGAAAATATGCTCACTCAATCCTCAAGTGTTTTACTGTTTTAATTGGGCATGATATTGGTTTTATGATTGTTGGTTTTTACTATATTTTGTATTATATGTGGCAGTAATCTTGCCATTATGTAAGTCCGCTCTGGGTCCCCTTGGGGGAGAAGAGCGGTATATAAAATAAATAAATAAATAAGCTTTTGTGGAAAATGTCTGCATAGTAAATGAATAAATCATAAAGTATTTTAGACAATAGCAGGAAAAATATTCTTGATGTGTGAATCTGCTTTCATCTGTGCAGCTTCAATGAGGCAAATAATCAGATCCCATACATTGTATTACATTTCTCAAGTCCCACAAACACATGAAACTGACAGAAGAGTTAGGAAGTGCTTGTGTGATTTCAGATACAATAGAAGTTTTGGGGGAAGTTCTCAAACAAGTGACCTTCTCTCCTTACCTTTAGAAACTTGGAACAAATATTTTGGTGCAGTGTAATTTTGCTGACATTATTACTGTTTTGTAGCATATGGTTGTAATTTGGAACTCATCATAAGGGCTGAAATGTAAAAGGTGGCTGACATGCTCAGTCTGATCCTGAATGCCAAGACGTTTTCAGCCGCCCTGCATATAAAGTTGGTATAATTGTGGGGAGGAAGGGAACATTTTACCCCATCAAACAAACTGTTTATGTTCTTGAACAATAAGAAGAAGTCATGCCAATCCTACTCAAAGGCTGTGGGGATGCTTTGCACAACTGCTAAGGCAGTGTTCCTCCCGAATCCTTGTAACCCAGACCCAAAGACACAAACAGATGGAAAGATACACGGGAATGTTAGCAAGGAAGAAGAGAGGGAAGGTTTCAGTCATAACAAAACAAGGCAGTTGGTTTCCAGGAATAAGTAGGTCTATGTGTTATTCTAACAGTTCAAATAACGCCTACGTTTAAAAAAAACACAGTGAGTGGGAGCTTTCTCTGTAGTTCAGTTTCCACTTCCCAAACTACAACACAAGCAATAACATACACAATAATCTTCAGTTTAGTGGCTGATGGGTTGTTTCCTCTCACAGAGATTGAGAACCCTTTCACACTATGCAGTTAGAGTGTTATGATTCCACTCTAATTACTATGGCAATGGCCTATGTACTCATTCTGTAGTACTGTGAGCAATTCAAAGGTTGACTAGACCCAGCAGCTTGGTGCTACTTGGAATATTGCTACTACATCCAGGTAAGCTGGATGGAGTCACGGAAAGAGGTTCAAAACTGGAGCCAACTCTGCTCAGATCTCAATTATAGAGACAAGGCCAAAGCCAGGTGGGCTGTGGGGCTGCATAGAATCATAGAATAATAGAGTTGGAAGAGACCATATGGGCCATCTAGTCCAACCCCTTGCCATGAAGGAAAAGCCCAATCAAAGTAACCCTGATAGATGGCATGCATCCCCCTCTGACCATCTCTATGCCCAACTCTCCCAGGCTTCCTAAACTACCCTTTCTTCTGATAAAGCTAAAGGTACATTGGATTCTTCTGGAGGCCTCTAGCAATAACAAGCAATTCATCTCTTTGAAGATAAGATTCAGAACACTCTGCATTGTTTAACTTTCTTTCCTTTTTCAAACAGAAATCATCTCTTGGATGATCCTAGGAAAAGACTACTGTTCTGGGGTCCCATCTACACTGCCATATAAAATCCAGATTATGTCAAACAGAAATCATCTCCTGGAAGATCCTAGGAAAAGACTACCGTTCTAGGGCTCCATCTACACTGCCATATAAAATCCAGATTATCTGGTTGGGTCATCTGGATTATCTGGAGGCCCCAGATGGCGTAGTGGACTAAGTGACTTGAAGGTTGGGTTGCTGACCTGAAAGCTGCCAGGTTCAAATCCCACCCAGGGAGAGTGCAGATGAGCTCCCTCTATCAGCTCCAGCTCCATGCGGGGACATGAGAGAAGCCTCCCACAAGGATGGTAAAAACATCAAAACATCCGGGCGTCCCCTGGGCAACGTCCTTTCAGACAGCCAATTCTCTCACTCCAGAAGCGACTCAAGTTGCTCCTGACACGGAAAAAAAAAATCTGGATTATATGGCAGTGTAGATCCAGCCTAAGTCCTACTGAATTCACCTGCCCTTGAGAATACACAATGGAGAGCAAGCAGTAGTTAGTTGTGAATATGTGCCTTCAGGTTGCATGTTAACTGAGATCAACTCCATGAAAAGGGTTTTTCTAAGGTAAAGATTACTCAGGACCTTATCCCATGGGAAGGGGAAAGCGGGAGGAAATTGTTTTCTTTACCATAGCATTTTGTTCTGTTCTGTTTATAAGGAAAACAGATAATATATTCACCCCATTACATGTGATGTACTTTTGTCTGTTTCTAGCGTAATCCTCTCTGTTCTGAGCTATCACAGGGCCGGATGTAGTCCTCACCCTTACTGATACAGCACTACAACAAAAATATAGTAACAGCAAACTGTAATATATATTGAAAAATACACAATTCCCTAGGAATAATTTTTTTTTAAAAAAATTACCTTAAAAGTTTCATGCATGAGAATTCATGATGAGAAAAGGAACACTGAGGCACATTTTGCAACTGCCCACAAAAACGCTCCCCACATCTTGACGTCACTACAATGATCTAATACAGAATCTGACAATTTCCATCCCACATTAAAATAAGTGCCTTTAAAGTAGCTGTCATTTAGTGAAATTGGTATGTTTTGAAATAAATGTATAATTTTGGGGAGAACATTATTGACATTATGCAGCCCATTCGTAATAATACTTGTTTTGACCACCTGGTCAGATCAGGCCTTATAGTGGCTCAAATACTCTCATAGATATTGTTCACCAGGTCAGGCTTAGTTGTATCCCTAAATATTTTACTTTCTTTGCACAATTAATGTTTGCCAATTTCTTGATTTTCATTTGATCTTTTAACTTTGTATTTTAGTCAAAATTCTTATTTATCATGAGGCCAGCATCTCTTCCAAATTCTTCGACTATTTTTATTATTTTAGGTACAGATCCAAGAAGTTTTTCCATCATGAGGACTGCATCACAAAAAGTATGATTTAAAATATTTCTTGTTTAACAGCAATACCTAGGATTTCTTCAGAACCTCGAATTTTATTGGCCAAGATTTCTATTTTTAAGATAAATAGCAGGGGAGCAAATGGGCATCCTTGCCTAACTCCTCTCTGGATTGTAAAATACTCAGTGTTCTCCGTTACTTAGTACTGTTGCCCTTTAGAGCCCGAAACATTTCTATTAGGTCTCATTCATAAACAAATTTCAAAATAATATAATTTTTCAATATATGGTATCAGCAGCCAGCATATTATTGCTAAATATTGGAGACAACAGACAATTGCAACAGTGAAAGAATGGAAAACGAAGCTCATGGAACTCTCCAAAATGGGCAAGCTGTCCAGATGGCTACAGTATCAGGGTACTGTAAAAAAGGATACTTTAAAAAAAAGATTACAAAATGTTAACCATCTACTTGGAAAATCTAAAAATACCAATGACTGGCTTCTTAAATTCAATAAAGTACATTGAACTGACAAAAGACTCAAATTGAACAGCAGTTCATGGAAACTATCTTCCAACACTATTGAGAATACGTGGAGTTGCCTCTACCTACAAACATCAGGTTTCCATCCCTAATTTTTGTAAATGGAACAATACACTGAAAATAAATAAAATAATATTAAAAAATAAGCGCCTTTAGCTGTTTCTGTGTGAATTGGGAGCTCTGAAGATGATTACTACCCAACTCCAAAACCTCAGTTTCTGCACACTTTAAAAACAATGTAAAGACGGATTCTTGCATTGTATAATGGACTTTGTGGGACTCCATCTTTAAACTGTTTTTAAAGTGTCTGATGAAATCCCCAGATGATCTTTTGCCAGTTCCTTCCTCTGAAATATAGCTTACCACATGTGGTATTCAATGGCAGTACCAGTGCTGGTTGATATTCTGCAAACAAATTCTGCAGTGATTGCCAAACGCTATTAAAATGCATGCAGTCAAAGGTTAGCAGTCTACTTAAGGACTGTGATGATTGTGAATTCTCTCTTACAGCCCACAGTACTCACTGGTTTCATCCGTTTTAATTAATTTATACATCACCCTCCAGCGTAAGAGCACAAAGAAGTTCAATCCAGTTTCCATTCAGGCATCTTATTTTCTTTTTCATTCTACAGCTGGTGACAAATTGGAGATTACCTGCTTTGAGATGTGGAATTAAGTCCATTGTTAGCCTCAACTGGAAAGCTTTTGAGGTGATTTATTATCAGATCTGTCAAAATCAGGATTTGATTGGGTAAGTTGTCAAGTCTCTAGCTGTTAAGAGAGACAGAACACTCCCCATTTTGCAAACTACAGCACAGTCATTAATAATAAATAATACCCACTCCACCTTGTTTCTCTTTATTTTCCAGTTATGAAGGAACTAGTATGAGTCACCCAAGGTAAAGGAAGAGCTGAATGTACAGCTGGGCTTTATGTTTTCAAGAATAGCGTAATAAACATTACTGACATTGCTGCTCCTAGCATTCCTCAGGGTTTCTCCAGGTGAAGCTTGAAACTATGCCATCACCCACTAAAGCCTTTCTTGAATGTCTACAGTTTGCACATAATTGTTTGCCCTTTGGTTAGTTTAATGAAATATTATCCCAAAATGCATTTTAGAATTAAACTACTGCAGTTTGTTTAGGGAAGAAAAATGTCCATGTCATCTGCTTAGCAGCAAGCTATCAAGGTTTGAAAAGACAAAATTAACACAAGATATGGGAGTGACCCATATATATTAAAAGTTGAATGTTAAGATTCATAAGCAAGAATCATAGAATCATAGAATAGTAGAGTTGGAAGAGACCACATGGGCCATCCAGTCCAACCCCCTGCTAAGAAGCAGGAAATCGCATTCAAAGCACCCCCGACAGATGGCCATCCAGCCTCTGCTTAAAAGCCTCCAAAGAGGGAGCCTCTACCACAGCCCCGGGGAGAGAGTTCCACTGTCGAACAGCTCTCACAGTGAGGAAGTTCTTCCTGATGTTCAGGTGGAATCTCCTTTCCTGTAGTTTGAATGATTCCTCCAAGCCCCATTGCATCATCATGCTTGCTTCTGTGTTGAACATAATGAAGAGGGAATTATATAATTGATGCATATTATACATTTCACAATATTAAGATTCAACCGTGAAGCACCACCATGAACTGCCACCCTTATTACAACGCTATCAATTACCTGTTTCTTCAGGAAAAGTCATTGAAATATGGAACCAAATGGGAATGTCAGATATATCGACAATGTTAGAAGTGGTAGGAATCCTATTTCCTCAAGAAACAGGTCTGACAAAGCGAGAGGATTTGTGTGTAAGTACCTTCAGTGGAAATTATTCCATTAAACCTACCAAACCATAACACAACCCAACAAAAAAAAATCTGGATGTCTTGGTTTTTTTGGCCTGTTCTTTGGGTTATTTCTTAGATGTGGTTATCATGATTTTCTTTGGGCATGCAGATTGCAAATGGTAGAGGGCATATGTTCCATATCTCAAAAACTAGAGCCCATAAGGGAAAACTGATGCCATTTTTGGAATCAGCAGGTCAAATATACACGGAAATAGGGCTTACATTTGAGGCACCAAGTATGTGTTATATGCCCCAAAGTTTTATGCTCAACTCATGCATGAATCAAAGCAAAATCCATAGTTTTGGTCACCAAACCTGCCTTCAGCATAGACCTGAGGTTGACTTATACATGTGTATGTTGGAAATAGCAACCTTCTCAAGATTTCACTAGTTATATGCTATGTATATTGTTTAGATTGCTTACTGTATTGTTTGTATCGGTATGCAATATTACCTTAACTCTTTGTTATGGGAGACCATGTGATCAGAACTGGGCTTGATCAGGACTCAGACTCTATTTTAGTACAGTTCAGTTTAGACTTCAGTAAGAATTATATGCTTCAGACTTCAATGCAGAAACAGTATGCTGTACAGAAGCCATTAGTCTCCACTGGACTATGGGCTGTTTATTCTAAGAATGATTCCCTGTGTTACCTACCCTACCCTATTGCCGCCCCGAGTCCCCGTTGGGGAGATGGTGGCGGGGTATAAATAAAGTATTATTATTATTATTATTATTATTATTATTATTATTATTACACACAAACTATTTCAAATCTATTTGTAACTGGATTGATAAGGAAAATAACTGAAATGAAATGAGAATAATAGGGTGTGTGCTTCAGATCTTGTGCCATTCTCCTTCCTCAGCCTTTCTGAAGCAGGACGTGACATTGAAGCTTCAAAAAAAATAGGAGAGCAAGAACTATACCTTTCTCTGTAGTTTTTGAAGGTCATTCAAAGGATACCTTTCCTTTTAGAGTCCTCCTTCGTCAAAACCCTGTTATCTTTCTGCTGAGAAGGCACAATGGGTAAAGACTGCATTTGATTTCCTTCAAATGGTTTATTGTAGAGAAGAGATCGGTGCCAAAACAATTACTACAGCAGAGCCCAGCCAGCCAAAATCAAGAGCTCCAACTGAGCCGATAGTAGGCAGTGGGCAGGTACAGTTAGTCGCCTACTGTGCCTCAATATTAAATTTTTTGAGAATTTGCTTTTCTTTCCCTTTCAGGATATTCGGAGAGGTAACAAGACCCACAGTAAGGACAGAGAACGCAAGGCAGATAAGGAGTGTCACGCTTGGCTTTCTTTTGGGACACAGCAGCCAATGCGTTTCACCATCCACCAGACCCTCCTTGCCCCTGAATCTATTTTTAGGCTGTGCAATAAAATTAACACTTTGTTTAAGCACTCAATGACTTCCTTCCTAAATGCCTGCCCTTTAAAAGGCCAACTGTGACTCTCCCAGGGATTCAGGGAATTGCTATAAATTTTTACACCCCTTTCAGCAGTTCGCACATTGCTGTTCCAAGTTTTATTATTTTCGTTATTATCAAAACTATTTTCAGATGATGACTGTGTCCTTATGTCCGAGACAGAGAGAAAGAATGTTGTGGTTCCTTAAAGATAAATATGTTTTGTTTAGCATAACTATGGAAATAGGTTACAATCCACAAAAGCTCATCCCAGATAAAATGTTACCCTGCAAGATGCTACAACCCTTGTAGATGTTGCTATTTTTTAACCTCATACTTATCCTCAAAGGGTGCCCAAGAATAACTTAGAAGAGAAAAAAAAAGTTGTACTGGATTTTATGCATTCATTACAAATACTGTATTGTCCCATTGTAACATCAATAAAGCCTGTAGAAAACTAATAATCAATTTATAGTAGTAGAAGAAGACGTACATTAGGGGACAGAAAAAAGGGCCTCACTTAAAGATCTCAAAACATGGCAGGTTCATGAGGGAATATTTATGTTTGTGTCTATGTGCCTTCAATTTGCCTGTGGATTTACATCAATTCTATGAATGTCATACAGCAAGGGTGTCAAACCCATTTTCATTGAGAGCCACATCAGTCTTATAGTTGCAAAGGGCTGATGAATCCATAATCCGTGGATAGAGAGGGCCACATAGTGCTTAGTGCTCTTTAGTCTTTACACAATTTGCATCCCCAGATGTTATGAACGGCAACTCACATTACTTTTGATTATTCGCCATGTGGACTGCGGATGATGGTGAAAGGACCATAAACCAGAAAATAGTAGACTTTTGCATATATAGCTTTGCTTCTGCATATATCATATTATAGACAATGTGTGTAACAAAGCCAGGGTAGTGTGTGTAACTAGCTCTTTGAGCTGGTACCTTTCTCTAGAAAGTTCCAAGGACAGAAGCTAGTTCGGAGTAAATAAGTGAGATCACAAACACCACTTTGTGCCAAAGAGGTGTGGAGGTGAAGACACCCTCAGTAATTAGTCAAGTTTAGATAAACCAAGATATATATTCTTTGTTTACTGCGCCACGCTTCGCAGAAGCCATTTGCAAGTACAGACGTTTGGTGTGTGTATGGCTGTTTTGCCTTTCTCATAGCTATGATGAAAATAAACTTTGCTTTTGTACTCTCATGAGACTAGATTTCTGTCTGATTGCCTCCTGTGCCAGAACTCCTTTTGAGATAAATTGCCTTACAATGGGAATGGCAACCCAACAGTGGCACTGAGTTTGGGGAAAGGCAAAGACACATCATATCCATAAGCCTTGCATCAAAATTGAAACTCCATTCTCCTGACTAAACAGAACAAACGTCAGCCTTCCAGATATTCCTGCGCCTTTCAAAAGTTTTAAATCACTGCATTCCTAGAAATGAAAGAAAATCCAGTCCCTGGATTTCTAGATTTGATGGATTGTTTGCTGTTACTTACGGTTCCAGTCCAGATCAAGTTGCCTGGCCATTATTTGCCTTTGGAGGCGGAACTTGCCATTGGCATTTAGATGCGCCAATTACATTAAAACTCACTGATTTGGGGCTTGCTAAGTGGCGCCACACAATAAAACTCTGCAGAAGTTCTGGCGAAACGTTGGGAAATCTATCACAGCTTGTTAAGTAGCTGCTGATCAGTGCCAGGCAGCTTCATTAGGAAAACTACAGATCAAGCAATTAAACCGGAGTATGAATTTCTCCCTCTGCCCACCCACAATACACAGACTTCCCTTATAGCAGGTGGTCATGTGGGTGGGTTTCTGGTTCAGCCGATTTCTATGTGGGTTTATGTCAATTTGCCAGAGGCTAATTATGCTAAATCAACCACAGTTGATTTTCCAAATCAGTGGAAGTTCCTCTGGTTGCTTCTCTGGTTGAATTCTTAGCACAATTCAGTGATGGTTTTGATCTATAAACCTCCCTAGGGTTCAAAGACAGGACTATATTCTCCCTTATGAGAGTCATTTTTCAATTATGAAAGTCCATTCGTTGGCCTTGTGGAAGTTGCATTGTCTCAGCCTCAGAGGAAGGGGCCTTAGGCTGTTAGGAATTATGGGAGTTGTAGTCCAAAATACCTGGAGGGCCAAAGTCTGCCCATGCCTGATCTAGAAATATTATTTTACACAGAAGATTTTCTACAATTCTTTTTGTTGAGGTTTCCTAATACTGGAAAAACGTGTTTTTCATTCATTTTCGGAATATTTTCTAATGTTCTTTCCATTCCTACATTGCATACACTCGCACCTCCCTTTGAAAACATGACATTTTAGTATTAACTGGATGAGGAAAGTATTTTTACTGGGCATCCACTGCAACGTCACAATATAAAATGAAATATGTCACCAAATACCAACTAAGGGCATTGAGAGGACTATCAGGAGTCCAGGGGAAATGAAGTCTGCGGTGGGGGAAAGGCGCAGATTAGAAGAGGACTGTTTACTTGCAGTTTCCACCTCTGTGTGAAAAGGAATTAAATCTGTTCTCAGGATGTTAATGATGCCGAGCAATTTCTTCTGCCTCCTGGATAAGAAGCATTACAAAAGCTGTCAGCGGCTTTAAAGGAGGTTTAATATAACACACACCAAAATCAGAGGCTTTGCCAAAAGAACAAATTGTATTTGTCACTGGGATTTGCATTTTATAGGACAATTCAACTACTTTTTAAATCCATAGGTTATCTATTTGATTTGTTGCCTCTCATTTCAAACTGAATTTGGAAGCGGGGTGCCAGGTTTGAAATTTTCCAAACATCCATTCATTCCATTATTTAAGGCAGAGGAGGGCAACTTTTTTAAAATTTTGGCCAAATTGCGAAGCGTCAGGAAGGGAAGCTATATAAATATTGCCAATGTATTGTGTTTGTATCTGCCTATATAAAATAGAATAAGATTGAATGAAATTAAATTACTTAAAATGAATTATTTAATAAACAGTGGGGGATGCCTGGCTCGACAGCAGTATGTGGGGAAAAGATCTTGGAGTCCTCGTGGACAACAAGTTAAACATGAACCAACAACATGATGCGGCAGCTATAAAAGCCAATGGGATTTTGGCTTGAGTAAATAGGAGTATAGTGTCTAGATCCAGGCAAATCATGTTATGCCTCTATTGTGCTGATAATGGAACAGTACCTACATTTCTTAGAGTGGCAAATTAGTATGATGTCAAAAACTGATACTGACCTTAAAGGGACCACACCAACTATAACCGACTATTGCATGGGCCACTTTGAATCTTGTTTAATGAAGGACAGTGGAATATAACAACAACAACAACAACAACAACAACAACAACAACAACAACATGCAATTAACTTTTTTCCCCAACTGGCTTCGAGGGATTTCGAGGCAGTGTGGGGTACTGATTTGTGTGCTGGACGACAGCTCTGGAGACTAAGATTCAGATCCTCGCTCAGCTATGAAACCCAATGGGTAAACTTAGGCAAATCACAAACTCTCAGCCTCAGAAGAAGAAAAAGGAGCCACTGCATTTCCTTGGGAATGTAGATTGGTTTCCAGTGTTGTACGAGTTGTTGTAGCTCGCAGTTATAGCTCACGCCAGTACGCCATGCTGGCTCTCAAAACTTGAAGGCTTAATATATATGTGTCTATGTCAGGCATGGGCAAACTTGGGCCTTCCAGGTGTTTTGGACTTCAGCTCCCACAATTCCTAACAGCTGGTAGGCTGTTAGGAATTGTGGGAGCTGAAGTCCAAAACACCTGGAGGGCCCAAGTTTGCCCATGCCTGGTCTGTGTGCATATTTAAGTCTTTACCTAATACATACCCTGAGAGAGTGAGCCTAAAACAGGTTGGAGAAGGTATAATAGTCAGAGATGCTGAACAACCTGGTGTCCTTTTTGTTCTATGTATCTGCAGCAAGTGTTTTGTGAGGTTCCCCCTTCCCATCCATATGCCCTACCATCTAAGGGTTTGCTCACAACTTAAGTATTTTGCTAGTGGCTGGACTTCTGATTCTAGGAAATTGAAGCAGCTGTACAAACCAGCTCATGCTAATCCGCAGCATTTGTGCAAAAGCTTACCATAAGCTCTCGACTGCAGGAGGTGTTAGGAGGGCAAGAATCCTTGCCACCAATTACTTCTGCTTTCAGAAAACAAGAACGGGGGCAATTAGGGAGCTTGCGAATCAAGCCTGGAGCCAATGGAAAACAACCACCTTCTCCTGCCTCTTGGTTCCCGTGAGGATCTTCTGCTCCAAATGGGAAGGAAGTGTTTCTGAGTGGAACATTGCTTGAGCCGGCATTTATCTATTTCTGTACTTTTTTAAAGAAAAGGGACATAACCTAAGGATGGAGTGAGTGTGAGGTGGGGGTTTGAGAACAGGGTTCGGATCCCTGCTCAGCCAAGAAAATACATTGGGTCGCCTAAACTTGAAACGGAAAAGCTGACCAGACTGATTAAAGAAGGATCACTAGTGAATTTCAAAAAGACTGTAGTGATAATATATTTGAGAGAATTACAGGAAGATTTATCAGTTTTTGATTTTGAAAATGAGCAAAATATTAGAAGGAGAGATTAATGGATGATTAATAGACTAGAACCTCACGTATAGTAGAAGAACATGGGAAAGACTGTGAATGAGAAAGTTAGATAATCTTGCAATTATATCTACCAACTGGAAAGTACGTAGAAAGTGAATGACTGTCTCAGGGGAGCATGCTTGCTCCATTGATGCTTAACATTTACACAAATGTTTAGCCCAGTGGTTCTCAACCTGTGGATCCCCAGATGTCTTTGGCCTTCAACTCCCAGAAATTCTAACAGTAGGTAAATTTATTTATTTATTTATTTATTTATTTACAGTATTTATATTCCGCCCTTCTCACCCCGAAGGGGACTCAGGGCGGATCACATTATACACACATAGGGCAAACATTCAATGCCCATAGACACATCAAACAGAGACCGAGACAGACAGACGCAGAGGCAATTTAACCTTCTCCTCAGGGGATGTTCGATTCTGGCCACCATGGGGAGCAGCTGCTTCATCATCCACTCTGATGGCACTTCCTCATTCCAAGTTGTAAATTAGTTAAACATTCTTCCACTTTTATAAGTGGTACCTTATTTCCTACTTGATAGATGCAACTATCTTTCGGGTTGCTAGGTCAGCAACGAGCAGGGGCTATTTTTTTATTTTTAATTGACGGGTGCTCACCCCGCCACGGGCTGGCCTCGAACTCATGACCTCATGGTCAGAGTGTTTTATTGCAGCTGCTCAACAGCCTGCGCCACAGCCCGGCCCCCTGGGATTTCTGGGAGTTGTAGGCCAAAAACATCCAGGGACCCCAGGTTGAGAACCACTAGATTAGCCACTTCCAGAAGGGACAGCGAGTGTCATCTATGCTGATGATTGTGTCATCACTGCTCAAGCAGGGAGCTTTGAAATGGTTGAACAGCCGCTCTCTAAAGCTTTAGGTACTCTTACTGCCTATTACAGGAAAAACAAGATGATTCCTAATCCATCTAAAATGCAGACATGTGCTTTTCATCTTAAGAACAGACAAGCATCCCGAGGTCTGACTATTACCTGGGAAGGAATCCCACTGGAGCATTGAAGCACACCAAAATACCAGGGAGTTACCATGGACCATGTTCTGACTTACAAGAAGTACTACTTGACTATCAACCACAGACCACTGACTACTATGCAGCCTGAGCCCTTCCACATGCACAATGGAGGACTTTCTCACAGCGACCCCAGAGGCACTCCAAGTGGCCAGCTTCTGGTCAAAGGACATTTAGCATAATACCAAGTTTTCAACTTTGTGTTTTTGAATACATGATAACTGTATCCTCAATTCGCTTCTGACACGATAAATAATATAATTACTGTATTCCCTTTTATCCTGCTGGGATTTTAATGAACCAAATAAAAGGATAGACCATAAAGAGTAAAACAAGAAGGATGGCAGCTACACTGATAACAGATCTGAAAAGGTAATTATGAAAAGAGGGCACGAGGCTCATTTCAAGCACCACAAATGGGGCCACTCCTGGTTGAAACTATAACAGCCTTTTTACAAAGACTTAAGACTGACACATGAATTAATTCAGTTTGCAGGATAGCATAGACCATGGGAATGGCCTTTTTGCACCTTACCACTGAGAAATATCAGTCCAGGGTTTTCTTTCTTTCTCTTTACTGGCATTTTGCTCTTTCAACAGCAAGACCTTTCATGTTCTACAGTCCAATGTTATGGTAGGAAATGACTGAGCTGGCTTAGAACTCTAAAACCAATCCCAACACATTTAAAACCATATTTTTGTTCTTTTTGGCCCCGAGGAAGGAAAAAAACCCTTCTATGTCATTTTATCTTAGCCAAATAGGGTGGAAAGAATTAATTTCATTACACAGAAGAGAACAGGATTTTGTTGGATCACGCCCAGGAACTTCCAGCATGCTTTTAAAAATCACCGCCCCTTTATCCTTTGTCAATATTCACATAGAGAGACCAACAAATCCATCCTAAACATGACAACATTTTGAAAATAAAAGTCTCAAACTTCTCTAAATGCATTGCCTTGCAGGTGTGTTGGATTATAAATTTCATCAACCTCAGAGAGGATGGCCAAGTAATTAACCAATTTGATCAAGTAATGAACCAATGGTTGAAGGCATACTTTTGGGGGCAGCACCTATTTTACTCTATAAAGTGCCTTGCACATGGATGGTGGAACATACACTGATAAACATGAGCTGACAATCATGTTCCACCCAACAAATACGGACATTGAGCTAACTTGTGCGTGCTGGATAAAAGATTTGGGCTTATAATCTTTAAGAAGCTGTGATCAAGTATCATTCATATTTTAGATAACAAAATTGACCTCTGAATATCAAAGGAGAATACCAAGGAGGCTGAATTTTAAGTGAGTCTCTTTTATACCACAAAGTCAAAAACCACCGCAATTTAAAATCCTGAATCCTTGTCACTGAAACAGAACAAATAGCACCACCTTCGGGCACAAAACCGAAGAGCAACCATTGTGTTTAAAGCCTTTCAATCCCATCAAGAAGACTGTCCATGGTTAGGAAGGAATACAGCAGGCATGGGCAAACTTGGGCCCTCCAGGTGTTTTGGTAGGCTGTTAGGAATGGCGGGAGTTGAAGTCCAAAACACCTGGAGGGCCCAAGTTTGCCCATGCCTGGGATAGAGAGACCTAATTGCATTATAACAAATGTGGAAGCTGGGTCTTGCTCCTTTTGCTGGCCCTTCCTTTTGGAATTTATCACAGGATGATTTTGTTAATATCATTATCAGCATAAATCTCTTTAATATCCCACGTTCTCACCAACAATGGGATTCAAGGTGGATTGCAAAAATTAAAAGAAATCCTTTGAAACATACTTCAGTACAGAAGCCCCAGTGGCACAGCGGATTAAACCACAGAGCTACTGAACTTGCTGACCAAAAGGTTGGCAGTTTGAATCTGAGGAGTGGAGTGAGCTCTTGCTGTTAGACCCAGCTTCTGCCAACCTAGCAGTTTGAAAATATGCAAATGTAAGTAGATCAATAGGTACTGCTCCAGCGGGAAGGTAACGGTGCTCCATTTAGTCATGCCAGCCACATGATCTTGGAGGTGTCTATGGACAATGCCGGCTGTTCAGCCTAGAAATGGAGATAAGCACCAATCCCCAGATCAGACATGACTGGACTTAATGTCAAGGGAAAACCTTTATCTTTATACTTCAGCACAGTTATAAGCACACCGATCTCATTTATCACCAATCTCAGTAACAGTGACCACCAGGAAAGTAAGAAATAAACTGTGTTAAAACAAGGAGGAAGATGTTACTTCCTAAAGTAGGTGAGAGATAATGTGATAGTGGAAGCACAGTACATGCCAAATGATTTGTAGTATGTACAAATGGTTTTTGGTATGTAGCTTTTGGAGGCTGCAAGGTCATTCAATGCTAATCAAGGTTGCCAATTGCAACATTCATACTTGCCTCAAGCAGACAAGACTTCTTTCTCCCACCCCGGACATCCTTCCACAGATATATAAACCCCACTTGTTCTAGTTTCCAACAGTCCTCACAACCTCTGAGATTGCCTGCCATAGATGTGGGCGAAACGTCAGGACAGAATGATTTTGGAACATGGCTATACAGCTTGGAAAACTCACAGCAACCCAGTGATTCCAGCCATGAAAGTCTTTGACAACACATTTTTGGTATTACAGTAGAGTCTCACTTATCCAACATAAAAGGGCCGGCAGAACGTTGGATAAGTGAATATGTTGGATATTAAGGAGGGATTAAGGAAAAGCTTATTAAACATCAAACTAGGTTATCATTTTACAAATTAAGCACCAAAACATCATGTTAGACAACAAATTTGATAGAAAAAGTAGTTCAATACGCAGTAATGGTATGTAGTAATTACTGTATTTACGAATTTAGCACCAGAATATCATGATATTTTGAAATCATTGACTACAAAAATGTGTTGGATAATCCAGAACGTTGGATAAGTGAGACTCTACTGTATTACAAATTGCATTCAGCTTTATTATGATTTTCAATGTCTGTTGTTGTGACTGCGCCTTCGGGGATTATGGTTGATGGTGATGGGATTCGAAGAGGAAGAAAAAACCCTTGTGATGAGGGTTCACTGGAGGAGTTGCGCAGGAAGCGACTTAGAGAGCTATATGGGGGATCTTCTGAGGAAGATTCAGATGGGGAGTTTGGGGAAATGGATGCTGAGGAACAGGTGGTGGCTGGGGAAGTGGGCACTGAATGGGCACAGCCACCGGAGATGTCTGGGGATTTGGGGCCTATGGATACTACTGAACCTGGGGTTTCTGCAGGAGCTGATCCCACTTGGGATGCTTGGAGAAGGGAGGATGGTTCTTTAAGTGTTCATGGGGCTAAGTGTGGGCAGGATGATTGGGACTCAGACGAATTGCTAGGTACTCCGGATCCACGAGCTCTAGCTGTGTGGAGTTTGGACTCTGAGTAGATTTGGGACACCTGGTGTTTGGGTGTGAGTGTTTGGTCACCCAGGAGGAAGGGGAATAAAATGGGAATGTTTGGCCACTGCACTTTGCGTGTGGCAAGGTGTTGCTGAGGTGCCATTGGGATCTCTGTGTTTCCGTGAAGACTGGACTTTGGACTGTGATTCGGATGTAAGTTATCTGGGACTGCTCTGCAGCAGAGGGATGGAACTGTGTGGGTTTCCCTGGACTGCATTCTGATTACTATTTCTAGCTGCTGATACCATCGTGGCTTGGCTCTCTGTGTCTTATCGTGGACCTGGTTTGGATGACTGCACCCTCTTCGGACTTTGGATTGGAATTTGACCTGGCTTCTGTCTTTGCCCTCTGACTACTCCCGGCTTCTGACTACTGGTTTGCCTTTCGGAATTTGCTGCTGCCTCCTGACCTGACCTTGGATTCTCCTGACGACGGCTATTCATCATCCCTTTGAAGCTCTCGGCTTTATCTGCACCGTGGAAGCAGTTTACTGCTCTTCTAGTTTGTTTTGTTTTCACACCAGTTTACTGTTTTTCTTTTGGGAACTGTCCCTTTAAATCTGCAGAGCTGGCTGGCTGTTTTCAGAAACGGTTTGGAGCCAAAAGAGGCTTTTGCACTTTCAGTTATACTCTGCAGCTTCTGGAAAGTTTCAAGCCTTCGTTTATTTTGCATATTTTCTAGCAGTCAACTCAATTTGTTCTCCAAAGCTGAATTGAAGCGTCTTTTAGTTTTTATTGAATGCCAGCGTGGGAAAATAGCTTGGCTTGTTTTTGAGTTATTTTTGTCCAAACTACTCTTGAAACACTGATAAGTGAAGTGTTTCAAGGATACCTTCTGTGTTTATGTTACTTTTGGCTTATCTTCTGAATAAACTCTGTTTTGTTTGTTAACTGGCGTCTGACTCTTGACATCTGTTACCTTGAACTCTTCTCGGTCAGCATGGTGACATATGCACAACAAATAAATAATAAATACATCTAACGGCACCAAGAGTATGAGTGTTTAACAAATGCACTGTTTCCAACCTGCCAATGGGAAACTCTATGTTGCTTCCAAGAAATGTTGCACCTGATCTTTGAGATGACACAAGTGAGTAACAATAACCCTTGATACCCTTGTGTCTTGGCATTAGAAAATGTGGGATCTACTACTTCACTATTCAGAATCTGGTAAAATTACACCAGAATATGAAACTATGGCGTAAAAGCATTGTGAACAAATTTTGAAACCACAAGCCCCCAAGAGCATCCCCTCTTAATTTCCTACTTCAAGGAGAGGAAATGGAGCCCAACCTAGAGGGTGTTTATGAAATCAAAGCAACCAGTTTCTTACTTTTTCTTGATCTGGAGAAGAACTTGATCCCGCCAGGGGAGGTAGATGGGTTGGAGGCCGGGGAGGAAGAGTCCTTGGAGGAGGAGCGGAAGATGCCGCTGAAGCTCATGCGGCGCGGGGAGCGAGGCGGGGACTCCTGGTACGGGAAAGGGAACACTGTTTTGGGTGAACCTGGGCTATGCTTAGATTTGACCGGAGCAGAGGCTGGGCTGGAAGGCCGGTTCTGGAGCCCCTTTGAGAAAAGTCCTCTGGAAGGGCTGCCTGTGGTGTAGTTGTCTTCTGTCTGGAAAGAAAGCAGAATGGAAACAATTAGGTTGATCCCTCTTTCTACTTGAAGTCTACCTGTATAAAGGCATTCATGCAAGAAGCAACTACTGCAGCAGATGTGTCATGTCAAAATATTACAGTACTTCTTCAAGGTAGTTTTGGAGGGTGTTGCCATCTCTACGCAGATGACACGCAAATCCACTACTCGTTCCCATCTGACTGCAAGGAAGCCCCTCGGATGCTGAACCAGTGCCTGGCCGCTGTGGCGGACTGGATGAGGAGGAACAAGCTGAGGATCAATCCTGACAAGACAGAGGCCCTCCTGGTCAGTCGCGCGTCGGATCAGGGTATTGGGTGGCAACCTGTGCTGGACGGGGTCGCACTCCCCCTGAAATCACAGGTCCGCAGTTTGGGGGTCCTCCTGGACTCAGCGTTGACGCTTGAGGCGCAGGTGTCGGCAGTGGCCGGGAGGGCCTTCGCACAACTCAAACTTGTGCGCCAACTGCGACCATACCTCGTGAAGTCTGACTTGACCACGGTGGTGCATGCCTTAGTTACCTCTAGACTGGACTACTGTAATGCGCTCTACGTGGGGCTTCCCTTGAAGACGGCCCGGAAACTACAATTGGTCCAGCGCTCGGCTGCCAGGTTAATTACGGGGGCGAGTTACAGGGAGAGATCTACTCCCCTGTTCAAGGAGCTCCACTGGCTGCCTTTTATTTTCCGGTCCCAATTCAAGGTGTATACCATCACATATAAAGCCCTAAATGGTTTGGGACCCACCTACCTTCGTGACCGTATCTCCTACCACAAGCCTACATGATCCCTTCGCTCATCAGGGGAAGCTTTCCTGTCCCCACTCCCAATATCCCAGACCCGCCTTGTGGGAACAAGGGAGAGGGCCTTTTCTGCTGTGGCCCCCCGATTGTGGAATTCTCTGCCCGCGGAGATTAGGCAAGCCCCCACACTAGCAGCCTTCAAGAAAGACTTGAAAACATGGCTCTTTCGCTGCGCTTTTGGAGAGTAACCATTTTATATTTCTTTTCCGTTGCTCCCCCTAATATCTATCCTCCAGAATACCCCACTCCCTTATGACCCTGTTTGCTGTGGTTTTTATTTTTATGTCTCTCTCACCCCGAGTTTTAACTTAATGTTCATGTGGTCTGCCCTTGTTTTTATTGTCTCCTTGTTTTATTTTGTAATGGATATTATTTACTGTATTGTTTATTGTATTTTGTTGTGCTGTTCTTTTATATGCTGTTTACATTGTATTGTTTTGGGCGTGGCTCCATGTAAGCCGCCCCGAGTCCCCATTGGGGAGATGGTGGCGGGGTATAAATAAAGTATTATTATTATTATTATTATTATTATTATTATTATTATTATTATTAAGGTAGTGAATGCTTACCCTGTTTTCCTGAAAACAAGACCTACCCTGAAAATAAGCCCTAACATGATTTTTCAGGATTTTTGAGGATGCTCAAATATAAGCCTTACTTCAAATAAAAAGTCAATTTAAATAGAGTCCAGGCAGCTATATGTAGGCCCTAAGGAATCTTTTGGAACAAAAATTAATATAAGACCCTGTCTTATTTTCAGGGAAACAGGGTAGTGCATGGAATTCCCTATCATCTATTACAGGGATGTCAACCTCATTTTCATTGAGGGCCACATCAGCCTTACAGTTGTCTTCAAAGGGCCACTGAATCCATCAATAGAGAACCCACAGATACAGAAGCTATCTGTCTGTCTGTCTATCTATCTATCTATCTATCTATCTATCTATCTATCTATCTATCTACCGGTATCTACCGGTATCTATCTATCTATCTATCTATCTATCTATCTATCTATCTATCTATCTATCTATCTATCTATCTATCTACATAGTGGTCGGTGCTTTTTGCTTTTTACCCAGTTTGGGTGCCCAGATGTTATAGAACCACAACTTGCTTCAGTTTTGATCATATTTCTGTATGCAGGCTTGGGATAATGGGAATTGCAACCCAACCGTACTTGTGGCTCTGAGGCTGGAAAAAGATTGAAGCACATTTTAAAGCCATATTGACAAGCCTTGTATCTAAATCTAAACCCACTCTCCTGACTAATGTTACTGTATCACAATTCCCATCAGCACTAGTTATGATGCCTACTGATGAAAAATACAAGAGTTGTAATCCAGCATCTGGAGGGCCACATAAAGTGACACGGCAGGCTGAATTTGGCTGACAGGGCTTGAGTTTGATACTTGAATGGTGGTCAACCCATCTGCCTGGAATTCGCTGCACAGTAGGAGTAACGAGTACAGAACAAATGTTTCTGTACATGTGGTAACATTTTCCTCCCTAGCGTAACCAGCCACTCTCTCAATTTTGGAGCCCTCTCTCATTCTGTGTTTCTGTGTACGTCTTGTCTTGTCTCCTTCTCAGTGCCATCTTCTCTCTCTTGCTCTATGTCAATGCTACCTCGTTTTTTCAGCCATCTCTTGATTTCAGACTTCGCTCTCCAAATGAGGCAGCTCCGTGAGGCATTTTTTTTTCCATCAATGGAAGCCCACATAATTCTAGCCCGAATTACATGATATGAATCTCCTCTAAATAATGACTTGGGTCTGGGCTGGCCAACCTTTGAACTCAGAAGGTTATCCATCAAGATGTCAACCATTCACCACAAAATACAACTGGTTCTGAGCACAGGAATCACATTTCAGCCATACATAAGGTCCTAATATACCTAAAATCCAGATATTAATATATTTCATGGGTTATCCTCTGCCAAAGAAAGGCATGGTGTTGTTCTAATTCATTCACTGTAGCAGATCAAAATACGCTAAAGATACCAGATCTTATCTGATATTGGCAACTAAGGAGAATCATCCCAGAATAGGACTTGGATGAGAGACAGTCAATAAATCCCAGGTGTTCTAGACTATAAGAAGGAACCGGCAAAACCACCTCTGAGTATTCTTTACCTAAGAAACCCTTACACATTGATAGATGACTTGAAGTTCCACATATATACAAATAAAGTACAGTTGGTAAAAGCATTATTTTTTTAAACAATGTCTAGCTGTATCTGAAAACTAAATGAAAACCTTTATGTTAATTCAGACTGAAACATACACGACTCCCTTTGACTGAACTGAAATTGGGTTGTGGCTTTCCATCACAATCCATATTAGATCCAGGTGTGCCGCTTAGGTGAGCAGCACAAAGCCAATTATGGTGATAAGTTGATCTCTCTAGTACAAACTCTGCACACAATAGTCTCCAGTATTTTATGGTTACTTACAACCATTAGGTGGAGGATAGAAGGAAGAAATAAATCGATTTTCCATTCTCTTCGCTGATAATGATGATTATTCCACTTGGAGCTCCTCAGATAAGATACTTTAAATTAATTATTTACCTTAATGACTAGGAGTACAGTACATTTTAAAGCAAGACAACTGCAGCTGCACATATTTGCTGCTCCACTGGCATCTCATTTATTCGGTTTCTCTGTTTGCTTATCAGACAGTATATAAATCTCAGTAAAAACATACAAATTGTCTAAGGCATGCAGGCCTTTTTTATTGCTCTAGTTACAAAAGCTCAGGTGCAAATTTCAAAGGCTGGACATGTCTTGATTCATTGTTCTTGGCGCGTCCTATTTAAACATTAATCGGGCAGGAGAGCAAAGGGTTCTCGAATGGAGCAACACAGAACCGCAGGAGCAAATGTCAGGAGAGCCTTTTAAATCCTATACTGTTCAGGAATCAGAGCATCAGGAGATGAAAAAGGCTACTGCAAAACACAAGAAGATGAATCCAAGGCTCACTGAGTTTGCTGAAGAATCTCTTCCTACCCACTGAGTGATATGACTAGCTCCATACATACAGTAGGAATTTTCAATGCAAGAGAGTGTGTTTCAAATATTGTTTAATATTTAATACCCACTAGAATTAATATAAGATCCATTCCCGTTTTATGCCACTTTATCTGCCATGGGCTCTTCCTAGCCAGATGATCCTGGAATTGTTGTTTTCTTAATTTTTGAGAAAGATTCCCATATTGTTTTGAATACAGTAGAGTCTCACTTATCCAATGTAAACGGGCCGGCAGAATGTTGGATAAGCGAATATGTTGGATAATAAAGAGAGATTAAGGAAAAGCCTATTAAACATCAAATTAGGTTATGATTTTACAAATTAAGCACAATAATGCTATGTAGTAATTACTGTATTTACGAATTTAGCACCAAAATATCATGATGTATTGAAAACATTGATTACAAAAATGCGTTGGATAATCCAGAATGTTGGATAAGCGAGACTCTACTGTAATTACAGTTCCTGAAGATTAGGATATGCAGGCTGAGTATTCCTTATCCAAAATGCTTGGGACCAGAAGGGGGACCATGACACAATGCTGGCTCTCACAACTCTAAATATTATAGATGTGTGGGCAAGTTTAAATATTTACTTAGTCTTTTCACTGGGAGTATGAACCTACAAACAGGTTGGAAAAGGACCATGTTCAGATTGGTTATCCCTGATCTGAAATGCTTGGAAACAGAAGTATTTTGGATTTTTAAAAAATATTTTAATATCTGTATTTACATATATAAACGTATATTAGAAATGGGACCCAAGTATAAACCTGAATTCCATTTATGTTTCATAGACACAGGCCGTGACTAGCACAGTGGGTTAAACCGCCAGCTACAGAAGATTTTGCCGACCGGAAGGTTGACAGTTCAAGCCATGGATGGAGTGAGCTCCCACCGTCAGCCTAGCTTCTGCCTACCTAGCAGTTCGAAAACAGCAGTGTGAGTAGATAAATAGGTACCGCTTTAGCAGGGAGGTAAAAGGTGCCCCTGAAAAACATGCTGGCGCTTTGGTTGACAGACTCCTCGGCATAGAAAAATTGATTAGTTTTGATTGATTGTGAATAGTTTTTCTAATCCGTTACATAATTATAATTTTTCCTCTCCTCCAAGATCATGAACTGAAGCACCATGGTATCGCCTCTTTTAATTGCTATGCTTTTTACCCCGTTGACGTTATTGTTTTCACTGTGATTGTTATGTATTTTATATTGTGGTATTTTATACTGTGTATTTTATATTGCTGCATTTTATTGTATGTGTTGGGCTTGGCCCCATGTAAGCCCCATGTATGGGGCGGGATATAAATAAAGTTGTTGTTATTATTATTATTATTATTTATTAAATGGAACAACAGCACCTCCCCGTGGCCGGGTTGAGCACAGCCTCCAGATGCCGGAAATGAAAGAGGGAAGCCTGTCTCTGTTTATGTATTATCTGTCTCTGTCAATTGTATAATGGCATTGAATGTTTGTCATATATATGTACCTGTAATCCATTCTGAGTCCCCTCGGGGAGATAGAGCTGAATATAAATAAAATGTAAAAGACACCTTATACGCATCATCCAATAATAATTATATACATAATATTTTAATAATTTTGTGCATGAGACAACCTTTGCATCTGCTGAACTATCAGAGAGTGAAGGTGCCAATATTTCAGCCACACATGTGCACAATTTTGGATTATTTTGGATTTCGGAGTCCCGGATAGGGGATGCTCTACATAAAGAAGCTGAGGCCATTAAAGAAAGTGATTCCTGAAAATCATGCACTTCGTGATATTACTGAAAATCTGCCATACCTATCCGTTCTTGCCTCTTTCTGCACCAAAGGTGCGCTAAAAATGATTCAATACAAGTTCAAAATGATAACATGATGGGGTGTGATGGATGTTACTTTCGCATGAGGCTGAAAGGCAGAACAGGACAAGACTAGTTGCCTAAGGTATCATTTCTGACCACAAATAAATATATAAACCATACAAGGTGTAGGCAGGGAGTTGCTTAACAATTTCTCAAGCGATTTGAACATTCGATGCATCCACCAGATTGCATGAAATGGCATCCCATCCATTTTGCTGTCAAAGCTCAGCAGGATTGCTGCCATCTAGGATGAGAGAAATTTTGACTAAAGTATCCCTCTGCACAAACTAATGCAATGATGGTCTTTCCAGATAAAACATTACACAAGAGAACACAATGTGAAGCAGCTATAAGATTAAATGGGCTTTTACTCTGTCTGAGAGCATTCGGCTTCTACCTGGCGCACAGGTGGAGAAGTGGAAGTGTCACCAAGAGGGAAATGGATCAAGAGAGAGCAATCTGTTGCAATGGTGAAAAACGTGCAGGATGAAATATCATAGAATTAATGTGGTTTGATATTACTCAATGCTAATGATATTACCTACCCCTCCAGCAAATTCTCCCTCAAATCGAAATTCCAAACACTTCTGGTTTAAAATAAGGAAGATTCAACCTATTTTATATCTATGTGTTGTCGGAAGCTTTCATGACTGGAATCACTGGGTTGCTGTGAGTTTTCCGGGCTGTATGGCCATGTTCCAAGAGCATTCTCTCCCGACGTTTTGCCCATCTATGGCAGGCATGCTCAGAGGTTGTGAGGTCCTTTTGCTAGTATGGATACTTGGTCTTCATAGAGTTGTCTGTCAGTCAGGTTGATGATGGTTCACGATGCATCCAGTTCTGCTTTCAGATGTTGCTTTTGGCATTTGTAGGATTTTTGTTTTTTCCTTTTGGTGTGAACCATCATCAACCAGACAGACAGACAACTCTCAGAAGACCACTAGCAAAAGGACCTCACAACCTCTGAGGATGCCTGCCACAGATGTGGGTGACACATCAGGAGAGAATGGTCCTGGAACATGGCCATACAGACCAGAAAACTCACAGCAACCCAGTGATTCCAGCCATGAAAACCTTCAACAACACATTGAACATCTCTATGGAGAGAAATTGTTCCAAGAAGAACTAAAGACCAGGAAAGTACATCTGTTGTGCTCCCTGATTTTCCTTCTATGCTGAAGAAACAGATACTGTCCCACAATTTCTCGTAGCCAAAAGGACTTTCAAGACACCATATTTACGACCGCCTAGAATGCAACCTTTTAAGAGAGAGAATTCACACTCTCTGCAAAGAACTCACAAACATAGACAAAGAACTGTTGCACTTCCATATCAACACCAGCCAAAAGATGAATATCCAGGACTGGGATAAAATAGACAACCTAACCTGCAGAAAACTGGAGAAAGACATGGCTCTCCACACCAAAAGACAAAAACAACAGCTGAAACCAGAACTGAATACATTGTAGACCATCATCAACCAGACAGACAGACAACTCTGTCTTGAATTAAGGTCTATGTACAAGGTTCTTAGAAGAATTGAATTAAGTAATTTATTTTATTTTATTTATTTATTTATTTACAGTATTTATATTCTGCCCTTCTCACCCCGAAGGGGACTCAGGGCGGATCACATTACACATATAAGGCAAACATTCAATGTCTTAACATAGAACAAAGACAGAGACAAACGCAGCTCCGAGCTGGCCTCGAACTCATGACCTCTTGGTCAGAGTGATTTATTGCAGCTGACTGCTTTATCAGCCTGCGCCACAGGCTGATAAATTTATATGTTTTAATGCTTTTTAATGTTTGTATAATGTATTTTTACTGATTACTGTTAATGGTTTTAAATGTGTTGTTAATTTTATTGATTGTTTGGCATTGAATCTTGCTGGGTGTTGTAAGCCGCCTTGAGTCCCCTCGGGGGAGAAAGGCGGGGTAAAAATGTTGTAAATAAAAATAAATAAATAACTCTCTAGCAAAAGGACCTCACAACCTCTGAGGATGCCTGCCATAGATGTGGGCAAAACATCAGGAGAGAGTGCTTCTGGAACATGGCCATATGGCCTGGAAAACTCACAGCAACCTAGCTATTTTATATCTGGTAACAGGTTAACAAGCACCGTTTCTTCTCTGCATACAATGAATCCATTATCTATTGGCACCTACTTTTCCTCTTTGACTTTGATAGAACAGGAGTGAGGCACTTACTCTTCAAATGTGTTCAGATAATAATATTTTAATGATTATTTACATATAACAGGAATAAAAAAAATACGGTATCACGGATGCATTAAAAAATCTAACCTACTTACGATGCTTTTACTTAATATGCATTCTTGCCATCAAATAAGCAGATTATAAAATCCTGAAGTGCATAGTGTGTTCAGTGCTGCATTGTGAAAGGTGTGAGTCAGCTTTGCAGAATCACAGAATTCAAAGGATCTCTGCTTATTAAATAAATGGTTTTTGTTAAATGTAAAAGCCAGAGAGACAGGTTCTTGACATTTTTTTTCTTGAAAGTGTGCCAAGGAATAAAATATTAAACACACAGCAGAAGGACTGAATCTAAGAAAGCACATTCATCACCGGTTCATACATCACAACAAACCTCTTCCCTTCTTGTTTATGCACAAGGCAAAGACAATGGAAATTTCCCTTTCTGGAACCAGTATTCACTTATGAAAGTGTGTTGAAGGAACACATGAAGAGGTGGACACACTAGCTCCACTGGCATCAGTCCCAACCCTGCAATAACTCTGGCATTTTCCCCTTATGGAAAGTGATGTGTCTTCTGAACAGATCTTATTCTATGATTATGATTATTGATGATGATGAGGATAATGATATCCTGCTTCATCTCTCCCGAAGGAGACTCAAAATGGCTTAACATATTTATTTATTTTATTTATTTGTTTACAGTATTTATATTCCGCCCTTTTCACCCCGAAGGGGACTCAGGGCGGATCACATTGTACACATATAAGGCAAACTTTCAATGCCATATAAACATAGGACAGAGACAGAGACAGACGCAGAGGCAATTTAAACCTTCTCCAGCTTCCAGCTTTCTGAGGATATGCTTGATTCTGGCCACAGGGGGAGCAGCTGCTTCATCATCCACTACAATGGCACTTCCTCATTCCAACGGCGGCTGGGTTATTTTTATGGTGTCGTAAATTAGCCTCCCCACATATAAGCGGTACCTAAATTTCCTACTTGATGCATGCAACTATCTTTCGGGTTGCTTAGGTCAGCAATGAGCAGGGGCTATATTTTATTTTTAATTATCGGGTGCTCACCCCGACATGGGCTGGCCTCGAACTCATGACCTCTTGGTCAGAGTGATTTATTGCAGCCTGCGCCACAGCATAAAAGCATTAAAATAAAAGCAAGGGTGTTCTCCAAAAGACTGTAAGAAAGATAGACTTCAAAAATAAATTAAAGTCCTCAATTGTCAGAAGAAAAATGCCATATTAGATAGGAATGCATTGCATGTATCTCCAGTGTGTGTGAAAAATACAATTCTAATGCACATGTGTTCACAGCACAGTCTACTGAAAGGTTAAGAAAGTAGAGATGTGATCCTAGGCTGCAGTGGTTTCCAACCTTTGGGCTTCCAGATGCTTCGGACTTCAGTTCCCACAGTTCCTAACAGCTGTTAAGCTGGCTGAGATTTCTGGGAGTTGAAGTCCAAAACACCTGGAAACCTAAAGGTTGGGAACCACGGTCCTAGAGAGACAGCTGAGTTATTTCATCATTGGAGGAAGAAATGGGAGTGATGTATATGTGTATGTGCACGTCCTCTTTGCCATGTGCTTGCTCTCTGGCACTCCTACTTTATAACTTTTGGTATTTGTAGGGGATATCTTTGTAGCATCACTGAAGAAAGACTTCCTTTCAAGCCAATGATCTCAGAGAAGATTGGTGGTAATGAGGTTTTCTTGAAGCCAAGTTGGAGTGAATAGTACTGAACGAGAGAAAAACACTGCTGGTCGTACATCCATGGAGGCAACAAAAAGATTCACAAAAAGAGCAAATGCTTCTGCTCATCTTGGAGAGAGTAGTTGCAATTAAGGTGACCAAAAGCCTTGAGTTTTGCGTTGGATTTTTGGGTTTTTTGCATCTCCAGTTCATTTAAATGATACATTTAATCAGATTTTTTTTCTCATTATGGTGGAACAAAAGAACTTATAAAACCAAAGCACTACATTCAACTTAGTTGAGAAGATAATGGAAAATTTGCTCTCCAGTGCAGCGTGAGTATATGCCCACTGATTCAGTGACTCTGTATAAAGCAACAACACAGAAATATCAAAGAATGCTACGGGGTCAAAAAGATGTCACTCCATCAAAACAAAATGTGATGAAATGGATAACAAAATGGCCCAGTGTTGGAGTACCTTCTGCCCTCAGAGAAATTGTCACTTATCTTCTTATCCAAGCTTATCAAGCCAGCAAGCTGTCCATACACAAAGGTCTCAGTTCTTCAGGGAATAAATTTAAACTGTTCCCTGAGAGTTTTCCTTTTCAACTTTTCAATGGTTTTGGGGGTCAGGCTTAGAACAGTGAGCCAAACTGCTAAGCTGTAGAAAATCCTGCCAATCAAAAGGTTGACAGTTCAAGCCTGAGTTAGGGTGAGCATCCGCTGTCAGCCCCAGCTCCCTAGCTGATCGAAAACAGAAATGTGGGTAGATAAATAGGTAACGCTTTAGGCGGGGAGGTAATAAATGACACCCATAAGGACATGCCAGCAATTTGATCAGGAGGATTTCTAAGGATGACAAAGCTCCTTGGTATGGAAGATGGAGTGACACCACACACACACACACACACACACCCCGGTGGGCAGAGTTGAGTACAGCCTCCCGATGTCGGAAGTGGAAAAGATGGGGAAAGCCTTTGCCCCTGTTTATGTATTGTCTGTCTTTGTTAATTGTATAACGGCATTGAATATTTACCATATATATGTTCTATAATCTGCCCTGAGTCCCCTTGGGGAGATAGAGCAGAATATAAATATAGTATATTATTATTTTGCAAGGAGCCTCCAGTGGCCTAGGGGATAAAAGCCTTGTGACTTGAAGGTTGGGTTGCTGACCTGAAGGCTGCCAGGTTCGAATCCCACCCGGGGAGAGCACGGATGAGCTCCCTCTATCAGCTCCAACTCCATGCGGGGACATGAGAGAAGCCTCCCACAAGGATGGTAAAACATCAAAACACCCGGGTGTCCCCTGGGCAACGTCCTTGCAGACAGCCAATTCTCTCACTCCAGAAGCAACTCCGGTTGCTCCTGACACGAAAAAAAAATTATTTTGCAGCAGAATTTCATCAGAATTCTGCAGGAGACAGCAACCAGATTTCAAGTGGATCCATGTTCTAGTGTGATGAGGTCCCAGGACTATGGTTTGAATCCCCACTTGGTCCCTGTAACCCATTGGATGACTTTGGGCAAGTCATTCTCTTTCAACCTCAGAGAAAAACAACAGCCGCTATCTGCCTGAGTCTATAATACTAGACTAGATGGGCCAATGCTCTGACATTGCTTAAGGCAGGTACCTATGTTCCAAAACTCCACATGCAATAAAAAGGTGGAGGGAATCCAAATACTGTACTTAAGATCAAGAATTACCCTCTTAGTTTAGGAAAGGCCATGCATACCAACGGTGTGCTATTTATTATCCTAATTACACGCCAAGTGGAAGAAGACAAGGAAGACTTCAAACACTGGATAAGATAAGAGTCACACGGGGAAATGAGCTGGAAGTCAGATGTCTTCTTAATCTTAACCTTAGCAAAGGGAACCTTATCATTGGAGCAAAGAGTGTTGACTAATTTCTCATCTTCTTTTCCCTGCAAGAGGTACAATTTCCTTCCTTGGCCCGACTGACTCATGAGTCATTAGCTCTCTTCCCAGGGCAGCAGCAGGAAAAGCCTAACATTCAGTGACAAGAATGACTCTGTATATCAAAGGGATGCAGGAATGAGATGAAGCTCCCTTCTGCAAAGAAAAAAGGACATTGCTCTCAATCCCTGCACAAATTACAGTGGCAGTGGGATTTTCAAAAATCAAAACCTTCAATGTTTTAATAATCTGGCAATGTTTAATGAATTTCAATCACTGGGGTTAGGAGAGAAGACAGGTAACCCTTTCAGCTGCTCAGAAAAGCTTTAAAGCAACTTTCAACCCACACATTGGACTATATATTCCTTTATTCCAAGGCAGAACAATAAAAGGTAGGAATGATAGAAAAGTATATGTGTGGGGCACCAGGTTGCAAAGAGTGCCTTTTATCTATTGATTTCGTAATCTTCAACATTTCAGCCAACAGAATTCAACAGGCAGTGAACTTCATAGCAAAATCACAACAAAATCTACCTACCCTTTGAAATAAAATAAAATAACAACTGAACATGAGATTCAGACAACTACGCAACTAAAGGAAAAAGAAATATTAACATTGAAAAATTAATATGTTATTGATTTAACGTTTTTAGGGAGTGGGACATAGGAAGGTAATAATGTAAACATACCCAAAAGAGAAACCAGTAGGCTGTTAGGAATTGTGGGAGTTGAAGTCCAAAACACCTGGAGGGCCCAAGTTTGCCCATGTGTGATATATAGCATATAGCTCGCTTTATGGTTATTTGACATACCCTTTATGAGACCATTTTTGCTTTCTATAGTTTTATGAAGAGTTACAATACAAGTAAGGATGCATTGGTGGCTTACGTTTTGTAGTTGACCACTTGACCACACTATCAGCACTGTGGGCACAACCGAAGTCATAGAAACTTCCCCATTCAAAAATTCACACAAAACTGCCAAAATCAGACAAAGCCATGGCTCTTCTGTAAACAGTAAAATACATATTCCAGTGTCGAGAAGTTAAACAAGTACTTTTCATGAGGTTTGTATAACAAATATAAAGAAGCCCCGAGAACCCTACCTTTCGTGAGGCATGTTTCTCTGAATTGTCCATATCTCCATCCAGGAACGGCATGGCAAATGAGCTGAGATCCTAGAAGAGAAGGAAAAATATAGAATACAATTAAACCTTCTAAATGGCCCAAATTTTGTTTTAAGAGGGCAGAAGGATGCTAGGGATACAATAATATTCTTTTACAGGCCAATTCATCACAAAAGAGTTATTCTTCTGAAAAATGCTTTGTAAGCCTGCATCAGCTATAAAGCTGGTGGAAAGCAGCAAAGGCTTCACTGGCGGATCTTCCAATGACTCCGGCAACTCACTGAGTCATATCTTTTTTTATGAAGGGCAAGGAGATTTTATGTGCCTGCCAACCCTGGGCCCATGTATTATTATTTTGCAGTAATAAAACTAAATACATCAAAGTTTCTCACAGTTTGGAAGCCTCTCTTTGAAAAGCCAAAAATAATTGGTCAAAATGTGATCCGGTTCGTACATACACAACACTTGTGTGTTCCTTACCGACACTTCCACCTGTCTCTATAGTCAGTTAGAAGAGGCAGTTTCTCAACCCCATCTTCTGGAATTAATTCTTTTTCTAGAAGGTTCTAGACTGGAATACTTCCCCATGTATGAACAAGATGATATCCTAGCTTCAGTACTATGTATCTCGGATTCCCCGCACAAGTCAAGAATGTGTTAGACCTCTTATCATTAGTAGTAATCTTCCTGCATAGCAGAAGATATAAAACATCAGGAGCGGTAGATTACCCTCAAATGTCATTAAAAGGAAATTATCCTTTTGTGCAGCCGTACAATATATTTCTATTAGCAGGAACAGTGTTCTTGTTAAATGAATTAACAACAATTAACACAAAGGGGAAGGGACGTATTGACAGTAGCAATTGGATAGCTTTGAGAGGTGCAAGGAAAATTATGCTTGTGCGACAATTTTGCCCAAGTTACTCTTAATTAATGAACATGAAATACAATTACAGCTGCTGCTTGTTCTCTAAAGAACCTTATTTTTAATTAATAATGTCTTGCTTTGTTACATGTTTGTTTAATAAGCACACTGAGCTCAGTTTAATAAGCACACTGAGCAAAACAGTGCAGTAGGAGACAGTGTATAGGGTTCAAGCTGATCCCAAAGATGGACCTGGACCTAACTTGGCACATAGAGCCCCCATGACCAACAAAAAATAATTTTGGGGGAATGCTATTGTTACTATTTTAGTACTTTACTATATTATTATTGTATAATTGTGTTTTTACCTTGCTGAGGATGTGTATTATGTATGTATTTTATTTCATTAAATAAAACATTTGGCCCCATGTTAGCCGCCTCGAGTCCCTTCGGGGAGATGGAGGCGGGGTACAAAAATAAAGTTGTTTTTGTTGTTGTTATTATTATTATTATATTGTATGACATAGCAAACAAGATAGATATGCTGGATTTCGTATCACAAAATCACAAGTCGTACACTTCCCAAGTGTTTAGGACTGTGTGATGTATTTGCATGTATACATATATACAATATAATTTACAATAATATATAATATTATAATATATTGTATATGCATATAATATTAATATTATTTTGTAATACAATATAATACTAATAATATAATATAATAATATTAATTATATATTATATATTAAATGTAATATTACTAATAATATTACAATATATTTATATAGTACAATATAGTAATTTATTGGCAGTATTGTGCTATGCTAATAATATAATGTATATAAATTTAATTTGTAAGCCGCTCTGAGTCCCCTTCGGGGTGAGAAGGGCGGGATATAAATGTATTAAATAAATAAATAATAAATAAATTTTCAGATGATGTGCACAGATCACAGTAGGGTGGCCTTGCAGTTGGCAGATCGTAATTTTGTCAATGTCTATTGTTTCCAAATGCTGCTGAGATCTTTTGGCACGGCACCCAATTATTATTATTATTATTATTATTATTATTATTATTATTATTATTATTATTATTAAAATTCCATCCTAGGCATAGCAGAAATCCGGACCCAGCAAAAGATCAAAATGTGACCCTCTGCCGCCAAATGGTTGAGCATCACCAGGCATCTAAACTCAACCCATCTACAAGTGGAACATGCTTTGCTCTTTCAGACACCAACCTAAAAACCAAAGACAAACAGGAACATATTGAGGTGGTAGAATTATATCTACCCACCTTATTTGATGGGTAAAATTATCTACCCATCTTCTCTCCATGGCTGTTGGCAATATTTTTCCTCTTGCCTTTGCTTCCCAATAACCATAGTCCAAACTGAACTTTTCACCACATCCCCATACTCTTTGCATTTCTATTCACACATATAGCGTGCTCTTATTGGGTACTTCATGCATCTGATGGAGCAGAGGTAAGTCTACAAAAGCTTATGCTACCAATGTCTTTCTCTAAATTAGTCTCCAATGTTGCAGAAATGTAGCAGTTTGGCACCATATTCATTGCTATTTTGTGAGATATGAATGCTTCCCTGTCAGGGAGCCCTGATTCCACAACAAGCTACAAATTCTGGGTTTTCATAAAATAGAGTCATAGCAATTAAATTGGTTTTAATCTGCTATAATTAAATAGGTGTTGAACTGCAGTATGGATGGTCTGAACGGTGCTACTTGACCCTTTCCCATAAGAAACCTGCCACAATCAACCTCACTAATAGATCCCCAAAAGGCTGAAAGCTGAGATGTTGCCAAAACCCTTGCTCTTCCAGTAATAATCAAGATGTAAGGGGAAGGTCTAGTTCAGGGGTCCCCAAACTAAGGCCCGGGGGCCGGATGCGGCCCTCCAAGGTCATTTACCTGGCCCCTGTCCTAAACTTTAGATTTAGGGTTGACCTAAGTCTATCTGGTTTTGGAGGTCTTTTTGCTTACCTATGGTCTTATGAGATCATCTAGATGGTCTTTGAAGGTCTCTTTGCTTAGCTATGGCTTTATGAAACCATCTAGATGGCTTTTGGAGGTAACTTTCCTTACCTATGGTCCTATGAGACCATCTAGATGGCCTTTGAGGGTCCCTTTCCTTACCTATGTTCTTATGAAACCATCTAGATGGTCTTTGGGTGGCCCTTTCCTTATCTATGGTCTTATGAGACCATCTAGATGGTCTTTGGAGGTCTCTTTGCTTACTTATGGTCTTATGAGTTCGTCTAGATCAGGGGTCCCCAAACTAAGGACCATGGGCCAGATGCGGCCCTCCAAGGTCATTGACCTGGCCCCTGTCCTAAACTTTAGACTTAGGGTTGACCTAAGTCTAAAATAACTTGAAGGCACACATCTACAACAATCTTAATTTTGGACTATTTCATTATAGTCCGGCCCCCTAACAGTCTTTGGGACTGTGAATCGGCCGTCCACTTAAAAAGTTTGAGGACCCCTGGTCTAGTTGGTGCCATGCTTCCTGACTAGCTAAGACTGCTGACAACAGCAAAGGTAGCTAGACAGTCACTAACTACACACATGCATCTAACACAAAGATAGCCTTTCTGCTTTTACTATACTTCCTCTTGGATGCTGGAAAGGACCAATATTCCCTTCCCCTCTGATGGATTTTACTGGGAAATGTATTTGCTGGACACGGGTGCTTGATCTAATACGCAATTCATCCTTTGCTACAGTGCAGTCCTATGACTGTGTCGACATAAAGGTTCATTCCAGAGAGCTACATGAAACAAGCTCTAAGGTCAGTGTGCGTAGGTTTGCAGCCTTAAATAGATATAGAAAGAAACCATCAGACCAAATCTTGCAATCTGTGGCTAGGCTTCCAACATACTTCAGGTACCTAAGAATATTTTATGATGAACTTCAAGTCAGAGTTGTTAAAGCAATTATTTTTTATGCAAGGATATAAAATGCCAGTGAGTTTTGAGAGAAAATCTGTGATGACAAATCTCAAATTCTTGGCATCAGAGACACCTAAATTAAATGATCTGATGGTCTTTTGCATCTCGAGCTCAAAATCTGGAAAGCATCAGATATAACCAGAAAAGGGAGGATTTTACAGCTATCAGATTTTCCAAAAAAGAACATAATTTGATCCAGAAGTTTCGGCAAGAATTACTGAGGCTAGGAAAAACAACCATTCAAGGCAGTAGACACTCCCAACATTACTCTGATTTCAAAGGCACATCTTCAAGAGTCTGGGTTTTGGATAACAAGAGTTTTCTGTAAGTTTCTACTCTAAAATCTTATAAAGGTAAACGTTTCCCCTTGACATTAAGTCTAGTTGTGTACAACTCTCGGGATTGGTGCTGACCTCCATTTCTAAGCTGAAGAGCTGGCGTTGTCCGTAGATGCCTCCTAGGTCATGTGGCTGGCATGACTGCATAAAGCACCATTACCTTCCCCCTGAAACAGTACATATTGATCTACTCACATTTGCATGTTTTCAAACTGCTAAGTTGGCAGAAGCTGGGGCTAACAACAGGAGCTCATCCCATCCTGCAGATTCGAACCACCGACCTTCCAATCAGCAAGTTCTACAGTGTAGTGGTTTAACCTGCTGCATCACTATGGCCCATCTAAAATCCTATACTCCACCCTATATCTTACTTGCAGAATTTTCTATTTGGTCAGTCACAATTTTCAGGGTGCAACCACACCATTTGACCACAGAACTTTACAGGTGTGTTTGCAAACACATAAAATACTCCTCCCTCTCTTCTCTCTCTTTCTCTTCCTCCTCCTTCAACATTGTGAGGGCAGACTCTGCTGAGCTGCTTCTTCTCTTGAAACTTTCCTGTAGGTGCTAAAAGTATCTGTTTGAATGCACGATTAAATGTAACGACTGTAAAGATGTTTGCCTTTGAAACTTGCATACTGAGGCACGAAGGTGAAACTAACACAGGATTTCCATGGCCAAGTAGGAAATTTAATCCTTGCCTCAATAAAGCAACACTCAAAGAACTATATCATACTGGCTTTGCCTTGCTCTGTGGCTGAAAAAGCCCAAGGATTTGTGGATTTCCACAGCCGAGTGGGGATTCAAATCCTGGTATCCAGCGGTTTGAGTCCAACACCCAACGAGACTGAATCTTAATTCAACACATCTTCATCTTTCTCAGTCTGGGACTCTACTTCTGACAACAAATACACATACTTTACTTTTTATAAGATTCTCAACAAATAAACCACAAAACCAAATACCTATAAACCAAATTAATGTACAGTCTGCTGCTCTCCCAAAGCTCTTCTCATAAGCCAAAAATGCTGTTCCTTCTCTAGAACAACAAAGCAGTGTCATTTGATGAGGGCAGTGGGGTTTTTTTTGTTTGTTTGTTTAGGTATTACTACAACTTCATGCCAATTTGCTGGGAAGACTCTACCTACTTTATATAGCATGGAATGGTGATGTAGGTGTTGGGCAAGTTATAATATGGCACAGTTGGCACAACCAATGGTCAACAAGGCATAAGGAAGGGAACTTTTATATTCCAATTTTGAAATGATGTCAAGTCCAATGATGAGTTATGACCATAACTTGGTATAAAATCCTCGTTTAATACCAAAGATGTGCTTCAATGCTGAAACCAGTTCTTATTCTCTTTCCTTTCATGCTCCATTAAATGTCAGCAAGAGTGTGCACATCTCTGTGTGTGTGCCAAGTTTGCCGGAGTGGCAAGCGAGACGCCAGCACCGGGCTGCCTAAGCGTCAACGTGACTTCAAAGGAGTGGGTGGTAGCAACACGCACAGACTACTACATTCACACAAGCCAGTTTTGCACTTTGCCAGGCTGTGCTTCCTTAAATGTTATCTCCACATGTCTTCTTGTTTCATAATTTTTTAAAAAATTACATACAATCAATTGGCCGTAGAACGAATACTGTCAAAAGTAAAGCATTTCTGCACAGAACATTCAGTGATCCATGGAGCCCACAAACTGGGATGCAAATATGTTGTCGAAGGCTCACAACCTCTGAGGATGCCTGCCATAAATGTGGGTGAAATGTCAGGAGAGAATACTTCTGGAATATGGCCACACAGCCCGAAAGACATACAACAACCCTGGGATGCAAATGTTTTGGAAAATGGCACTCACAACCATTTGGAGATCATAACCTTTTGGGAAGGTTTGATCTTTCACCAAAAAACCTGTTTGAGTATAATCTTCTCAAATGGTATACACCAAATGTAATATGCAAGGCAATTGGCTTCAGTTGTTAGACTGAACCTATGATCTCTGATCTGTTAAGAAATCAGAGAATATGGCAGTGCATAAAAATAGCAGTGTTTCAGAAGTGTTTTTCAGTGCACAAAAATATATCTACTCTGTCATAAAACAATTAGTTTTATATCATGCACTCAAGAGACAAAAATGAAGGAGGCTTTGGTAAAATAACATATTTGGTTTACTCACAACCTTCATGTGTTCAGCATAACACAAGTACATAGCTTATCAGTCCAGTTTCATATATGTTTGAGATCATCTCTGTATGCAGATGGCACAGGGCATATTTCTTACAAACATCAAACAAGTGTTTTGCTCTTAGCAGTCCAAAGTCTAAAAAGAAACTAAATATGAAGTCTGAGTTCTGAGCAGTCTCAGATCGGATCATGTGGTCTGCAGCCCCTCCCACAACCTTTAAGGAAACATAGAACAAATGGTGCTGCATACCAGAACATATATATAAAACAGTAAGCAAACAGACTCATAGATTAACAAATTACTAGAGGAGGTTGGAAGCAGGTTGCAATTTCCAACAATTGCAATTAAAAATTGCAATAACGTTATGTAACATGATTTCTGTTCGTGGGTTATAAATGTCATTTGCTAATTAGTATTATCATAAAAACATGGGAAATGTTTATTAAACTGCAAAAAAAAGTTTTTGTGGGACATCCTGCAACACATTTTGCTATGGTTTTTCAATAAATATCTCATAAAACCTCAACAAATTCAACATACTTAGTTTGTAGCAGCCACAAAACAATGTTTCTGGAGTAGAACAACCACTTTCAAAGTAAGTACTGCTCAATTAAAGAGGAAGTAACACTTTCAAACCAGGAACAGATATGTTTTTCAAATTTTGTTACATAGTGTAATTATTTTTTGATCCCTGGATGACTCTGGGAGACTCCAAACATGATGGAAATGTCACTCACAGTCACTAGATTGCATTCAGGGTAATTGATCCCCAAGGGGCTACAAAAAATAGCCCGGGGAACTGCATATTGACATTAAAATAAAGCATTTCTCAACTTTCTGCCTGGATGAAGCTTGCAGCTCCACAGTTGTTCATTGGCCATACTTGGAGAACCTATGGATTCAGAGAAAGACAACTTCTGGTCCACATTGAATTATTCAGGAGGCAAATATATGAGCCACTATGTTAGATTAGTGTACCATATAAGTATGAATCCAGTGAATTTTTTACATTATTCAAGCTTATTTATTTCCAGCACTGGAAATAAATTGGCTGTAAGACACAAAAGCAAAAATTCATATCACTGCTGTGTTTTTAAATATTTACACTGTACAAAGCAATTTCATTTATGACTGATGGGAGTTTGGCAAAGAAACCACCCCAGGCATAGGACTGCTTTTGCATTCATCCCTTCACACGCAGAATTATGATATGCTGTTCCTATTGGACATTCTTTCTTATGGCAGATGGCTGGCTGGCTGAACCGAACTGTTCTCATATCACGAATAAACGAGAAAGCAATGAAGACTTCGGAGTAATTTTGGTTCCACTGCAAATTTGAGATTCACGAGTTTACAAAACACCTGATCAATGGTACAATGTTAGGAATGTACAGCCAGATGCACATTTATTATCACTGCAATTCTAAGCACAGTTCCCCTCAGGAGTGAGTTTCACTGAACACAATATGACTTACAATAAAATAAACATATTTTATCATACAATATATAAAGCACTGCAAATACACACTTCTTTATACAGATCTAGGAATTACTTGGGTTTGTAGCTATAAGCAAGAAAAGATGCAGTCACATTGGGAAAATATTGGGAGTCATCTCAATGGAAGAAATGTGCAATATTACAATTCATTAAAGGTAAAGGTAAAGGTTTTCCCGTGACATTAAGTCCAGTCGTGTCCCACTCTGGGAGTTGGTGCTCATCTCCATTTCTAAGCCGAAGAGCCAACATTGTCCGTAGACACCTCCAAGGTCATGTGACCGGCATGACTGCATGGAGCGCTGTTACCTTCTGCCGGAGCAGTACCAATTGATCTACTCACATTTGCATGTTTTCGAACTGCTAGGTTGGAAGAAGCTGGGGCTAACAGTGGGTGCTCACTCTGCTCCCCAGATTCGAAGCTGTGACCTTTCTGTCTGCAAGTTCAACAGCTCAGTGCTTTAACATGCTGCGCCACTGGGGGCTCCCACCTCATTATGATATATTATCTAATTCTATCTTCTTTCCATGAAACTTAGAGACAAGTGCATAGGATCTGCAGCAATAACTTCCACCTAAATTGCTGCCTATACTCAAAACAATCTAGCCTTTGCAAGCTGGCTGTATCACGGGGTTTTCAGACCGAAGCTGGAAATATTGCACTTTTTGGACTATAAATCTTAAAGTTCCCAAGATAGCACGGCCAGCTGCTTTTATACCATGCTATTAATATACTGGCATATGCATCAATAGTTTAAAAGAATACTGTGTCCATTTAATGAATAATGTAGCTGTACAAGTGAACCTAACCAGCCATCTGCATCCCAGGGGTTCAGCTCAACCAAGTGATGCTTTGACGGCTCTGGTTCATTTAAGGCTGTAACAGGCAGCAAAACGTTCTGTATAGATGGCAATATCTTTAAGATGATCCACTTTGCATTTTAATTGATTCCTTGCAAATTATTCAACTCATGTGACTAAATATACCACTGTTGCTGTATTCTACTGTTACCATATACCAATGAAATAACATCAGAAATGTTGTCAAAGGCTTTCATGGCCAGAATCACTGGGTTGATGTGAGTTTTCCGAGCTGTATGGCCATGTTCCAGAAGCATTCTCTCCTGACGTTTCACCCACATCTATGGCATCCTCAGAGGTTGTGAGGTCTATTGGAAACTAGGCAAGTGGGTTTATATACCTGTGGAAGGTCCAGAGTGGGAGAAGGAACTCTTATCTGTTTGAAGCAAGTGTGAATGTTGCAATTGGCCACCTTGAGTAGCATTGAATGGCCTTGCAGAAAGGAGGAAACCATGACAATGAACAAAATCTGGCTACCAGTATTTAAAAAACTCTAGAATCAGGACAGTAAATAAACAGCAACACTAAAAAAAACAGGGGAATTCCAGACAGGAAACAATCAGGGCCAGCTAATACCTCCCAACAAAGGATTCCCCCAGCCAGGAAGCAGCCAGGCTTTCAAGCTGCAAGGCCATTCAATCCTAATCAAGGTGGCCAATTGCAACATTCACACTTGCTTCAAACAGACAAGAGTTCTTTCTCCCACCATGGACCTCCCACAGATATATAAACCTCACTTGTCTAGATTCCAACAGACCTCACAACCTCTGACGATGCCTACCGTAGATGTGGACAAAATGTCAGGAGAGAATGCTTCTGGAACATGGCCAGACAGCCTGGAAAACTCACAACAACCCAACATCAGAAGTCCTTAGTCCTGTTCAAAATGAACCTGCTTAGAGCCATGGATTCCACTCTCCATGGCTTGAAAATATTCCAAAAGGAAAAATTATGTGGGAAATACAAGGGACACTATTTTACCATGTTCTTGTACATAATGGAACATGAACATCCACAAAATTTGGCATCCACAGAAGGTATCCAACAGATACACAGACCCCATTGTACAATTTGTATGTATAGGAGCTCCTTCCAATCTCCTATGTGGCTGTGAAAACTCAGGAAACTTTGGATTCCTGCCATGAATGCCAACAGTAGGCATGCATACTCAATAAAAGGTGAAATATTCCTCGCCATCTGCTTGCAACACTGAATGAGGGCGTGAAACCATGCACAAAGTGTCAAATTGGTAAAAATGGACCAAATCGTGCCAATGCGATTCAGGCAGAGCCATTCTTCAGCCTCACAGCACTTGGGGGAAACAGCTGCTCTCTCGGCTTGCTTTGCACATTCTCTTCGGTTAATAGCCATGAGTAATTATCATGAGCAAAGAGATCAGCTGGCACACAAAGATATTAAAGCTTGAAGGTTGTTGTTATTATTATTCATCATTTACGCAGTACAGAACCACAAGCAGTTTTCAGATTGTTCATCCAATTTCATCTTCACACCAACTTTGCACAATAAGCCACTGTCACTTCTATCTTTACTGATGGACAAGTGAGGTTTGGAAAGCATAATTTGCCCAAACAATCATTGTCCTATGGAGAGAACAGAACCATTGTCCCATGAACAGAACTAACCATTTCATAGTACTTTACAAAGTACAATGGACATACGACTTAAAGATTTCCCCATCGAAATGTAGTCAAATGGGAGAAGAACTAGGAAACAAAATAACGAAGAGAAGCAAAGGAACATAATAGATACTTGTCCATAGTGATGAATTCCAGAGATGATAACTGTAATTAATGGTAATGCAGAACTATTTTCTCTCTCTCCAGGAAATGCAACCCTTGATTGCCTGTCACTAGTGGGCATCATGCTATAAAAAGCTGTGCCCACATCGTTAGACTTCAAGAGTGTTTTGTCTGGCCTAGAGTTCCTTCTGCTGGACATTGTTTAAAAAGAGTATCTGTCAGAGGAAAAACACTGGAGATAGCAATGCAGTGAGACAGAAAGTTTTATGCTCTGTTGACCAAGCAAAAGTAGATAGTGAGCCTCCAAAGTATTCACATAGGCTGGGCTAGTCTGCAAGCTTTATGTTGTTTGCCAAGAACAGAAGCCCAGGTGATGATATTTTAAATTTTGTACTTAATTTAAAAATATATATTTGTGATTATTATTTATTCATTGTGTCAGAAGTGAATTGCAGGTAATGTATTTTAAAAACACAAAGAAAGTTAAAAACTTGACATTATACTAGATTTAGCAAAACGGGGGGGAAAGGAAAAGTATGGTATATAATATATTATAAAGTAAGTTATAGTTCTATACTTCCTCAAGTGATATAATCACTTATATATTATGATTGTAGTATCAGTTTATATATTCCAACTGTACAGATAAGTACATATTTCAATGTCCAATTTTAACAAATATAATTATTGGTACATAAAGTAGTTTTATTATAGTCTTGATAATATTCTCAAGGTTTGTAATACTCTTCTTCAAAATCGATCATTCAAAGTAAATCAAAGTTCCATGTCAATAGTAACTCATTCAAAGTAAATCAAAGTTCCATGTAGTTCCAATAGTAACGACTGGTCTCCTGGGTATGCATCCAGTTTCCATTTGGAGTGGCTCTGGTGTTGCTATAAGAAGGTCCTCCATTCTGCATGTAGCAGGGCTTAAGTTGCATTGTAGTAAGTGGTCTGTGGTTTGCTCTTCTTCAAACTCGCATGTCGTTGACTCCACTTTGTAGCCCCATTTCTTAAGATTAGCTCTGCATCTCATGGTGCCAAAACACAGTCTGTTCAGTGCCTTCCAAGTCACCCAGACTTTTATGTGCCCAGGAGGGTGTTTCTCATCTGGTATCATCTATGGATTGAGGTTCTGGGTTTTAACCTGCCACTTTTGGACTCTTGCTTGATGAGATGTTCCTGTGAGTATCTCTGTAGATTTTAGAAAGCTGTTTCTTGATTTAAGGCGTTGGCATGTTGGCTGATATCTGAACAGAGGATGAGCCGGAGATGTCACTGCCTTGGTGCTTTCATTATTGGCTGCTACTTCCCGATGGATGTCAGGTGGTGCAATACTGGCTAAACAGTATAATTTCTCCAGCAGTGTGCGGCATAGACATCCTGTGATAATGTGGCATGTCTCATTAAGAGACACATCCACTGTTTTAACGTGGTGAGATGTATTCCACACTGGGCATGCGTATTCAGCAGCAGAGTAGCAAAGCGCAAGGGCAGATGTCTTCACTGTAAATGGTTGTGATCCCCAGGTTGTGCCAGTCAGCTTTCATATGATATTATTTCTAGCACCCATGTTTTGTTTAATATTCAAGCAGTGCTTCTTATAAGGCAGAGCACAGTCCAGAGTGACTCCCAGCTATTTTGGTGTGCTACAATGCTCCAGTGGGATTCCCTCCCAGGTAATCTTCAGACCTCGGGATGCTTGTCTGTTCTTAAGATGAAAAGCACATGTCTGCATTTTAGATGGATTAGGAATCAGCTGGTTTTCCTTGTAATAGGCAGTAAGAACACCTAAAGCTTCAGAGAGCATCTGTTCAACTATTTCAAAGCTCCCTGCTTGGGACTGTTTAAGTAAAAGTTGTGTATACTTTAACTGTATTGTATTGGTTTTAAAGTGTCGGATACTTTGAGTCCTGATTTAGGAGGAAAGTTATGTGAATAAAAGTAACGATGGGAACAATATGCAGATGGAATTCTTAATTTTAAAAACTCTTTTGTCTGCTGTTTTGGCTCTTCTTAGAGAAGGCTGCAAACTATGACTTTAACATTAATAAGAAAAAAGAAACACGGTTAATCTGGGCTAGAATTAAGTCAGTGGCCCATTTCTCCCTTGGGAATGTGAATTACATTCAGTCAGTAATTGTGTCACATCGAGGAAAGGTCCAAAGAGCAAAACCATCTGCAATGCAATGTCCTGGAGTGTGTGCAACATGTCACGAATCGTGCAGACCTCTGATAACCCCAGGCAAGAAAAACAGAGTGTGCCATGGTTTTATTTAAATTAAAATATTTGAAATAAGCAGTTTCAGGCGTCAAGCTCATTGCTGACAGAACTGATAAGAAGATATGATTAACTACCAAATATTTGATCTTACAGGACATCCAGTACCTCCGTGAGTAACCTATCCTACCTAGGTGTGTATAATGCACATATTCCTTTTGAAAATGTATAACCTGATATTTTCTGGGTTGTTGTAAGTTTTCTGGGCTGTATGGCCATGTTCCAGAAGCATTCTCTCCTGACGTTTTGCCCACATCTATGGCAGGCATCTTCACAATCTCTGAGGATGCCTGCCATAGATGTGGGCGAAACGTCTGGAGAGAATGCTCCTGGAAAATGGCTGTGCAGCCCGGAAAACTCTCAGAGACTCAATAATAGGCTTACTTTGGGGTTACCATAAGTCAGAAATGATTTGAGGACATACAACAACAACAACCATAACAATATTGTAGGCCTACAGACAGCAAGTGTCCAGCAAGACAGATTATTCAAGCAGCTTAATCCAGACCACGTCATTCATTGGTAGCCCAGTAATTTAATGGAAGATGAAGGCAGGCATAGTAGCAAAAATCTCAGCTGGTTCAAATATTGTACAAAGTCAAGAGTCCAAACAACCAAAGCCAAGAAGGCTCAGCCAATGAGTCATTAAATATACCCAGACTGGAAGTCAAGAATCCCAAGAACGACATAAGAACTAAGAACACTGCCAGTTAAAAAGAATAAATGTGTAAGAGCCAAGATTAGACACCATTTCCTATGCAACAGACATCAGCTCCTATGAAGCTGCCCCTTTGGTGCTCACTGGATCTCAAAGAACAGAGATAAAAGTCGCTTCATATGGAGCCAAACCACACCTCACAATGTAATTATTTGGCATCATATCCCAGACATTAATTATGACAAGTAAATGCAACCGTGAGAGAGGCTTGTGGGAGTTGAGCCAGGACCCTGAGAGACCCTGGGCTGAATCCCTTCTCATCCATGGTCCCAATGAGGTGACTTTGGGCAAGTCGTGCTCTTTCAGTACTTGGAAAAAGACAGTGGTGAACCTCCTCTGATTAAACTTTGCCAAGGAAACCTTGTGGGAGGTTAGTCATCAGTCAGTGTCAATGTGAAGGCATGTAATGACAACATAATATTATATTCCTTCTTTTCTAGAATCTGTTCTCAAATTGTGCCAAGCGGCAATAGGGTAGAAGACACTGGAATTCAATCCTCAAAAAGTAGATTGTGATAACAATAGTTTTAATGATTGTATTCAACTATTCAATGGAGCCCCCGATGGTGCAGCGGATTAAACTGCCAAGCTGCTGAACTTGCTGACTGAAAGGTCGGCAGTTCGATTCCAGGGAGCAGGGTGAGCTCCTACTGCTAGCCCCAGCTTCTGCCAAACTAGCAGTTTGAAAACACGCAAATGTGAATAGATTGATAGGTACCATTCCGGCAGGAAGGTAATGATGCTCCATGCAGTCATGCCGGCCACATGACCTTGGAGGTGTCTATGAATAACACTGGCTCTTTGGCTTAGAAATGGAGATGAGCACCAACCCCCAGAGTCGGACACCACTAGACTTAATTTCAGGGGAAAACCTTTACCCTTATTCAACTATTCTTGAATAGTGTGTATCAATACATATTTTGTATGTTTCCACTTAAATAAACTGTTTAGAAACTAAACTAAGTACATTTGAACAGATATATCCATATATATTTTTAAACTGAGTACAGAAGGCTGCATTTCACTTGCTTTTGCTTGCATCGTGCAAAAGATCACCAAAGGTTTTCTCTTCGGTCTAAGAGCGCTGACTACGCACAGTTGTTATGTAAATGTGCCGTGTTAATTTAGACCAAAATGTCCAACATATGTAGGTTACTAGACATTTCAGTTCTTATACAACTCTTGCTTAAATTACCAAGGAATTGTGCATGCTCACAAAAATCCCTAATTATTTCACAGTCGTTTGAGCTGGATATCTTCTAGCCTGATTATACCTTTATTTCTTTCTACTCATTTTTCCTTGTCCAGAAGCCATTTAAAATTCAGCTTTATTATCTTTAAGACATTAAAAAATATCTACAGGAAACAAAAGGATGAAGGAAATTGTTCAAAGATAACCAAATCCTTCTTTTATTTTCCTGTGACTCGAGGCCACCCAATTAGGGTGACTAGCAGAAGATCCACACCTAATTAGCTTGATGAATGCTCTGTTCCACACAATGGGGTGAAAACTACCGAGATGGATAGAAAGCTGGTTTGAAAAAAATAGACAAGCTCACAAAGGATGCATTTGTTGTGACAGAGGTTGAAAACATTATTGTTTGGATTACAGTTTGCAGAATTTTATCTGCACAAGCAAGTAGACCTCAAACTGCAAGCCAAGTTTGTGCAGACCTGGAGGTATCAGGTTAGCTACTGCAGAAAGATAATCCGTATTTTCTTATGCAGCCACATGAAAAACTGCCTTGTACTCAACCAGACTTTTCCTTCATTGTTGTTGTTAATGTGTGCTTCCGAGTCACTTCGAGCAACTGGCAATCCTAAGGCAAAACTATCATGGGTTTATCTGGGGCGCCTGTATGACTCACCCAGTGACATCCAAATGGCTTTCCATGGTGAGTAGGGAATTGAACATGGTCTCCTGAGACATATAGTCCAATGGCCCGGGCTGTGGCGCAGGCGGGAGAGCAAGCCAGCTGCAATTAACTGCAATGAATCATTCTGACCAGGAGGTCATGAGTTCAAGGCCCGCTCGGAGCCTATGTTTGTTTGTCTTTGTTCTATGTTAAAAGGCATTGAATGTTTGCCTATATGTGTAATGTGATCCCCCCTGAGTCTCCTTCGGGATGAGAAGGGCGGAATATAAATGCTGTAAATAAATAAATGCTCAAAGCACCATCTTATTTCCCCAAAAATAAGACCCACCCTGAAAATAATCCCATTAAGGTCATCAGACAGACAGGATACATTTAGTACAACCGTTGCAACACTCAACAGATGTACTGAAGTAGTACTAGTGATATATAATTAGGTATGAATAACTAATACTATTGACATTAATACTTAAAATAAGACCTGGTCTTATTTTCAGGAAATACGGTTTATCATGCCTGCTCTCAGGGAGACTATCTGTCAACCTATAATCTATAGCAGCAAATGTGACCCAACTACAGCTCCATTGGCCACAATTGGAGAGAAGGCAATTGGTATAAAATTCAAAATAAACATACATGTAAAAGTGGCCATAAGGGCAAGATGCTGCTTCCCATCACAATCAAACCAGAAGCCAAACCTACTGTTAATCTCCAAACAAGATCTATAGCAGTGGTTCCCAACCTGTGGGCCGCGGCCCAGCATTGGTCCACGAACTCCTTCCTCTTTGTTTATTTATTTCTGTTCCTTTCTGCAGAACTGACCATTGCATTGGATAGACCATATCAGCTCTAGATGATTAAATATTGTTTTCTGTGGGCGAGCAGATAGTGACTACTGGATGACATCTGTTCTGTATCAGAAACTAGAGCTGATGTGATCTATTCAATGCAATTTTCTGAAGCAGCACCTCAAATAACCAAATCGTATCTAAAGTTGACCAAAAACTGATCTGTAACCTTTTGGAGGTTTTTGTGTGTGTGTCAGGAGTGACGTGAGAAACTGCAAGTTGCTTCTGGTGTACCCTTTTGATACTAATGTTGGAGAGTGTTCCCTGGTCAAAAAAATGTTGGGAACCACTGATCTATAGTAACTGACAATACCATCATATGTACACTTTAGCCCTGTTCCTAACCAGCAAGTGTTTCCTGCCCCTTTGTTCACAATCAACATCCAATTATGAGAACTGTATGTGCTAGAACAGGCTGGCTGTTCCTTTACTGCCAGATAGAGGCTCCTGGGAAGTCTGTAAACAGAAGAACATGATGAAAGCCATCTCTTCCCCATTGCTTGACTGTGATATCCGTAGATCCGAGCTTCAGCCGGTAGGTTGTTAGGAATTGTGGGAGTTGCAGTCCAAAACACCTGGAGGGCCCAAGTGGGATTTGTGGAATTGTCTGGAGCTTACTCTTATTATTGCAGTGTAGAATGTATAAATTTTCTAGCATGATCCTATGTAAATCTATCAAAAAGTCATTTGAACTGAAATCAGCAAGGCTTGTATCGAATCTACAAAAGGATGTCCAAGACTTTAATGCTAGTGTTGCAATTGTTGTATTGTGCTGGAGATAAAAGGTAACTGCAGCATCAATCTGTCCATTTTGGATAGCAAGAGCATTATTAAGGTGTTATTTGGAAGGCAGGGTCCAAGCCCTTGCAGAGGTCCTTCAAAATCTGGACTAGAACACAGAACTGGTTTACTCCACTGGCATTGCATGAGGCTACATTTCCTTCAATCATGGCATAACAGAAGCTACAAAAGAAGGCTATACTTATTGTTGTTGTGTCCTTTCAAGTCATTTCTGACTCATGGAGAACCCAAAGATACCCTGGGACTGAGAGGATTACCCACTTGTTTTTTTATCACGAACCCTGGTCTCCAGAGATGTAATCTAGCATTTAAACCATGATGCCACACAGTCCATTATGTCAATAGGTTTCTTCAAGATGCTGACTGTAGAATCACAGAACTGGAGAATCGGAAGGGACTCAAGAGTCCTATATAATCCAATCCTTGATGATCTAGGAAACCACAACTACAGCATCCCTTACAGGAGTCCCCAATGATGCAAAGGCTGCTGGCAGGACTGCTGACTGACAGAGTGGGTGAGCTCCCTCTGTCAGCTCCAGCTCCTCATGCAGGGACAAGAGAGAAGCCTTATTTTATATTATATTATTTTTATTTTTATATCCCGCCCCATCTCCCCGAAGGGACTCGGGGCGGCTCACAACAGGGACAAGCCCGAACAACAACAACATATTTAACATATGCCTCCCACAAGGATGGTAAAACATCAAAACATCTGGGCGTCCCCTGGGCAACATCCTTGCAGATGGCCAATTCTCTCACACCAGAAGTGACTTGCAGTTTCTCAAGTCGCTCCTGACACGAAGAAAAAAAAGCATCCCTTACAACCATATAGCCTCTGCTTAAAGACTTCCAGTGTAGAAGAAGCCAATACCTTCTGAAGCATTCTCTTGTGCTGCTGTTCATAGGATTCGCATCTCTACAATTTCTAGCAGCAACAACAGCTACAGGTCTGATAGGAAGCCAAAGTTACCTGCACTGCAAATCTTAAAAATGGCAACAACAGCAATAACAACATTCACATTTAATTAACTTCTCGCTGTGTCTCTCTTCTGCCTGAGTGTGCATATATAACTGTATCTCATTTCATGTTTGTGTATTAGTAATACCAACTGTACTGAGATAATTTCTACCAGACGCACAGAACAAACAGGCAGACATTGCAGGAGGCAGAGAACAGATGGTTAAGCAAAAATTCAACATATTCCCTTGCACTCCATCCCACCCCTTAAACATCTAATTTCTCTGTTCAGATTGTAAAGGGGGAGGAAGTTACAGCCAGAAAACAACTATGGAGGGAACACTATGTACAGCCTTTGATTTTGCTGAAATCAAGGGAAACACTACTGTTTCAATTATGCATGCAAAACAGACACAACATTACCTAGAACACCCACACAGCAGAATGCACATGTACTATGCCATTCCTCGATATAGTCGAACAAACATCTCTTCCCTTCAGCCTTGGTCTTCCACAAAATATTCAGAGTTTCCCTTTCCCTGGCACAATTTGTCTGCTTTTCCTATAGCTTTAGGGAAAACACAGATGACTCATTCAAATCCATTACTTACAGCTCTGAGAAATCCTGCGCCTTGGGTTGAAATATCCATAGAATTGCATATAGGAGGGTGGGAATTTCTTACCCTCTGAATATAGGAAAACAAAATTAAAGTGTTTCAGGTCCGGCCAGGGATGCTGCTGCTGTCACAACAGATGGGGACTGGTGCCTGGTGTTTTCTTAATTCCCAGGGCAGAGTGACAAGAGAGATGGCAACGAACGCAAGGTAACCCAGGAGAACGCAGACAACAATTTTATCTGATGCTCGGCGGCTGTGAGCCAAGCACACTTCAGACAATCTAGAGTTGATTATAAGAATCCTTCTATTAACTTTAGAAAGAGGGGCTAATGCCAATACTATTGGGACAAAAGCACAAACTTATCCATGTGTGAGAAAGGGATTGTTTAAAAATGCATAAGTGGGAGGTTTAGGGTGTATGTGAGATGGGAATCTAAGACAATGTAGTGAGAACAAATTATTGTTCCGGAGAGGGAAGAAGATAGACCTCTACTTTAGAATTGTTTGCATTGTTTTAAAGATATTGTCAGTGCTAATACATTTTTAGAGGGAACTTATTGGAGAACATAAGACAGGCATGGCAGTAATGATGGTCTGATTAGCAACCGGGCTTGTATTAAATTAGTTGCAGCCCAAACGCTACTGCCTTGTCTACTGTTCCCAGCCTTCTGCCAACATGGCATAATGAGGCTTTTGCATTATAATATCATTGCATTCCCTGCAGCAAATTAGGAGGCAAAACAAACTGCAGGAGAGAAAAGGGATGAGAAAATAATGCCAAGAGCCAGCGCTGACAGTTCTTCTACCATGCACCAATCGAACGTGACATCTCCGGAGTAACACTGTTGGGGAAAAATCGCCGATTGCAAAACATCTTCCCAATGAGCGAAGACAGAACTAAATGGGAAGGTAGATGATGCCAATAAGCATCACACTGCTTAAGTCAGTAGTTCCCAATTGTTGGTCTTTAACGTGTTTTGGACTTCAGGTGGCTGGGATTTCCGGGACTTGAAGTCCAAAACACTTGGAGGACCAAAGGTTGGAAACCACTAGCTTAGATTAATAGGTCCTCTTCTTCCTACATGGTCAAGGAGCCCCAGGTGGTGCAATGGATTAAAGCCTTGTGCCAGCAGGACTGCTGACTTGAAGGTGCGTTGCTGACCTGGAAGTTGCCGGTTTGAATCCAACCCAGGGAGAGCGCAGATGAGCTACTCTATCAGACATGAGAGAAGCCTCCCACAAGGATAATAAAACATCAAAAACATCCAGGCGTCCCCTGGACAACATCCTTGCACACAGCCAATTCTCTCACATCAGAAGTGACTTGCAGTTTCTCAAGTCACTCCTGACATGAAAAAAAAGATCTAGCCAAATGTCTTGAACACATCCAAAATCTTGGGGCTTGCCCGAAGCTCTGATTGATCCAATGAAGACATGCAAGGATGAAGGTAGGAACAGAGATTGATTGATTGAGATTGACAGATGGCCAAAGTGGATGCCAGGGAAGAAAGTATAATCCCAGATCTGACATACCTCACAGTTACAAGGAAGGACACTTTATAGGTATTTTACAGACATTAAAAGTAGTGAGAATTTAGATGATTGGTGTGGTTTCTGGATCTGTAGTCTCATTGGTTAAAGGGGCCGTTGGTTCATGGTGGTTGATCAGTTGAAAGTTCCTCAGTTGCTTTTTTTTTTTTTTTTTTCCCCGTGTCAGGAGCAACCGGAGTTGCTTCTGGAGTGAGAGAATTGGCCATCTGCAAGGACGTTGCCCAGGGGACGCCCGGATGTTTTGATGTTTTATCATCCTTGTGGGAGGCTTCTCTCATGTCCCCGCATGGAGCTGGAGCTGATAGAGGGAGCTCATCCGCACTCTCCCCAGTGGGATTTGAACCTGGCAGCTTTCAGGTCAGCAACCCAACCTTCAAGTTACGAGGCTTTTATCCCCTTGGCCACCGGGGGCTCCCCTCAGTTGCTGATAAGTGGAGAGGTCTAATGGGAATTTCAATAAACTGTCATTGGTTAACTTGGAAACTGTTTGCAGTCTGGTGTGTCTGCTCACTCTGGGAGTGAAAGTGTTGAGAAAATTGTGGGTTGGGTCATGGAGACAATGGGTGCTTAATGGGTTTGTCCCTTGGGATAAGGGTCCCATGATGGTAACAGATTAGGGTCAGTGGGTGACAAGATCCCAAGATCCTATGATGGGTCCAAGCAATGCAGACAAAAGGGTGTGAAGATAGCTTGATGAGCTTAAAGTGTGCTCCTAGGCCTGGGTCCTTTGTGACACAGGGAGATTGGTTGGCAGCTGTTAGGAGTGTAAGAAAGGAGAGATTGTGGTGCTTGTGCGTACTTGGTGAAAAGATTGAGGCAGGACCTGGGTGCAATGGCCCTGTTTTTTTTTTTAGGAATTTCCAAGTAGCAGGCAGGGGACCTCTGCAGGTCATCTATCTTAACCCCAAATCAAGTTCCATTGGCTGGGTTTTCAATAACATTAATAGTCATGTTTTTATTATTGTTATGGAGTTTGGTCCTTGTCACTTAAATTCAGACTGAAGGAAGCTTACAGGTTAAAACAAATACAATATGCAGTAGGCCCTCCACGTTTGTGGATTTACCTTTTGCAGATTTGCTTAAGATGTTTTCTTTAGGAATCTCTAGGTCTATGGTCATGGAGCCTCTGGTGGCTCAGTGTGTTAAAGCACTGAGCTGCTGAACTTGCAGACCGAAAGATCCCAGGTTCAAACCTGGGGAGTGGAGTGAGTGCTCGCTGTTAGCTCCAGCTTCTGCCAACCTAGCAGTTCTAAAAAATGCAAATGTGAGTTGATCAATAGGTACCGCTCCAGCGGGAAGATAACGGCGTTCCATGCAGTCATGCCGGCCACATGACCTCGGAGGTGTCTATGGACAACACTGGCTCTTCGGCTTAGAAATGGAGATGAGCACCAACCCCCAGAGTCAGTCACGACTGGACTTAACATCAGGGGAAACCTTTACCTTTACCTTATCAGACAAATAAATAGTTTTTTAATTTGTATTTTTTCACTTTCATGGAGCTCCTGTGTCCTTAACCCATGCTAATAAGGAGGACTTACTGTGTTTTAAAATGCAGATATGCATTGGTTAATGTACAGATTCAGGAAGGATGAGTGAGGTAAGTTTGCGTTAAAAAATGCGAACCATATTCATTTCTTCCAGATCTCTGGTATCCTCACAGGACACTTTTCTCATGTTTAACAGAGACGTGATTGGCACATTAAGGAGAAGACATGATTATATTTTTTATAAGCCTATCACAGTGGCTTTAAGAAGGAAGTTCATCAAAAAGAGACAAGCACACCTTTTCCACATAAAAATGCTTAGCATGCTTTTATTCATCCAGCTAATGAATTTTTAGGAATCTAAATGAATCTCAATTTGCACATAATTTCTGGTTATGAGAATATATTCTATTACCATAGTTGCAATTTCTGGGAAAATATTACTGATAGCAATAAAACAGACTTTTAAAAAAGCGGCTTTGAGCTTTAATTCCTATTATATCAGACTTTAACTTTGAGGAAAGGAGCAGTGGCGCAATGAATTAAGCCCTTGTGCCAGCTGAACTGCTGACCTGAAGGTTGGGTTGCTGATCTGAAGGTGGCCAGTTTAAATCTGCAAGCCAGGGTGAGTTCTTGTCTGTCAGCTCTAGCTTGTGGGAACATGAAAGAAGTCTCCCAGTAACACATTCGGGCATCCTCTGGGCAACAACTCTGTAGACAGCCAATTCTCTCACACCAGAAGCGAATTGCAATATGTTCTCAAGTCGCTTCTGACACGATAAAAAAACTTTGCGTAAGTGGGTTACAAACTAATGCCCTCATCAAGGCACACCAGGAGGCAAAAACGCTTTTATTGTTAGCCACCATAATAATAAAAGCATTTGTGAACTCCTACAGCCCAGATATACAGGTTTTCTAATGAGAGGGAGGTTTTAAAACACAGAACAAGGGGGAAATAAAACATCATTGGCTTGAGGTTACTACCAAGCCCTTCTGAACCTTTGCAGAAGAGGGGAAAAAATCTCACAGCCCTTTACCTGCCATGTATTTCTGGAAGGGTGAGATGTTTTAATCCGGAACACAGCTGAAAAAACATGTTAAAATTACATAACAAGTCTTTTAAAGCCTGAATACTTTACAAAGGGAGAGAAGTTTCAACATGATATATAGTAAAAGGATTGGTTTCTGCTTTGCTTACTTTGCATCCACAAGCCATGTCTACGGTGCGCTCCTATTGCAGCTCACTGCACAGAGCATAGCACATTGTGCAGTCAGAGTCTAGGCGGATGCAATAAACACTTGAGAGACTGCACATGCTAATTTCCCTTCTTCTCTGTACTTTGTTGTTCTTTGCTGTCAAGTCAATTTCTACTGACAGCTGAAAGGCTTCCAAGAACCCCTGCTCTGCTCAGGCCTTGCAATCCATAACATCCTTGACTGAATTAATCCACTAGTGGGCATCTTTTATCTAAAATGCTTAGAACTCGAAATGTTTTTGGATTTTGGTACCTGGCATTCTAGAGTTTGGTTCCAAAATTCATGGATGCTCAAGTCCCTTTGCACAGAATGGGATGGTGAAATTGTGTCCCTCCTATAAAATGGCAAAATCAAGGCTTGCTTTCTGGCATTTTTAAAGATTATCTTCAAGCTGTGAGTGGTGGAACCCAGAGATATGGAAGGTTGACTTTATTTACATATATGTACCGTGTCTTATATTAATTTTTGTTCACAAAAATGCACTAGGTCTTATTTTCAAGTGATTTCTTATTTTTCCATGAAGAAGAATTCACATTTATTGTTGAACAAAAAAATAAACATTTATTATATACTGTACAGTAGTTGTCATCACAAACCAGCATAACCAAATAAACTGTGAATCTTTTCAATAATTTCTTGTTACTACCATTATTTCCATGTACAACAATCTATGGTACGTACATTTACCGATCCTGCAAGCTCTGGTGTTCTGTTTGGCGGACATGCTTCCAAACAAAAAACTTTGCTATGTCTTACTTTCACGGGAGGCCTTATATTTAGCAATTCAGCAAAACCTCTACTAGGTCTTATTTTTTGGGGCTCTTATTTTTGGGGAAACAGGGTACATATGGGCTGGGCTTTAGCACAGCAGGTTTAACCACAAGTTGCAATAAATCTTGTCAGTTGAAAGGCTGACAGTTTGAAGCCTGGGTCAGGATGAGCTCCTGGCCTTTAGCCCAGCTTCCAACTACCTAGTGGTTCAAAAGCAAAATGTGAGTAGATAAATAGGTACTGCTTAGAAGTGGAGAGATATTTTAAGACACCCATAAGGAAGTGCCAGAAAAACGCCGGTGAGGCGTTTACAAACAAAGCTCTTCAGCAGGGAGATGGCTGGAACTGAGCACAAGCCTCCAGGATGCCGAGGATGGGAAAAGTCTTTATATATACCTCTATCTATGTTCAATTGTCTGTCTTGTCATTGTATAAATGGCATTGAATGATTGCCACATGTGTGTGTTCTGGGATCTGAGTCCACTTCAGGATGAGAAGGGCAGAATATAAATACTGTAAATAAAATAAAGATGTGGGATATATTCAGTATCCAGGCACTGATTTTGCAAAGCCCCGAAAAACTGCGACATCCAATAATGTAACGCACCAGACAAGATCCATATTGCCTGATGAGTCCATAGATTTATTTCCCTGATTGAAACTGATCTGTCATTAAAGTTCTCAATTTACAAACACAATTAACACTAGGGGTGGCCTATGTGTGTGTGTGTGTGTGTGTGTGTGTGTGTAACACACACATACATATACTGTGTGTGTATGTATTTGTGTATGATCTTAAATTTACCACAGTGTCAAGAAGTATCCCTACTATAGCCAACAACTTAGATAACTATCTCTTGTGATGGAGCTAAGAATCTAATTCAATCTACTCTTAACAAGTTCACTTCCTGACAAGTATGGGGCATGCATTCCATTATATTAGCAGCATCTACATAGAACAACTTTTGCAGAAAGTCCAAGCTGCAACACACACTCCAACAATATATGGTTTAATTTAGTAAAATAGCACCCAATACCATACTTCACCACACATTAACATACTGTATATACTCGAGTATAAGCCTAGTTTTCAGCCCTTTTTTTAAGACTGAAAAAGCCCCCCTCGGCTTATACTCGGGTGAGGGTCCTGGTTGGCTTATGTTTGAGTCAGCTTATACTCGAGAATATATTGTGCATGTATTATTTTTCTCTATTATTATTGCTACTATTACATTTATTTTACTCTGTTTTTTTATTATTTTTAATACATTTATTATTTCACTCTGATCTTATTATTATTATTACATTTACAGTAGAGTCTCACTTATCCAAGCTATACGGGCCGGCAGAAGCTTGGATAAGCGAATATCTTGGATAATAAGGAGGGATTAAGGAAAAGCCTATTAAACATCAAATTAGGTTATGGTTTTACAAATTAAGCACCAAAACATCATGTTATACAACAAATTTGACAGAAAAAGTGGTTCAATACGCAGTAATGTTATGTTGTAATTACTGTATTTACGAATTTAGCACCAAAATATCATGATATATTGAAAACACTGACTACAAAAATGGCTTGGATAATCCAGAAACTTGGATAAGTGAGGCTTGGATAAGTGAGACTCTACTGTATTATTTTACTCTATTTATTATTACATGTATTATTTTCCTGTATTTATTATTATTATTATTATTATTATTACTATTATTATTATTATTACATGTATTATTTTACTCTATTATTATTAAAAGGATACATAAGCACATTTACATGGAAGAAGATGAGACTACCGTAGTGATTTGATCAGAGTTGGACAGTCTTATCTTAAATTTGAGTTTTATGTAAATATTCAAAAACATTTAAGCTACTGATGCCACAATTAATGTAATTTTATTGGTATCTACTTTTATTTCTGAAATTTACTACCCTCGGCTTATACTGGAGTCAATGTTTTCCCAGTTTTTTTGTGGTAAAATTAGGTGCCTCAGCTTATATTCGGGTTGGCTTATACTTGAGTATATATGGTATTTACCTCCTCTCCCCTTCTATGGGCAGGATGCAAATTGGGCAAAGAAAAAAAATGAAATGGAAATGGGGTGAAGGATAAAGGTCTTCCAGTCAATTATTATGATGTACTATCTCTAACTCATTACAACTTGAAAAGAGCCCTCCCAGATCAAGCTAAGCATCTGTCCAACTCAGCAAGCTGTTCCAATAGCGGTCAGGCAGATGCTCCAGGGAAGGGCACGGAGGTAACTGCAAACTGATTAATTGCATTAACTGAGAGGCAAAACAAGCTGCCCACAGCTGACTCAGGCCGTGTTCACATAAGGTAGGCAAAAAGCAGAGGTAGGTCTGTATGGCTTATTCAAGAGGCTGTGTTTTACTAACTAGTGTTTATAAACTCTTATATGATATTCACAAAACTATGGATTTGAAGGAGGCAGTTTCCCCTGGATGTGCAGATTTCACCCATCCTTCACTACCATGATTCTGCATTATTCTCAGATCTCATTGCCAACTCTACTTAAGGTCAGATAATTTTCCCTTTTTGGACTATAACTATCCAGGATCACCAAGCTGACATCAACATTAGCTGGGGAAAAACAAGAATTGCAATTCAAACTAGGAACTTGTCTAATATCTAAGTAAAGATGCCGCCGAATCCCAGTTTGGAATTCCATTGTCAATGTGCCTCAATGCTATTCAATCTCTTTTAGGAGAAAGTATTTTGTTCTGTGTTTAGAACAAATTGTTTTGAATATGAAATCAGTCCTATTAATGGAAGATGTTCAGTTCCCTTCATGAATAGAAGAAACGCACATACTCAGCTGCTCATCAATTTTCTTTTATTTCCTCAATAAGATAATTGAGGGCACATGGGTTTTGTCATGTAAAGCACTAGATGGTCCGGTCTGAAGCTGTATCTTCTGGACAACTGGGCTATTTTTGCCATTTGGAACTAGAGGAGGAATTTAGATAAGCTCTCCAGAACTGTTGCTCTTAGCACAATAATTGCATATTGTATTGGGACTGCACCAGTTGCAAAGCCAAAAATTGAAAAACTATGAATTAAAAATGCTTTTTTTCAGACATTAAACTCTGAAAGAAGTACTCCTATTTCCATGTTACACAGAAAGCTAAATTGAGTTAGAAATACACTGCAATGGATTGTATCTGCTTTAGCGTTTACCCCTATCTGCTTCAGAACAGGATCACCTTGTTCATGGTGAACAATTATAATATGATCTGAAAACAAGCCAACAGATTCCCCAGAATTTCAGCTAAACTATAAGCACAGCATTTATCATTCTTGCTGATGGATTTATAGGTTCAGAGCAAAATAAGACAGCAATTAGCAGACTCTTCAGGAGAGTAATCTACTGAATCCCTTTACATCCTCTATGAGGGTTATGGGATTTAAGTTATGAATTCTCCAACTCTTGGGTTGAACCATAATTACGCAGGTGCTTTTCAGTCAAGCAAGAATATTACTTGAGAGGAGTAGAAAATAGGCTCTCCTCCAGATTTGCCACAGCAATGTAAACATTTCTAAAGGTTGTGTGTAGCTGTTACCAGTAACTAAAACTACCTGGGATTGTCCTGTAGAAATCAATATCACCCCTTGTTTTAAATGGTTTTTAGGAAACATTTGCTATTAAAAAGGCATGATAGATGTGGAGGCGTCTCCTTTTGCAGTTTTCAAATCCAAATCTTGTTAAAGTTAAGAGATATTAGTCTGCTGTGTCGGCAGAGGACAATTAGGCCCCTAAATCGAAATCCAAGTCACTTTGTTCAGCAACCTTACTACTTTTCCAGACCTGCTAACCAAAAAAAAATCTCTATCTAATCTATAGCAGTTCTATCTATCTATCTATATCTGAAATAAAACAATTTAAAACAGCTGTGGATAGCAAGATCCGAGTCGCAGATAGCGAAACCTGAAACGTGGTTACCAAGTTCTGATATGCTGTTACTGGTACCGATGACAAGCCACCCTGTAGGTCCATGTGCTTGGTGAGACGAAGAAGCCCAATATTCTCGAATAAATCTCACCAAATTGAAGAAGAAGCCTCCTAGGTATTTTATTCAATCAGCTGAAAGTGATGCCAGCTCACGGTTATCCACCAAAGTAAGCCGAGATCTCATTACATTGAAAAACAGGCATTTTATACAGTACAGACATTTGAAATTCCTGCTCCCGCCCCAGCTGGAGCTGGCTCCGCCGTGATTGGCTGAGCCCTGTTGATGTCAGAGAGGATTCCCTGAAGAGACTGGACTGAGGTGCCCGCTGGCCAATAGGAGAGCGTTCTCCATTTCCAATGCAGATGGAGCGCTCTCCAATGGCTGACTGGGAGCAGGAAAATGCATCCATTTAAATAGCATTGCCTACAGACTGGGAGATGAGAACAGCGACTGCAGTAGCAATCCCATTAGTTATTAATATAAAAGAAAGAGCGATAAGTATGATTTGTAACTAAGCAAAGCTTTGCAAGCCAAACTTGTTTCTTCTTGCTTTAGTCATTTCAATTGTCTTTTCTTAAGTGACAGATTTGATTTCATCAGGCAACACTTAACAGTGAACGCAACAAATTATTTTTATTCAGAATTAGTCTGCTCCTAATTTAATGTTTGTCTGTGTGCCTTCAATTCACTTGTTGACTTATGGAAACTCAATGCACTTCTTCAGCAAGCAATACTCAGAGGTGGTTTGTCATTGCCTCCTTATGAAATATAGCCTACAGCAACTGATATTCCTCAGTGGTTTCCCATCCAGGTACTAACTAGGGCAGTGTATTGTATTGCTGAGTCAAACATACATTACTAATAATGCCATTATATAAATTTCTACTCTACCAAATAATGGTGCAGGAAAATAAAAATATAAATATGTTGTCGAAGGCTTTAATGGCCGGGATCACAGGGTTGTTGTATGTCTTTCAGGCTGTGTGGCCATGTTCCAGAAGTTCTGGAACATGGCCACACAGCCCGAAAGACATACAACAACCCCAAAAATATAAATACCTTATCTTAGGCATTTTATTCATCATTCTAAAAGAAAATATTCTAAATCACCTTTTTTGTTTGTTTCTGCACACAACAGTCTTCAGAGAAAATATGAGAGGAAAGAGTTTTTTTAGCTGATTTTTCCCCAAGGCTTTTAATATGTTTCGCTCTGAAATGGCTAAGAAACTACAGATGTAAGGCAGAGCTGTGGTTTATGTTAGCAAAGAGCAGCAGAGGGAGCTCAGAGCTTTGCTAAGCAGTGCTTGAATTTATATTCTTGGAAAGGCCAAAGCCCCATAGACTCCAAATTGGGAGACTTATAGAAAACTGTGGGGGTTAATGATGCCATGCTGGTGTGTGGGGATACCAGCAACCTATCTCTCAGATCTGCCTAAATGCAGCTCTTATCGACTCCTGGGGATAAGGGAAATTTCTTCCAGTAAAGCACTGTGCATTGACTTCCAGAACAGGCACATTAATAGCCTTTAATGGACAAACAACACGCCTCCCCTCGCTCAGTGCTCCAGCACTTGCATTATTGCATATGCTATTAAGACCTAGACAGACCTTTCCATGTGCTTTGTATGCTAAAATGATTCACAGGCCTCCCAAGCTATAACAGAGCCTTTGGAAGGGGAAGACGGCAAAGCAGATTCCCTAATGTATGCACAAGGCAACACAATTGTATTATTATTATAATTATTGGGGATTTATATACATCTGAGACAATGTACATAGTAAGTTTCAATATATACATCACAGCAGGGTTGGACTAAATTATCCTTGATGTACAGTAAGATGGGCTTCATATAAATACAAGTCAATGTACAAGGTAAATTTCAATATATACATCATAACAGGGTTGGACTCAATTATCCTTGGTGTACAGTAAGACCCCAGTATCTGTGAGCATACACTCCTCAACTTATAATGGAAATAAGAAACTGATCAGTAGCAAACTCTACTGAAATGAATGGCTTTTGCTGGATGTTGTCATAGAGTTACCTTGAAGAACTCAGAAAATACCTAGAGCAGTGGTTCTCAACCTGGGGTCCCCAGATGATTTTGGTCTTCAACTCAACAGCGGATAAACTGGCTGGGATTTCTGGGAGTTGTAGGACAAAAACATCTGAGGACCCCAGGTTGAGAACCACTGACCTAGAGAGAGATATTTTAGGTAAAATCACAGGTACTGATCCTGTGAAGATGAGGTTTATACTATAATTTCCAATTTTATAGTTTTATTATTCTATGGTCTATCAATCAATGGCATTCATACATGAATAGTGGTGTCCCAATATACTAATGTAAGCAAGGCAATAATGTTATTGATGTTTTTGTCACGTTTAAATCCCACCTTTCCTTCAAGGTGGACAAAGGTGGAATATGTGAGTGTTTTCCTCATTTTTAGCACAATAATAAACCTGTAAAGGTTTAGTTGAAAGATACTGACTGGCCCGAAGTCATTTCAAGGGGGGGGGGGGCTATCCAAGACTTACATTCCAGAATAAAAAACACCAATCCACAAAGCCTCCATGTTATTAGGAACCAGCGTAGTTGATTATCTCTCATTCCACTCATTACAGCATCCAGGGGACTCCAATGAAAAGCAAAGTTGAACATTACCTGAATAGTCATGGCATCCAACCCCAATGACATCTCCCAATAGTTTCATATTAAATAGCATGGGAGATAAGATGGAACCCTGAAGCATCTCACAGCTTAACAGTCAGGAGGCTCAGCAGAAATTATCCAGTGCCACCCTGATACATTGAGAGGAGTTGCACCATCATATCCTCCTATCCTAAGATCAGGGGTCCCCAAACTTTTTAAACAGGGGGCCAGTTCACGGCCCCTCGGTCCGTTGGAGGGCCCGACTATATTTTTAAAAAACTATGAACAAATTCCTATGCACACTGCACATGTCTTATTTGTATTGCAAAACAACAACAATAACAATGAAAGACCAATACAATATTTAAAAGTGAAAATAATTTTAACCAACATAAACCTATCAGGATTTCAATAGGAAGTGTGGGCCTGCTTCTGGCCAATGAGATAGACAAGTTAATTAGGATTGTTGTTGTTGTTGTTGTGTGTCTTCAAGTCATTTCAGACTTTGGGCGAGCCTAAGTCCAAAATTATTTATTTATTCATTTACTACATTTATTTACTACATTTATATCCCGCCCTTCTCACCACGAAGGGAACTCAGAGCAGCTGTATGTACATATGATATATTATATTATTCGCATAGCACAATATATAAGCCGCCCCGAGTCCCTTCGGGGAGATGGGGCGAGGTATAAGAATAAAATTATTATTATTATTATTATTATTATTATATTAGCATTATATATTACTATATTGAATTATACCAGTATACTGTAATATTATGTGTAATATATAACATATAATTAATATTATTATATGATAATATTATTAGTATTATATTGTATAAAATGATATTATTATCAATATCATATGTATATACAATATATTATACTATTAAAACTGATATAAAAATATTATATTATAAATGAAGGCGGGGGCCAGGTAAATGACCCTGGAGGGCCGCATCCGGCCCCCGGGCCTTAGTTTGGGGACCCCTGCCTAAGATGCATGATCAGGGCCGGCCGGAGATATTTTTAAATGTTAAGCGGGGGTGCTAAAAAGCGCCCCCGCCACCGGCCCCGCCTCCGACGCCCTGGCCCCGCCCAGCGTGCCCTGGCCCCGCCTCCCACGCTGTGTGGGAGGCGGGGCCAGGGCGAATAGTGCGGGGGGCGGGGCCAGAGTTGGCCCCGCCCCCCGCCCAGCGTGCCCTGGCCGCGACCAGGAAGTAAGGCCCGAATGGCCTAGCTGTGCTGTGCGCGTGCGCACAGCACAGCTAGGCCATTTTGCCCTTAGTAACAAACTAAGGGCAAAAATGGCTTATCTGGCTGTGCGCATGCGCACAGCCAGATAAGCCATTTTTGCCCTTAGTTTGTTACTAAGGGCAAATGGCCTAGCTGTGCTGTGCGCACGCGCACAGCGCAGCTAGGCCATTCGGGCCTGACTTCCTGGTCGCGGCCGGCGACCGCCCGGGCGATCGCCGGCCGCGACCAGGAAGTCAGGCCCGAATGGGCTATCTGCGCTGTGCGCACGGGCACAGCGCAGATAGCCCATTCGGGCCTGACTTCCTGGTCGCGGCCGGCGATCGCCCGGGCGATCGCCGGCCGCGACCAGGAAGTAAGGCCCGAATGGCCTAGCTGTGCTGTGCGCGTGCGCACAGCACAGCTAGGCCATTTTGCCCTTAGTAACAAACTAAGGGCAAAAATGGCTTATCTGGCTGTGCGCATGCGCACAGCACAGATAGGCCATTTTTGCCCTTAGTTTGTTACTAAGGGCAAAATGGCCTAGGTGCTTGGCGCGGGCGCGGGGATTGAAGCCCCACGGGCCCGCGCCAACACCGGAGGCGTCGGTGGCGCTACGGGTCGCTGTCGACGCCTCGACAGCGCCCCTAGCAGCCAGCGCCCGAGGCGGCCGCGTCAGCGGCCGCCTAGTAACAACCGGCCCTGTGCATGATCAATGGTTGCAAAGCAACAGAGACATCTAGGAAGCTCAATACTGTGGCACTCCTTTGTCTTTCCTAAGTGCAGCAGCCGTCAGAAGAACTAAGGTCATTTCAGTGCCATATCCTGGTCTGAAAGCAGATCATCTTTGTCAAGCCACCACATGCTCAGACAAGTTGCCCAGAAAAGGGATATTAGAAATATGGCATCTGTTCTTGCATATCTTCAAGGCAGAGAGTGAACTTTGGGCTCCATCAAGGCAACAGACACATTCCCCAACAGTATAGCATTCTTCACTCCTTTTAACCTGTCTTATCCTGTCTTTAAAAGCACACATTAATCTAAATTGGTGTCCCCGCCGCAACCTGCATTGCAGATCTTGCATTGACCAGGCAGTTGGGCTAAATACGAGGGTTATCCAGAAAGTAGATTACATTTTGGAATTCAAAATGAACAAAGTATAGGAGAAAACATTTACCATATGCAGTTGATAGCCACACCCAAATACCACTTCTCAACATAGTTGCCATTCAAATCTAGGCACTTATCATAGTGAGGAATGAGTTTGGAAACTCCTCCCCCACAAAACTCTGCCGCTTGCTTCCTCAATGCAGCGTTTTGGCAACGATGCGCAGCTGTGGAAAGGGGAGACCGGCTGGTTGAGGAAGCAAGCGGCAGAGTTTGGTGGGGGTGGAGTTTCCAAGCTCATTCCTCGCAATGATAAGTGCCTAGATTTGAATGGCAACTATGTTGAGAAGTGGTATTTGGGTGTGGCTTTCAACTGCATACGGTAAATGTTTTCTCCTATACTTCGTTTATTTTTAATTCCAAAACATAATCTTCTTTCTGGATAACCCTTGTAGCTTCCAGAGATATCTCCAACTGAGTGATTCTATAGCAGAGGAGCTGAAAATAGGCAATCTAAGGCAGCCAACCAAGGCAAGAAAATGATATAAGAGTGACAAGAACAAAACTGATGGAGAGAAATATGAAAGACAAGAGGAACATGGGATGAATGCAAAGAAACACAGTTATATGTGCCGTCAGCATAAGCCCTTACATGTTTATTCGGAAGTCATTCCTGCTGAGCCTGCTGGGATGAAGTACTTCTGAAATGTGGTTATGCTTACTGCCCAGGGCTTTTCTTCTGCTGTGAATTAGAATTGTTTTATGTATAACTGTGAATGCATCCTGAATCAAAAACCCTTAAAGCACCTTAAAGTAACATAAAAAGGAGGAAGAGATAGGGATTTAAAATGAAATGTAGCAGCATAGGGTTTTATTTCAGCATGTGTTTTCATTGAAAAACACATAGTATCAAGGACTGCATACAAAGTAGAGGATTATATCCACTAGACTTGTGCACGAATCCGATTTAACCATTTTACTTTGGCTAAACCTGCTTCTTTGGCTCTACCGGGTGGCCGTAACGGCAAGGGCAAGCCGTCATGTTTTCCCGTTCATAATGGGACCACGTGGCAGCCCATCACGGCTCCTCCTCCCCTATTTGGCATCACAGTTGCATCTGGGCTTCAGTGTATTTAGTTACCTCTCCTCTAGAGTAGAAAGTAGAAACAGCTTTAAGGAAGCATTAAACCCAAAGTAGAAAGGCGTGGGAGGGGAAAAGGCAAGGCAGGATTTGCAGTGCAAAAGCAAGTCAAGAGAAAAGAGAGAGCTTTTTAAGAAAGGATAGCTCAGGTCATCACTTTTCCTTCCCAGTGGGAAGACTCCTTAAAAATGCCTTAACGTAAAGCTGCATGAAGAGAGAGCAGAGAAAGAGTGTGTGCACTGCTGCCTGTCTCCTCTAGAGTAAAAAGTAGAAAGTTTTAAGGAAGTATTAAAGCCAGGTCTCCTCTACAGACCAAAGGGAAAGGATTGCAGAAAGAATGGAATCTTAACTCTGATGCAGGTCTAAATGAAGGATATAAGGACAAACAATGCTATTGCCTAAAATGATGGGAAGGGGAGCCCGGGGAGCCACCCCACCCCCCACTGCCATCAATGGGCTGGATCTAGAAGTATTTATCTGCTGTGGTCCAAAAACTCCATCCGGCATGCAAAAATGGATATGGGGGTCTACCGGTATGCAGCCAGCAGAAACAGATCAAGGTTGAGCTGAAATGCTTGACTAATATCCACTATAGCCATTAAAGAAGTGGATTTATATTAGTTCAGTGCTGTGTCCAAGGAAATAGAGTTATATCCACAAAAACCCATGCTAAAATAAAAACTAGTTGGTCCTAAAAGTGCTGCCATGTTTTTTTTCACCCTCTCCTTTCTTTCTTATGTTACAAAAAATCCTCATAACTATATTCTAAATATATCTCAATCAGACTCCTTCCTTTTTCAATAAAAAAGTTTATTAATGTGATAGACTACTAAATGTATTTGATTTCAAATCCTAATTGGGTTACGAAAGTCAGTGAGTGACTTAGGGTCAATCACTATCTCTTAGCCTAATCTCCTGTAAAGGTTTATTACATAGATACAAATGGAAGGACCATCTATGTTGCCTTGAGCTCCTTGAAAGAAACGGCAATATAAAGGTAACAAATCATGAATTCTTTTCAGAGATTAAAGAGAATTTGGTGGTTTCTGTGGCTTTTCTTTAGCTTTTTTCACCAACTGTAATTCTTAACTCTTGCATCTGAGAAACATTTGCCAGCAGCAGCAGCAGCTTAGCAAACAGCTTTAAAAACAAAAATGCAGAATGAATAGTAGAAAACTGTGAGCTGAAATCTCAGACCTTTGGTTGTAGGTTTGTTAAATACTAATCAAAACTAATGGGTTCCATTTGGATACTGTTTTTGCAGTTGGAACTAAAGGTTTTCAAACAACAAGGCTTTTCGTTTTGTATTATTATTTCATTTTACAAGTCTACTACTGGTGGAAATTTCCATACTACAGAGTTGAAAAACTGGAAGCTGTTTTGTTGACTAAAATATCTTAACACTTTCTAAAGCTCTGTAGATGGGTGATAATATGAGAAGACCATGGTAGGACACTGTCATGTTGAGTGAGTCATCTCGCTCAGAATTGTCTTCACCAGAGAGACATTTTGACCTGCAATACAGACATCCCTTCAATATTGGTCGGGGCTGGTAGGAATTGCAGGATAAGACATATGGAAGGGTGCAAAGGTTTGTCACTGTGCATGGATGTCAGTCTTAAGCATATTCGATAGAACTATGTAAGTAGTCAAAATCAGCTGCAAAGAAAGCTATTCATCTCTATAATGATATGATACTGACTTAAGGTACAACTAAATACAATAAAATTGCTATTCCATCTTTAGCCTAAAAGCAGGGCCTTTATGACCATGACCTCAAAGCTTCAGAAACTTCTCTCTAAGGAGATATGAATATCTCCCCCATGACTGGGCTTCTATGGGCCCTATTCAACACACTGTTACGGCACTATTATTTTAACTGCCATGGCAACATCCTGCAGAAATCCAGAATCTAGAGAGTTTCAAGCAACTCTTTTGCTGAGAATCCTAAACGTTCTTCCTTAAACTGCAATTCCCAGGGCTCTGTAGTATGTTGCCATGGTATTTCAAGTGGAATCATGGCGCTATAAATGGGCCTTAAAAGGATTACTAAATGTTTCCTTTCCCACCAAACATCTTGGTGATTTAGACTAGATCTGCACTGCCATATCATGCAGTTTGAAACTGCATAATATGCTCAATGGAGACTCACAAAATGCAATTTAACCACATTGAACTGCATTATGTGAGCCTATGCTGACCATTTTCAAACTGCATTATAAAGCACTGTCAATGAGGCTATAGATCCATATAAGGCAGTTTAACTGCATTGAATTGTATTATATGGATCTACACCAGGCATAGGCCAACATGGGCCCTCCAGGTGTTTTGGACTCCAACTCACACAATTCCTAACAGCCAGTAGGCTGTTAGGAATTGTGGGAGTTGGAGTCCAAAACACCTGGAGGGCCTAAGTTGGCCCATGCCTGGTCTACACTGAGCACATAATGCAGTTTCAAACAGATCCAGACATGGCTCTATTCTGCCTCTAGTTTTACTTTTTAAAAACTTATGATTTCCAGGATTACATCAGTGCACTGAAATGGTTTAACACATAAATAAAAGGGGAATTTTGATAGAGCTAAATGTGTCATTTCATGTGATAGGAAAAACATCTCCTGACAAGATGCTCCCTGACAGAGTTCAGCTGGCATTAAGACATCATATTTGCCTTGTCATTGTATCACTGATCATTTTTATGCCTGTCCTTTTTGCTCACGCAGCTGGTGAGCTCTGACCATTGGTCCCAGCCCAGATTGCTTTTGCTGTTTACTTTTGAGATGGGCGCCCTTTATATAAATAAGAGAGGAGTAATATTGCAATTTGAAAATAGTGCCTTTTGTCTGGGCAAATGTTAGAGGAGAGATTGCTATTGAATCATTGCAAGCATCTGAAGCATGAGCATGCAGCTTTGCAAGGGAACGCTCTTTGCATTAATTGTTGACTGGTAATTTGGCTGGCACAACTCCCTGGCCTAGTGCTGTGCGTAAAAATAGGCTGAAGGGCAAACAAACAAATTATTATGAAAGAACAATTTTCCCCATTCTCTTTCAACTGCAAGACTCTGTCGAGGGGCTAAAGCCAACAGAGACTCAGGCAGGCAAACCAACCACTGTAAGGGGTGTTACAAAGGTTACAGACTTCCTAATTACATTTTTTTCACTGCTATGAACTCTGTACAAGTTTCATCTTTACTTGAAAATGAAGTGTTTACTGTAGTTCATGGCACAACTTGGCTATCATTGGGGAAGCACTGACCAGAGGTTGTGGACTATATCTCCCATACTTCATACTATACTGAGTGAGGTTTCTAGAAAACCAAAACCTTTGGAGAGCCACAATTTCCTATCCCTGACTCAGCCACTGCAATACTAGGTGCATTTCCAACTTGTAAGAAGGTAAAATAAGTTACTCTCTCAATAAGAGTGTCAGTGTGGTGTACTGGTTTGAATGGTTGGCTCTGGAGACCAGGCTTTGATTCCCCACTCAGTTATGGAAACCCATTGGATTGTAGGTCAGGATGCGAGCCAGGTGGGTTTCTTCAAGCTCCATCGATCATCTGTTCCGGATCCTCAGCACCCTGATGAATTGGTTGAAATCATCTGCCACACCAATTCCTCTTCAATGTCAGACTTAAACACATCAGTAGTTTGAAGTCCAAACATTTATTTCAATATCTATAATACATATTTACAAAGCATAGCAAAAGCCATCGCTCTGAGCTGGCATTTCTCTTCAGCCTCTCGCCTCGGCAAGCACAGCTCAACACACACAGAGATAAGAAAGCACATTCCTCAGTCCGAAGGAAGTTCCGACCTTCAAAGGCAGAAATCATGCCTGATAGGTCATGGCAAGCTGTCAGTCAAAACTAGCCTACTGTTAACTGTTTCATTGCTGAAACACACATCTTGCACAACAGCAGAAAACACTTGATTTACATTTCATACACATACATCCATAATCCAACATGGATGACCTTGGGTGAATCAAATATTCTTAGTCCCAGAAAATCCCATTCACTTAAGTGACATCATAAATTGCAAAAAAACAAAACAAAATAAAAGCCTCGAAAACACACAACAACAACCCCAATAAGTCAATTGACAGAAGTGACCATATTTGGAACTGAACAGAACAAATGGAGGCCCTTTCGAGAGCAAGGAGCAGGCTAGTAAAAAAACAAAATTGCACTGGAAGCACATTGGGCTGACAAATTGCTTAGCTTGACCACGAAGAGCTGCTGAGTTTCTGTTTTAGCCACAAAGGAAGGAGTCTCAATTCATTTGCAGTCAGAATAGAAGCTGAGCAACTTGACAGACAAGGAAATTGCTGGTTGCCAATAGTAATCAGGTGACTGGTTTGGTACAAAGTTGGTACTGTTGGCAGATATTGGCAAACAAGGGAGTGAAACTGCCATGAGATTGTTCTGCCCAACTGGCTATATGCCAGATTAGATGGACTTTCTATATGGCCCACATCACAAAGTGCCAATCAGCATAAATGTGTAACGTAATACATACATACATACACACACACACACACACACACACAAGACAATAGACTGCATAAAACGCTACACTGCACATAAGGAATCCAAATCTGACATAGCGCAGACAGAGTACATGCAATATAAACAGTAGAAACACTGCACATAAAATCAAAAGGAAAACACAGCACAGTGCAAACATTACTCAGTATAAATAAAAGGAAAACATAGCATAAGAAACATCCAGGTAGTAGATATTCCCTATAAGGTGTTATTTTCCAGGTATGATTATATTTCAATATTTTGGGACAAACATAATAAAACTTTAAATGTAACCTCTCTGTGTGTCCTTTCAAGTTGCCTGTCGACTTATGAATGAGATTGGATTGTGTTGTCAAAGGCTTTCATGGCTGGAATCACTGGGGTGCTGTGAGTTTTCAGGGGTGTATGGCCGTGTTCCAGAAGCATTCTCTCCTGATGTTTCACCCACATCCATGGCAGGCATCCTCAGAAGTTGTGAGGTCTGTTGGAAACTAGGCAAGTGGGGTTTATATCTCTGTGGAAAGTCCAGGGTGAGAGAAAGAACTCTTGTCTGTCTGAGGCAAGCGTGAATGTTGCAATTGGCCACCTTGATTAGCATTGAATTGCCTTGCAGTTTCAAAGCCTGGCTGCTTCCTGCCTGGGGGGATCCTTGTTGGGATTTTCCAACACACCTCACAACCTCTGAGGATGCCTGCCACAGATGTGGGTGAAACGTCAGGAGAGAATGTGGCCATACAGCCCGGAAAATTCACAGCAACACTGAGATAGGATTGTCTTCAGCAAAGAAAACATGGACTGTAATGCGCTGCTTCTACCCAGAGATGCCCTGCTTCTCACTTCAAGAAGATGTTAAGCAAGTTATTATTTTTCATTTTTGAAAAGCCTTCAGATTTTAAAATATACCCTCAAATAGTCCCAAATCCCCCCCAATGTCACCTCTCAAAAACATGTAGGAGTAACAGGTAAACGTGACTCCATTTACAAATGCATATACACATACCACTCATACAAATAAACAATAGCATTAAACCATTTTAAAGCTACTGTTACAACATTGTTAACCCCTAAACCAACTTATTACAGATGACAATGTTTCTTATTATAGATACTTAATAAATAAAGAGTTATTACTTGTAAATAAACCGTAGCATTAAACCATTTTAAAGCTACTGTTACAACATTGTTAATCTCCTAAATATTACAGATGACAATGTTTCTTATTATAGATACTTAATAAATAGATAAAGTGTTATTACAATACTTGTAAAACATCAGTTTTAAGCTCCTGTGCTTTCCCTGTACAGTATTCCCAGGAGGCAGTTGTGATGAGAGATGTTTTTACGCAATTCAGCTCAACCTGCCAATCATGACCTTTCCTGAGTCAACCTGACTTTGCAACAATCCGCCCTTGCCTTAGTTAAATCATATTTTAACAACTGCAATGTCATACCCTACAGCTATCCCAGTTTGGTAGAGAAAACCTGTTAATCCTCTGCAATCCTGCTTTCTCAGCTACTCTTAAAGTGCCCTGGTTACACTGTCTTAGCCCCACTTTTGCCTTTTGTTCTTAACTTCATTCACCGTAAACAAAGTTAAAAATGCAGAGGTAATTTGCATTCAATTGATTCAGTACAGGAGAAAACAGAGTCTTGTATTTGAGGCACAATATAGTAACTGGTACATAGTATTATAATATTACTCCTATATGGAAAAAGATGCACCAATTGCCCATTGTTTTCAGGGCAAGGCTATCTAAAGGACAATATATCTTACTATGATCTGTCCAGCACCTAAGATATTCAGGCAATGCACTTTGGAGGTTATTTCTTGAAGATATGGAAATAAATATTTTCCTTATGTTGGTATAAGGTTGTAGAATGCATCCCCGATACGAAGGGGAGGAAGATGTGCCATTTCTATTATATATTTCACTCTATAACCATAATTATGTTGTTTGAATGTTTAGAAATCCTATTTGCTAGCTGCCTTGACTACAGCACTATTTTTAGTGGAAAGGTGTGACAAATAAATAAATGGACTCTGCCATTAGGAAGAGAAGAGGAAGCTTCCTGCCAGAAGGTCCAATTTTCCTGGGTCAACATTTTAAAGCTCTATATTTATATATCACATGTTTCTGAGCATTTAAAAAAACAGTAACGTGGAGCTCCATGACTTCTATATGGTCTTTCACAGATTAGTCACTAGTACACAGGAGTGTTCTGTGATATAGTTTAAAAAATAATGATGATAAAAGAACCCATCAGTTTGAATTAGGGTGCTCTCCAAAACTGCATTCCAGCCTTGGTTTCATGTAAACTGCTTCTCTCCCTGGCAAAGAACACCAGCAAAAGCCATTGCGGACAGACTGCTAATATGCTAGCAAATGTAATCAGCTAATGCAAAAGAAACAGGAGGGCGGATACACTCCATTACCAGCAGTTCCAGAACATTATGATCTTGTAGGTGATACATTGCTATCTTAATGTGCATTAATTACAATTTAATATGTCATAACAGCCCTGTGGCATTTATGAAATAGCCTACCAGAAAAGGCTATGGTCCCAGAAAAGAGGTTTGTGTTTTGTTTTGTTTTGTGAGGGGCAGTTTGGGGTGTCTGGTTTGCTGTGAGTTTTTCGGGCTGTATGGCCATGTTCCAGTAGCAGTCTCTCCTGATGTTTCGCCTGCATCTGTGGCTGGCATCTTCAGAGGTTCTGTCGGCAGTGAGGCAAGTGGGGTGTATATATACCTGTGGAATAATGTCCAGAGTGGGAGGAAGAACCCTTGTCCATTTAAAGCAGTGGTTCCCAACCTTTTTTTGACCAGGTCCCACTTTGACCAGGGACCACTCTCCAACATTAGTACCAAAAGGGTTACAAATCAGTTTTTGGTCAACTTTAGATATGGGTTGGTTATCTGGAGTGCTGACTCAGAAAATTGCATTGGATAGACCACATCAGCTCTAGTTTCTGATACAGAACATATGCCATCCAGTAATCTCTATCTGCTCACCCATAGAAAACTATATTTAATAATCTAGAACTGACGTGGTCTATCCAATGCAATGGTCAGCTCTGCAGAAAGGAGCGGAAATAAAATTAATAAAATAAATAAATAAATAAATAAAGAGGTTCCCGGACTGGATTTTTGTTCTCATGGCTCACTGCTGGGCCGCAGCCCACAGGTTGAGAACCACTAGTTTAAAGCAAGTGTGAACGTTGCAATCAGCAAGCTTGAATAGCATTGAGTAGCCATGAAGCTGCAAATTTAGTCAGTGACAGTATATGCATAGAGGTGGCCTGGGCTTTGTTGCCTGGAGGCATCCTGTTTAGGAGGTGTTAACATTAGGAGAGAATGCTACTAAAACATGGCCATACAACCCGAAAAAAACTCACAGCAACGCAGTGATTTTGGCCATGAAAGCCTTCGACAACACATATTGGGATCTATTTTGCATGGAAATTGGTGTGAAATACATTTTAAGGATCAGTGACATCAACCTGGGCAGTACTAGGCACATTTACTTGTAATGACAAATATTGTTTAAGGTCACCATTAGCCCCTACGTATAAGGCATCAAAGAAACAGAAATGGATAAATATAGATTTCATGTTGAGACATGGGTCGCATTTCTATTATGCACATACAGTAGAGTCTCACTTATCCAACATAAACGGGCTGACAGAACGTTGGATAAGTGAATATGTTGGATAATGACAGATTAAGGAAAAGCCTATTAAACATCAAAATAGGTTATGATTTTACAAATTAAGCACCAAAACATCACATTATACAACAAATTTGACAGAAAAAGTAGTTCATTACACATTAATGCTATGTAGTAATTACTGTATTTACGGATTTAGCACCAAAATATCACAATGCATTGAAAACATTGACTACAAAAATGCATTGGATAATCCAGAACGTTGGATAAGTGAGACTCTTCTGTATATACAAATATGGGTATTCCAAAGTCCAAAATATGAAATGTTGGTGGTCCCAGGCATTTTGGATAATGGATTCAATTCTTGAGGCAAATCTTCATGTAGCCAAAACAGCATTTCACTTTTCTGGCGGCCTAGAGAGCAAATGGACAGTCTCATCTTCCTTCAGCTCATTACTGCTAAACACACAAGTACATCTCACTTCATAAAATAGGACTTATCCATAGGTAAGTAGGTATAAGGCTCCAGCCTAAATAATTCATGTAGAAGGGGCTATAGCTCAATGGCAGAGCTCATGCAAAAGCATTTGGATATAACCTCTCATTATTTATCTCAAAAAGAAGGGACAGGAAAACGCTTCCCTTTTCTGTTCTGAAGATCCCATGATCCCTGTAAACATTCTTGGACAAGATGGACCAATATAGATACAGACACACATTTGGAAACAAATCACAGCCAGAGCCTACATATTTGCCTGAACTCGTAAGTTATTTTCAAGGCAGATAAAGAAAAAGACTATTCCAGGGTCAGCAGGTTTGTAAAAGGACTGTTACATTTCACAACATGAAGAAACCTTTCTCTCTCCCTCTCTTTCTCTCTCCAGGCTATAAAACCTGTTTTATGAAAGTGAACCGGGCAATGGGATCCAAGATAAAGAACATTTGTCACTAGGAGCTCCCACTGCTCCTGGAGGCCTGGCTGAGACCCAGTTGCTCCAAAAATAACTCAGTTTTTAGGACTTCTTGGGAGACAGATGTTTCTTCCTCCAAATTAAAGGCAGAAGTTTGGGCCATAAACGGGTTTATCAGAAGCCACGAGGTTTCTCATTGCGCAACATTTTTCAGCGCTGAAGCGGACTCCGTAAGAACAAGAAAAACACTTTTGTGTTTAGTTCTCTTTCATCCAAACTGGCAAACCATGGTAACCACATGCAGAATGAAGCAACATTCAAAACCATCTCTAAAATTTTCATCAAGGAAGCTAGCATGTTACAAAGAAAAGGAGGGTTAGAGATTTCTATAGTGCAAACGTAGGAGCAAAATGCCTCTGTATGGAGCAAATATGTCCACTCATATGTACGCCTCTTATCGCCAACTGAATAGGCCTTTTCACTTTCCTAAGATCAAGCAGCAAGTTGCCTTTGAAGATGTGAGTTAGCTCTCCAAACAACAGATATACAATCTACAGCATGATACAGCATTTCCACCTGGTAAATTGTAACTATATGGTATATCCACTAGAGTTGTGCACTCTAGTTTTCCTTCAATACATCAATTCTTTCATTACTTTTGTTATCTTTGGGAGCACGTAACACAGTGGTTCTCAACCTGGGGTCCCCAGATATTTTGGCCTTCAACTCCCAGAAATCCAAACAGTTGGTAAACTGGCTGGGATTTCTGGGAATTGTAGTTCAAAAACATCTGGGGGGCCCAGGTTGAGAACCACTGAAAGCCCCCTCCTGATAAGAAAATCAGCTTGACACAAAAACAAAAAGAACTGATCCCGGCTCCTAATCTGCTTTTTGCGAATAGATTTCTTGCCTTGGAAAGAGTGTGTGTGTGGCTTTCAGAAAGCACAAACACTTGCCTACAACCACGCACATCTTCTAGATTAAGAAACAGAACTTGCCTCCTTATCTTAGTAAGAGTGTGTGCGTGTGTGGCGTGCAGGCCCAGAAAGTGTGTGTGCCTGACTGACTGCAGTCAAGCACCTCTCCTCTAGAGTAGAGAAAGACTGAAGAAGCCTCCTTTAAACATGTGCCTGCCTGCAGCTGAGCGCCTCTCTTCTAGAATAGAGAAAGAGTAAAGAAGCTTCCTTTAAACATGTGCCTGCCTGCAGCTGAGCACCTCTCCTCTAGAGTAGAGAAAGAGTGAAGAAGCCTCCTTTAAACATGTGCCTGCCTGCAGCTGAGCGCCTCTCTTCTAGAGTAGAGAAAGAGTAAAGAAGCCTCCTTTAAACATGTGCCTGCCTGCAGCTGAGCGCCTCTCTTCTAGAGTAGAGAAAGAGTAAAGAAGCCTCCTTTAAACATGTGCCTGCCTGCAGCTGAGCGCCTCTCTTCTAGAGTAGAGAAAGAGTAAAGAAGCCTCCTTTAAACATGTGCCTGCCTGCAGCTGAGCGCCTCTCTTCTAGAGTAGAGAAAGAGTAAAGAAGCCTCCTTTAAACATGTGCCTGCCTGCAGCTGAGCACCTCTCCTCTAGAGTAGAAACAGCTTAAATGCCTAAAATGATGGGAAGGGGAGCCTGGGAAGTCCCCCCCAATAGAAAATGGATCTTTCGAGACCCCAGAGTGAAAACAGATATTTACCTCCCCCCCCCCCCCCCAATTTCGAGAGGCTCCCAAAAACAGACTGCGGTCCCCACCAAAAGCCAGGACACGAAACAGATCAAGGTTTACCTGTTCTGCACAAGCCTAATATCCACTGTGGAAGCTTTGTATAAGCAAAGTCCTTACTGAAAAGGGTACTGTAAGGAAATGTATGTTACTTTATTTCTATAGATGATGTTTTAGCAAAAGGTAGCTTTCACCAGGAACAAAACTTTAAAGAAATAAACAACCAGCATCTTAAAATTTAAAAACTTTTATCACACAACCTTAGGATGGAAAGCACATGATCCCACACTTTGCAAAAATGTGGTTATCAGAATATAACCTTCAGCATCATTCTAATGTTATGCTGATTTCATTATAACAACTTTCCCAGGGGTTCAAATTTGGGAAAATATTATTATTGAACTTATTAAAAAGTTTAACGAGGCTGGGCTTAGCACAGCGTGTTAAACAGCTAAGCTGCAGAAAATCCTGCCGATTGAAAGGTTGGCAGTTCAAGCCTTGGTTGGGGTGAGCACCCACTGTCAGCCCCAGCTCCCTGTCCACCTAGCATATCGAAAACAGAAATGTGAGTAGATAAATGGGTACCACTTTAAGCAGGGAGGTAATAAAAGATGCCCATTAGGACATGCTGACAATTTGATTGAGAGGATATCTAAAGGATAACAAAGTTCCTTGACATGGAAGATGGAGTGACAGCTCCCCCCCCCCACCTCCGTGGCCGAAGTTGAGAACAGCGTCCAGATGCCGGAAATGGAAAAGACGGGAAAAGCTTTACTTCTGTTTATGTATTGTCTGTCTTTGTTAATTGTATATCAGCATTGAATGTTTGTTGTATATGTGTTCTGTAATCCGCCCTGAGTCCCCTTGGGGAGATAAAGCGGAATATAAATAAAGTATATTATTATTATTATTATTATTATTATTATTATTATTATTGAAAGTTATTTATCTATAATGATAAGATATAAAACATCTTATATCTTATTCTGCCCATTGGATGTAATGGTGTACAAGTCTGAGCATCCATAGTCAGGACGATATCCAACACTGCATTTCTCTCTCTCTCCAGTTTACTTCAGCTTGACTCAGATCATTGCCAATTTTATCATGCTTTTCTAAAACCATAAATATTTATACATGTAACACTAATTAAAACACACAAAAACTCTGATTCCCCCAAATCCAAACTGTAATGAACAAAGAAATGCATTATTCCATTACGGATCTAGCTGTCAAATGTCTTATAATGACTCATGATTTATACTGTTAACAGTTTATATGAAGTTATGTACCATCCAAGTTTTCTTTTAAATTACAGCACAAGGTACATTTAATATCCTTAATCCAGATTTTATTTCTCATGCATCCATTTGAACATCATGCCCAAATTTCTGGTCCAATTTTATTATGTTTTACCATTTAATCATCCATCTCCAATTTCAAAAGGCATATACACACTTTTCAAATTGCATGATCATCATCCTTGCACAATTCTAAATGAAACCAATGCTCTCCAGTTTCACTAGCTAGTTTCGTTTTATCTTGATTAAATCTTTCTTTGGTTTGCAAGTATGAAAACCAAAACTCTTTCTTCTCATGATAAATAATTATCATTCTGTGTTAGAAAATACTTTGTGAATGAAAATATATTTTCCTTACGCTTTCTGTTAATGTTGGTCTTTCCATTTCCCTGACGGTTCCAAAAGTCATTATCTGCACAATCAAGTTCCTTGAGGCTCTTTCCCGTGTTACTTTTCTTTTGAAAAAGATACTCAAGAGATATTTTGACAGATATTTTACTAACCACTGTTAAAAGGAAAAAAACAAGTTTGAGATCATGTAAAGGATCAAAAGGCTCTTAAAACAATGTCTTTTCTGCCTCTGTTTTCTATTTTCATCCTGACTATCCCCCACATTTCCTGACATACTGCCTCTTCTGTAAGCAGATACACTCTGGATTTTTCCCCATCTGTTCATTGTTATTTGTAATTCTCTGGCATCACAAAAGTGGTTTCTAAATTCCAATTGTTGTTTTTGGACACCTTTGACTTATTGCAACCTATCCTGGGGTTTTTAGGGATGGAGGATGTGTAATTCACCCAATATGTCCATGATCTAGTGGAGGATTGAACCCTGGTCTCCAGGGTTTTAGCCCAACTTTCAAACCACTAGACCACATTGGCTTCAATCCTGACAGTAAAATGCAAGTCTCTTTCCAAGTTAGAAAGAAAACCACTCTATAATAATGAAGTTAATATTCTCATATCAGCACAGTCAGTGCTCCATAAGAGAGCCTTTCACGTTTATTTAATAACCTGATAGATATTCTATCTTGAATGTTAGAATAAGAGGCAGTATGCTTTTTGTACAAGTGGCTGAAGAACATAAACAAGAAGATGTACTCCCAAGCTGGCTTCCCATTGGCATCTGGATAGCTGTTGTGGCAGCTGAACATCATAGCAGAAAATGGCTTTGAAAAACACAAGCATTCACACTGCATGGTAGGCATGGGCAAACTTTGGCCCTCCAGGTGTTTTAGACTTCAACTCCCACAATTCCTAACAGTCAGCAGACTGTTAGAAATTGTGGGAGTTGAAGTCCAAAACACCTGGAGGGCCGAAGTTTGCCCATGCCTGCTGTATAGGATTGCGTAATGGCAACTCACATTGTGTAGAATTGCTTGTGACAGGTTACTATATGAGAAGCTATATGTACCTGTAATCTGCTCTGAGTCCACCTCGGGGTGACATAGCATATTATTATTATTATTATTATTATTATTATTATTATTATTATTATTATTATTGCTTTTTAGGCATGCATCATTTTGCAACACAGTAATTCAGTTTTACTAGCAAACCGGAGATTAAACCAACTCCTTATGAGAGATATGAACACATACATTAATTGTAATAATGAAATGTATGAGAACACAACATATCTCATTTAAACCTTTCATTTATATTTTTAAAAATACATTATTTATTGCTTATTTCACATAGACTTAGAGGTTTCTTGTTACGTTCATGTAACACAGCGACACATTGCAGCTGATACACTAACATGTTGCGAGACATGGTTTGGAAAGCTCTGCTTCAGCATGGCTCCATGGTCAATGCCTGACAAAAGCATACCAGAGAATCATATTGGAGGACCTAGAAAGTGTCAGTTGGATGGAGTCAGAGGAATGGAGAACGAAGAGACATCAGAGACGTTGGTAAAACTATATACAAAGTTTTACTGACTTCAGTAATAATCAAGACAAACAGACTTGCAGACAATAGACACAGGACTCTCACTCTAGGCAGAACTCTGAACTGATGCAATCAGTAATGCACAAACATTTGTGTCTGGACACTCCCCAGTTCCAGTCACATATCAAGGTCAACACAGCTTCTTAGTAATTAACTCTTTCCAGACTATAGTACACTCTGGATGATGCAATCAGTATGCAATACAAACCAAGACACAAATTGCATTTAAATACTATCAATACACAAATCCCACATTAACAGAAAGAACACCCCTCTAACATTTCCATATCCTCCAGCATGACTCTATGGGAAACTTTTGAATTGCATAGGTTGGCCTAGAAAATGCCTGGATATTTTTTCAGATGTTTGTAAATGAAATAATAGATATTGGTTCCATGGATGCAGCCGTTTTATCAGACATAGACAAATGTTGGTTCTCCAGGTGTTTTGGACTTCAACTTCCACAATTCTTAACAGCCTGTAGGCTGTTGGAAATTGTGGGAGTTTAAGTCCAAAACATGCCCATGCCTGGGTTATACTTTACAAGAAACATCACACTTATCAGGACCATTATTCCCACCACTACCAATATTGTTCATGTAGCTTGCTTGTAAGCCAGATATGCTCCTACTCATTTCTCTTTTCTCACACTTAATGTGTTCTGTCACCCACTCCAACAATTAGTGGAAGTGACTGGCTGTGCTTGTTTGCGTTGTTCCTGGGCTTCTCTCTCCCCGCAGTGAGACCCGAAGACCATGTAATGCTGGAGCTGACAAGCATCTCCGCAACAGGGATGGCATGGCAACAGAAAAAGTAGTGGATGCAACTGTGTATGGGGAAAAAGAGGGAATTGGTGTTCCAGGATGAGACTTGGATTGTAAGAGGTCCCAAGGCATGAGAATATGAAGATCTTCATGGGCTAGAAATTGTCTGTGGCTCTATTTCAGGCATGGGCCAACTTCTCCCCTCCAGGTGTTTTGGACTGCAACTCCCACAATTCCTAACAGCCGGTAGGCTGTTAGGAATTGTGGGAGTTGCAGTCCAAAACACCTGGAGGGGAGAAGTTGGCCCATGCCTGCTCTATTTACAGCCCTTTGCAGGGCTTAAAATTTTACAGCTGGTTTGGTCCAGAGATGATTATTATTACTCTGAAAAAAGCATGGAACTCCATCATTGGCTTTCACCTCTTGTGCCCTCCTAATGAGATTCCAATTCCATGCATATCCACATCGGAAGAAGATCTTCTACTGATGCTTCCTATTTTCAGTAATTGTATCACAGAGTGCCCTGCCATGCATTGCTGTGCCCTTGTCTCATCACTATAATCAAGACATGGTGAATTTACTACATCACTTAGGAAGCAGGTCATTTGGACCCGAAACAGTTCTCCCCCACAGCTCAGAAGAGTTCACAGTTATCAAAATAATTATTTATGACATAAATTGTTCCCCAGCTGAAACTGTAAATAAACTCCCTGAGATTCTGCTAAGCCAAAACATGTTTCCCCACAAAACACATTCATTTCATGGTGTTCTTTCTTCTAAATTCTGTTCATTAGCTAATCTCCCCTAGTAAGAATCAACAGGACTTCCCCCAGAAACACATTAACAGATATTTTGTTCAAACTACTATGCATGATTGAATAAATATTTTAAATTACAACGGGAAAAAGGGATCCTGGGAGATTTAGAAATAAAACAGACATACTTCTAAATCAGTGGTTCCCAACTTTTTTTTTAATCAAACCCCACTTTGACCAGGGATCACTCTCCAACATTAGTACCAAACGGGTTACGAATCAGTTTTTGGTCAACTTTAGATTTGGTTCGATTATTTGAGGTGGTGCTTCAGAAAATTGCATGGGATAGACCACATCAGCTCTAGTTTCTGATACAGAACATATGCCATCCCGTAGTTCCCATCTACTTGTCCAAAGAAAACCATATTTAATAATCTAGAGCTGATGTGGTCTATCCAATGCAATTTTCTGAATCTGCACCCCAAATAACCCCAGGAACAGGCCTAAAAATGAAGATACCAAGGCGCTCCCGCTTCCAGGCACCACATGGAATGGCTCTGCTCAGGGGAGGGAGGAGGAGGAGAAGCAGCAGTCAGGAGGCTTGTTGTTGTGCCTTTTGTGGGTAGTCAGCCCCTCCCCTCCTATTTCCTCAGCACTATAAGAGGGTTTCACGAGACCAGTCGCTCTCGTTGCAACGGTGTAATAACAGTGAGGCTGTGGACCATATTTTAGTTCTTGGGGACCACTGGTAGTCCATGGACCACAGGTTGGGAACCACTGATCTAAATGTACTACTGTGAATGCACTATAAAATGCTTGTTAAATTTAACTTTAATAGTTTATTAGCTAAATCTAAGCTGTCTGTTTCATCGCTATCACCTCTTTGTGTTGGTGCTGTTCTAATACCTCTATCTCCTTTTTCTGACACACAATTTTAGGAGGCCCTTGACCAAAAAAAAGATAATTAAATATCCCCTGTGAGCTTATTTGGTGTTGCCAAGCAGACACAACAGTGACAATAAATTCTGTAGTGCTGGGTCATTTTCATTTCTGAGAATGCTACTGGCATACAGTCCCTTTGTGACACTGTGAAAAATTAAAAGCACAGCTTCCAGGCTCAGCTGTCCAATCTGGATCACAGTGCCATCAGAAAGAAAAGTTATTTATGCACAAAGGTTGAGAAATGTCCCCGATGAAACGACTGCCATCCTTGCAGCTGGTTGAGGACTTCTGAAAAGGAGCAGGCCAACCTGCGCTGTGGCACAACGGATTAAACCATTGAATCTGCTGATCTAAAGTTTGGTGGTTCAAAGACACGGGTTGGAGTGAGCTCCGCTGTTAGCTCTAACTCCTACCAACCTAGCAGTTCGAAAACATGCAAATGTGAGTAGATCAATGGGTACCACTTCAGTGGAAAGGTAATAAAGGCACCCATGCTGGCAACATGAGAAGGAGGTGTCTACGGAAAACAGGCTCCTCGGCTTGGATATGGAAGAAGAGCTCCTCCCCATGGCCAGAAAGCTGGAGATGAAAGTGGAACCTTGACCTTTGTTCTGTGTATTTGTATGTCATTGTTATTCCACTGTATTAAAAGGAATTGAATGTTTGCCTATCTGTGTATGTTGTAATCCACTCTGCGTCCCCTCGGAGAGATAGAGTGGAATATAAATAAAGTGTATTTTAAAAAATATTCTGGAAAAGGATGTATTTGCACTTTTTGGGCTCTTGGGCATCAACAGGAGTGAAACGAAATAATTATGATGCTTCAGGAATGCGGATTCTGCATAAGTGAGAAGAAATATGAATGAAAGGCATGACAGCTTGCTCATTTGCCCCTTTAACGACTGATGAGGCTTGCGATCACCAACACCAACTGCACCACTGGAACCATTAATGTCCCATTGATGTTGCATTTTCTCCTCTTACCCTGTTTCCCTGAAAATAAGACAGTGTCTTATATTAATTTTTGCTCCCAAAAATTTGCTAGGTCTTATTTTCAGGGGATGTCTTATTTTTCCATGGAGAAGAATTCACATTTATTGTTGAATCAAAAAAATGAATATTTATTATATACTGTACAGTAGTTATCTTCACAAACCAGCATAACCAGACAAACTGTGAATTCTATCAAGAATCTCTTGTTACTACCATTATTTCCATGTTCAACAATCTAGGGTACGTACATTTACTGATCCTCTGGTGTTCTGTTTGGCGGGCATGCTTCCAAACCAAAACTTTGCTAGGTCTTACTTTCAGGGGAGGTCTTATATTTAGCAATTCAGCAAAACCTCTACTAGGTCTTACTTTCAGAGGATATCTTATTTTTGGGGAAACAGGGTATCTCAAGGATCTGCCCATCTAGGGCTTCTTTGCGCATACTCCCAACAGCCAGTGTCTGTAACATTCCAGCTGTCTTCTCCAACAATTGTTGCTTCAAACTGCAGCAGCGGAATAAAACATGTCAAAATATTTAAATCAAAAGTAGACAACCTTCCTTGCTCTGTCAGATGGGAGTTTAAAATCATGTTTATTAAATACACAGTAAACAAATCTACAAATAAGCACTTCATGCATATCAATATAAACACATAAAATACATTAAGACAATACTGTTATTCTTCAAATGTCTTCAGCTTATTCTGCTCAGTTCTCATCAACTTTATTGTCTTACTCACAGCATTCTTAACCACAGATACCTGAATTAGTTTTGGCATAAAATGAACACATATCATGTATTTACCTAAAAGTATATGTTGTGTGGTATTATCTTCTTATATACAGCAATGTTCACTTGTCTGTTTCCAGACTTTACCTCAGGTTAACCAATAAAAAGCTGTGGTTCCATCAAGTTTCCCAGTTCCTATCTCACAAAGTAAAACATCACATATCAACCTAATAGTTCTATTCCATGCTGTTTTGCCTGAAGACTCCTACCAAGCTTGCCCATAGCCAGTATTTAGGACAGGGGTTGGAAAACTTATTTTCACCGAGGGCTACACCAGCCTTCTGATTGCCTTCAAAGGGCTGTTTGTAATTGTAAAACTGTATAAATGGAACTATGTTGCCCTGCATTGAAAGCCTCGTGGGCCACATAATATGACGTGGCAGGCCAGATTTAGCCCGCAGCCCTTGCGTTTGACAAGAATGATTTAGGAGATTGTGGGAACGGTAAGCCAGAATATCTAGAGAGCCAAAGGCCTTCACCTTTGATCTAGAGGCTCCATTGGGATCATAATGCTACGCAGAGTCGCACTGGGATACATCTTCCCAAATCCAACAGAACTTGGTTCTGATGATACTTGCATAGAAGTAGTATATGGGTGCCTAACACCTTGAGTGTGCCCGGTGAGGCTGGCAATAGATCAGCAAATCCCAAAACGTGTATCAAATGTAGGCCAGATCACCGTGTGCCCAAGGGAACTGTTGTTCCAAAAATACATGAAGAACTAGTTGTATGGATCCAGGCCAAGGCATTTATTTATCCATTCATCATATTTTGAACCCCTTCTAACAAAAGTTCTTGGAATGGCTTGTACAGTACTATAAATAAAAATACAGTACACAATAAAATCAGCACAGGAAATACTAAGAGCACAGACTAAAATATTTAAAAGCAGCCAGAATCCCTGGGAGAAGAGAAGTGTTTCAGCTTGGTGCTAAAAAGATAACAATGTGGGCAGCAGGCAAGTTTCCCAGAAGGACGTATTCTACAGGAAGGGAACCACAACTGAGAAGGTCTTCTCTTTTGCGGCCACCAACCTAACACCATTAAAAATATGGCTTTCTATATTATTGTGTGTCTGAGTCATGCAGTTATAAAAGGCTCTTTCATTTTGTGCAACTCAAACAATAGTCTCCATTCTGCTGGGCAGAACCAAAATGGAACATAGGGTTGTATGTTTTCCGGGTTATATGTCCATGTTCCAGAAGTATTCTCTCCTGACGTTTTGCCCACATCTATGGCAGGCAACCTTTGAGGATGCCTGCCACAGATGTGGGTGAAACATCCTGAAAGAATACTTCTGGAACATGGACATACAGCCCGGAAAACACACAACAACCCTGTGATCCCGGCCATGAAAGCCGTCGACAACAAAATGGAACATATCTCCAACAACTTGGTTCAAAGGTAAATATATCACTTTCTCCATTCAACTGCATATAATTGAGTATTTTCCATCAGCTAGGGCAAAACATTAAGAAAGTTATTTCTCTTGTACAATAAATTTAGTTATAGAAAGGTTCTATATCTCTGGTGTAAATATGACATCATAGAGAACTGGGCAAAATTCTCTGTGCAAATCTATTTATTTCCCCCTGCAATGGTTAAGAACCATTAAACCTGACTGTGATCTCATTATCAAGATATTTCAGTGATGAACAGAAATGATGTAGAGTTGGATCAGACCTACAGAAATTAACATAATCTATGAAAGAGCTGGAAAAGACCCAATGAGATTAATAAAACTTGAGTCAGCCATTACTAAAACCCTCCTTGATTTCAGTGGATTTACTCCAAAGATATTAGATCCTGATCCAACTCTATATGTTTTAAGAAATGCTGTTAATACACATCGAAACAAGTTTATTGCAACTAAGCCTCACTCAAAGCAAAGGAATCAAATTTCATTCTCATTTGTCCTCACTAATGTCCATTAAACATGCAACCCAACATCTGCTCAAATTGAAGTAGGTCACAACTCAGTAAGTGTAGATTGCAATCTAATTCTTTATATGTCTGCTCAACAACAGTGTCCATTAAGTTGATGGGATTCGTTACACCACATTTTTAAAAATTGTATTTGTCATGGCTCCTCAGTTTTATGTATGAAGTTCAGGGTGGTGAGAGCTTGGCTTGTAGGAAGAAAGTTCAAATTCAACCCCTGATCCTCCACTTTAAAAAACTCAAATAAATAGTGTAAGTGCACCATCCCTTCCCTCTAGTTAGAACAAAGATAGTGAAGGTTAAACAGACCAGTAACTTGGGTCAATAAGGAATTACCTAATGTCTTCTTGGTTTTAGTACAAGACCAAAAAAAAAATTCAGGAAGCAAATAACTCCAAAAGCCTTTACATGCTATATTTTATGCCTGTGTTGCTGCTGTTGTTGTTGTTCCTCACATCAAGTCTAGAGTTCAAGCTGACATACCATTCTCAAGGCTTTGGATCTCTCATTATGAATTATTCATCTGGATCACTAGCTAAATGAGTATCTCAGAAGAAGAGGAAGACAGTTATGCCCTGAGATATTCTTGGGCTTGAAGAACCTATAACTGGTGGGGACATGCGATGCTGAATGTTTCAATGAAACCAAGCTTTAAGACTTACAACACAAAGGCTATATGCACAAAGAGAAGGAAAAACTGATCTCGAATAAATGTCATTGGGTTGTGGATCCAGCGATCTTCGCTTTCCTAATCCTAAAGATCTGCTACAATGGAGCAGAATAAGCAATCTCCAAACAGCCACTGGGGGCTTGTCTAAATGGACTAAATGGACACATTGTAGGCAATCTGATCCTGACACATGATGTCCAAGACAAGCCATTTGCAATGTTTTTGCTTGGATGTAAATACATTTTAAAGGCTTTCCCTTTTATACTGAGGTTTTGCAGAAAATCTGGACTTTTAGGGCTGTGATTTGCCCTCCAGGCGGCACTGCTTTGCTATGGAGTTTGTGAAGGAGTTTCTGTTGGGTGGAACTGGTTGGTGGGCATTGATCATGACTGCCAGAAATTGGTTCATTCTTTGTATAGATACTCACATATCAGTATTAGCGCACCTCCGCTTAACAGAAAATATGTTTGGGTTGCAATGAGTTTTCCAGGCTGTATGACCATGTTCCAGAAGCATTTTCTCCTGATGTTTCGCCCACATCTATGGCAGGCATCCTCAGGGGTTGTGAGGTCTGTTGGAAACTAGGCAAGTGGGGTTGATATATCTGTGGAATGATGTCCAGGGTGGGAGAAAGAACTCTTGTCTGGGTTGCTGTATGTTTTCCAGGCTGTATGGCCATGTTCCAGAAGTATTCTCTTCCGACGTTTTGCCCACATCTATGGCAGGCATCTTCAGAGGTCGTGAGGTTACCTCATGACCTCTGAGGATGCCTGCCATAGATGTGGGCGAAACATCAAGAGAGAATACTTCTGGAACATGGCCATACAGCCCGGAAAATATACAACAACCCCGTGATCCCAGCCATGAAAGCCTTCGACAACACATAGAACTCTTGTCTGTTTGAGGCAAGTGTGAATGTTGCAATTGGCCACTTTGATTAGCATTTAATAGCCTTGCAGCTTCCAGATAAGAAACAATTGGGGCCAGCTAACACCTCCCAACAAAGGATTCCCTCAAGCAGGAAGCAGCCAGGCTTTCAAGCTGCAAGGCTATTAAATGCTACTCAAGGTGGCCAATTGCAACATTCACACTTGCCTCCAACAGACAAGAGTACTTTCTCCCACCCTGGACATTATTCCACAGGTATATAAACCCCACTTGAGAAGTTTCCAACAGACATCACAACCTCTGAGGATGTCTGCCATAGATGTGGGTGAAACATCAGGAGAGAATGCTTCTGGAACATGGCCATACAGCCCGGAAAACTCATAGCAACCCAGTGATTCCGGCCATGAAAGCCTTTGACAACACATGCATAAAGGGAAAAAAGTAGAAAGGCCATGGCCCTGCACCCAAGAATAATGCAAAGGATTTGGAAATGCAGACAACCCTCTAACAGAGAAGTGATTTCTGTAGGAGGGAATGTGTAGCCAGTAATGGCGATCTCACCACAATGTATCACCACAAGATCAATGCAGACTGGCGAAATACGGTGCCAAATATCTTTTCAACAGTGTAAACAAGGAATAAGTGAGTCATGACCCCATAAGTAAGCAGTTTCTTGACCCAATTCTCTACCAAGAAATATATTTACCTAATATGCAGTATGTGGAATAGATGGGTAAATGAGAGATAAACAGAAACCGAGCCATAGATCTAATGCAAAAGCCAAGACAGACCTGCAGCTCCAGCATGACACAGCTGGTTGAGATGCTGTGCCTCACCCTAAGCACTTTATTAAGTGGTGCTTCAAATTCCAAATGTTTAACCCTGTAGCAGTTCCGTTAAACCAAGATACAAGAAGCAGCTTTGTTCTAGCCCCAAAGCAATGTTTGGAAAAATTAGGCTTTCCCAGAGTCTTAGGGATGTGTCTTTATGGACTACAACTCGCAGAATGCTCCAGCTAGTATTGCAATGGTGGCTGAGGGATTCTGGTAGTTGTAGTCCCAAATGTAGGGTTTTCACAGCCTTAGGCCTTGCTATGTGCCTGTCTTGCCCTTTAAATACCCTGTTTCCCTGAAAATAAGACATCCCCAGAAAATAAGACCTAGTAGAGGTTTTGCTGAATTGCTAAATATAAGGCCTCCCTCGAAAGTAAGACCTAGTAAAGTTTTTGTTTAGAAGCATGCAGGATTGGTAAATGTACATACCATAGATTGTTGTACATGGAAATAAAGGTAGTAACAAGAAATAATAATAATAATAATAATAATATAACAATAATAATTTTATTCTTGTATCCCACCTCCATCTCCCAGAAGGGACTCAGGGCAGCTTACACAGGGATAAGCCCAACAACAACATACATTTACATACAAACAGAAATTTAAAACAGTAATTTTAAAACAGTATAGCAATAAAATATAATATAGAAATTCTTGAAAGGATTCACAGTTTGGTTATGCTGTTTTGTGACGACAACTACTGTACAGTAGATAATAAATTTTCATTTTTAAAAATTCAACCATAAATGTGAATTCGTCTTTGTGGAAAAATAAGACATCCCCTGAAAATAAGACCTAGGGCATCTTTGGGAGCAAAAATTAATATAAGACACTGTCTTATTTTTGGAGAAAGAGGGTAACAGTCTCTGCTCTTGGTATCTTTGCCCAGGAATGACTTTGGCTAGTTCAGACAAGTAACAGCAACCCAAACTAGTCCCATAGGAGGGAGATCAGCAATAGCTCAGTAGTAGAAAATAACCTGGAGTCGGATTACAGAGTAAACCACCTGCATATACCTTCAGCTTTGTTCCTTCCCCTGCTCCCTATCAAGTCAAAAACTCATCTCATGTCAGAAGAATATGCATGATCTCATTTTTAAAAAGACAGAAGAGGAAAAAATAAGGGGAGAAGAAAAAGGTTTCCTGACAACGGCATCAGCTGATTGTAGGAACTACTGAAATAACAGAAATGGCATTGTGTAATGATCGCAAAAGGAGGGGAGCAACCAGGAAAGCAAGGAAAAATGCCTCGCATCTGTACTTTGGGAGAATTATGTAATTTTTAAAAAGGACTCTTTATCTCTGAGAATACTGAGCATGTGCTCACTCCCTCAGATGTTATTAGCTGGCAATTCCCATCCGCCTATTGAACAGCTCTTACCACCAGGAGGTTCTTAATGTACTTTAGGTGGAACACGAGCCGTACAATGTGTTTTCTAAGTACGACTGTCATTGTATTTTCTTCACCTTGCTGTTCCAGTTTCTTCGCTTCTTTTATATTGCACTGAGCTACAGTCACGATCATAAGAGAAAACCCTGAACACACACTTTGTATTTTGTATCTGAAGTGTTTGCTTTCCTGCTTTCTTCTCTGGTGCCGCAAAACAACAGCAGACCTTGTGTGTCTCTGCATTACGCAACATTAGACTCCCAAGGAAGTGATCCACTTGTTCCATTGTCAAGTGTACAGCTAATAACATGGCAACCTGGTCTCTGGTTTCTAAAGTAGTTAAGTGAACATTTGATGTTAGCAGGAGGAGGAAAACCAGGAGGAACTGAACTTTCGACAAGTACACTTGGCATTAGAAGAGCAATCCTTTCTTAAACTGAGACACACAAAGGTATAACCAGGAGCAGTACTATCCAGATTGTCCTGGACAGTTGAAATTTTGAACTTGAATTCATAGCATGCAGTCAACATGTTGATTTTTTGGATCACAATTCCCAGAATCTCCAACCAGCATTTTCATGCCAGCAAAAGAGTAGGTGATGTTGTTAGAGTGGAACACACATTGGTTTTGGTCAACCATAGTGAATGGTGAAAGCAGATGGGATCTGCAATCCAAAAACATCTGGGAGAGATGTTCCCCACCCCATAATATATGGGAAGCCTAATTGCTGTCCTTTATTTTATAATATAAATATATTATACTATAATTTAAATTCTAAATTCTAAAAACATCTTAAACTTTTTCACAACTTATAACATGTTAAGACAGTTAAGGCGTTAAAGAGAATGAAAATTATGTTCATATACAAATTGGATAAACAGATTAGATTCCAAAGACCTTAATGAAAATGTGTCCATCAACATATTTATGTACTAGCTTGGGAATCCGGCGGTGCTCAGGTTATTTACAAAATAAAAGGCATTGTTTGTTTTGGGGCATTAGGTAATATCAGTGTGGTAATTTGTAGCTTTATTTCTTGGAAAAAATCCACTTTCCTGTTGTTTTTTAATGAATGCTCCCATTAGAAAATGCTTAAGGATGTGAGTGAACTGCAGTTCCCAAAATCGTGGCTCAATCACTCCAAACTCCACCAGTATTCAAAGTTGGCCATGTTGGGTCTGTGTGCCAAGTTTGGTCCAGATCTGATGTCGGCTGGGTTCAGGGCTCTCTGCATAAGGGTGAACTACAACTCCCAAAATCAAGTTCCACTCCCCCAAACCCCTACTGTATGTTCAGTTGGTCATGGGGCTCCTCCGTGCCAAGTTTGATCACAGTCCATTGTCGATAGGGGACACAGTTTATTTGGGTGCAGGTGAACTATAACTCCCATCGAGGTCAATTTCCTTCAAACGTCTCTAGTATGGGGTTGTTGTATGTCTTTCGGGCTGTGTGGCCATGTTCCAGAAGCATTCTCTCCTGACGTTTCGCCCACATCTATGGCAGGCATCCTCAGAGGTTGTGAGGTATGTTGTGAGGTATGTCTCTAGTATGTTCTGTTAGTCATGGGGGTCTGTGTGCCAAGTTAAGTACAGGTCCATCTTTTGTGGGGGCCGCAGTGTGGTCTCTGGAAGTGAGTGAAGGTACTGTAAGTCCCATCATCCGTGGGAGGATTGGTCCAGATCCATTGCTGGTTGGGTTCACAGTGCTCTCTGGTTGTAGGTGAACTACAACTCCTATAAATCATGGTGGACTCTGCCCAAACCTCTTGTTCAGTTGCTGATCAATTCTTCTGTTTGCTATGTGCCATAGAAAAGGGTAGGAAAGGGTAAGGGAGAGGCAGTGGGTAGGGTCATGCAAATTCCACACCAATGGAGAGAGAAAGATTCCCTGGGATGTCCATACTGGAGGAAAAACAAAAAATCTAGAAGGAAATGGTCCCCCTATGAAAGCCTTCACTTGGATGGTGAGCAGTATGGTGTTGGTGGAGGACATTGGCATAGTTTGGTCAACATGTTCATTAGCTATAACCTGAAATGTCATTGGAGGGAGTGCTTTTGGTGTGGAGCTGTTTGTGGAGGCGGGAGCCTGTCTGTGTAAGTGGATACCTCTGTCACATGCACATGTAAACATTGTCACTTTTATTATGTGTATAGATTGTATACCTAGAGTAACATTTCTTTTGCATGGCACTAGATTCCTATATTTTCAGACAAGAGGATTCTATCTGCCCCCACTTTCACCAGAAGGAAACGCAATGTCTCCCCCCAAAAAATCACTTTGTTATTCGATGACAGGAAACATATAGCCCCGAGGTTTTTCACAACACCACAATTGCACAACACCAATTACCACTCCGACCTATCAGTTGCCTCCGGAGGATAACGGGACTGTACATCACGCACTTGTGCACACTTGGCTGCATGCCCACAAAATGGGAGCAATCCTCCCAGGAAGACAATGGTCTGCCCTGAACAGGCCTTTTTCGGAAGCAAGTCCTATTGCCTTTCATGGTGATTTACAAAACAATCCAGGGGTCTTTACTCAGAAGCAAGTCCAACAGTATTTAAGAATAATAATGCTTCACACACTTATGGAGATTGCAAGTAGCTTTAGTTCCTGATTGGAAGGGTTAGGCCTATAACCTATATGGAGTTACAAAATCTACATTAATCTCTAAAGGGTTTCTGCTCATATGCTCATTTAATACGCATTAATAATAAGAGATGCAATGGCTGAACTGCTGATCTAAAGGTTGGCGGTTCAGATCTGCAAGACGGGTTGAGCTCCCATCTGTCAGCTCTAGCTTCCCATGCAGGGATATAGAGAAATCCCCCGCAGGATGGTAATACATCCAGGCATCCCTGGGCAATGTCTTTGAAGACAGCCGATTCTCTCACACCAGAACCAACTTACAGTATTTTCTCAATTTGCTTCAGACACAATTAAAAATGCATTGAATTGCAATAGGTCGTAGAGTGCAAGTTTTGCATACAGAAGATCTCAGGTTAAATCTAAGGCATCTTCAGTTTGGTCCAGGAAAGAATATTAGGCCCCTTCTACACTGACATATAATCCAGATTATCTGCTTTGAACTGGATTATATGAGTCTACACTGCTATATAATCCAGTTCAAAGCAGATAATATGGATTTTATATGGCAGTGTAGAAGGGGCCAATGACAGTAATACAATGAAAGTTAAGAAGTGTTATATTTTCACCCTCCCCGGCTCTGCAATGCATATTTACACAGGACAGGTTTTTTAATCTGTGATGGCAAGTAGGTTTATAAATGCACAGGGCAACAGGAATTAATTGGTTGGTATAAAATCATAATGTTTATATGGTGACAGATTGAGACAAGTAAATTGCTCCCATTCAAATGTCTGGACGAAACAGCTTTTACTGCTCAAAAGTTCTCACAGTAACTGGAGGGAAAAGGGCATTGTAGGCTTATCCTCCTGATCAAATTCTGTACATGCTCTGGTAATGCACTCCTCATTACATGCTAGTGCCATGTTTGAATATTAGGAAAGGAGAGTAGCACTAAAATACCCACAAACAGAGAAAGAGAGGGAGATAGAGAAAGTGTGAACTCTAAATTAACTTCTTAATAAGCAATGAAAAGGGTAGTGTGATTTAGGGGTTTGTACTATAATTGTGGAGATGAAAGTCTGAATCCTCTTTCAGATCCCACCTGCACTACCATATAATCCAGTTTCTAAATTCAGATTACCTGCTTTGAACTGGATTATATCTCAGTGTAGGCTCATATAATCCAGTTCAAAGCAGATAATCAGAAACTAGATTATATGGCAGTGCAGATCCAGCCTCACTATGGAAATCCAATCCATGACCTTGGACAAGTCCCGCTGTTTTAGGCTGAGAGGAAGACAAAGATAAACACATTCTAAACGGATCTTGCCACAAATTGTGAGTTTTAAATGCAATTTTGAGTGTATATTTTAATCTGTATTTTCATCTAAATCCACACTGTATTATATAATTGTTTCTAGATTTGTGTATTTGTTCTGTTTTAAACTGTGATCAAAGTGTGGGGTTGTTAGCCGCCTTGAATCGCCATGGGGAGAAAGGCAGGGTAGAAATAAAATAAATAGATAGACAGATAGACAGACAGACAGACCTCCATGACAGGATTGCTTTAGAGTTGTTACAAGCTGGAAATGACTTCAAGACACATAGCAATTATCACTTCTAAAGAAATATGTGTGGAATTAAAGACCATACCCACAAGTATCAAAGAATGTTACAAGTGTTCAGAATTTTCTTCTTATTTTCTTTGACATGTCTGCAAACTATAAGTTGAGCATATTGTTGAAGGCTTTATAGGTTGAGCATCCCTTATCCAGAATTCCAAAATGTAATATACTTCAAAATCAAAAATTGTCCACATGAGTGATGGAGAGAATGACATCTTTGCTTTTTGATGGTTCAGTGTACCCGCACTTTGTTTCATGCACAAAATTATTTAAAACATTGTGTATAAAATTACCTTCTGGCTTTGTATATAAAGTGTATGTGGAACATTAATGGGTTTGGTGTTTAGATTTGGGTCCCATCTCCAAGATATCTCATTATGTATGCAAATGCAACAACAGATATTCCATATTAAAAAAAAAATCCAAAATACAGAATACTTCGAGTCACAAGCATTTCCAATAAAAGATACTCAATCAGTATCAAAAGCGGATTTAGATCACTACACTCTTTCCCCTTGGTTGCATTTTCTTCATGGAAGAGCACTACAAAATACTGAAAGACTATTACTTTCAGCGTGAAGGCTATTTGCACACTGAAGGCAATGCCCATTGGATGTCCAGTATGATTCTTGGATTCTCTTCCTTTTGCAGATAAATATGGCATTCAATTTCCATCTTTTGGATCAGCCACATATCTTCAACCAGACATGAGGAAATGCAAGGAAGCATTGCTTGTTTGCCCTTTCCAACCACAATTTGGACCTTAATTAATCCCTTTTGTTGATCCTGGGCTGGGGACTAAAGAAGAGACAATATGGGTACGATACCACAGATGTGCAGTGCAAAAAACCCTGAACTCAAGGAAATTGTGTCCCGGAGCAAAGTACAAGTAAGAGCATTTTCTCTTACTAGTTGACCAAGCCAGAAGTTGTATGTAAAGATGTAGCCATTTTTGTCTGTTTTAGTATGAAAAGACACAGAAAGAAAACAGTTTGTAGCATAAGCTTTCATAAACTTGGTCTACTTTGTCAGTTGCTCCAGATGCAGAATATTTGGGTTTTCAGTTAGTCTCAAAGGCGCTACAAGAACCCTTTGTGTACTAACCCAGTAGTTGTTTGTGATGGAAATACACAGCAGCTCTCTCACCTATTCATCAAGTCCACTTTCTCCAGTCTTTGCACACTAGAATTTCTTCTGGTTTACTTTCCAACTCCCATTGTTGCTATCTTTCAGTGTGTCAACATGGAGCACTGAATAGTCAAGAATGCTTCAGAGTGGCAATGGGGTTAGACCAGGCATGAGCAAACTTGGGTCCTCCAGGTGTTTTGGACTTCAACTCCCACCATTCCTGACAGCCTCAGGCTTCCTTTCCCCCCTCAGCTTAAGCGGCTGAGGGGGAAAAGGAAGGGGCCTGAGGCTGTCAGGAATGGTGGGAGTTGAAGTCCAAAACACCTGGAGGACCCAAGTTTGTCCATGCCTGGTTTAGACTAAATGACTCAAACCATCCTCCCATCTTGTCTACATGTCTTGACTCCTCAGAAATGCAAATGTATACTATTATTTTCCTACCCCTTCTCTTCTCTAAATTCTCTTTCAGTGCTTCCCTAGAATGAAGCTAGATTAGATTAGTACTATCTAATTTAATCTATTTTAGAATACAGTTCTCATAATAAAGACCTGATTTGCTTCCTCCAAGTCATTGGTGCCTTTGCTCTTTCACCAGGATCTCTAACCACTATATGCGCTCTCTATCACAGGGGTCCCCAAACTAAGGCAGAAGGATGTTGGGCTAGTTGTTATTATTATTATTATTATTATTATTATTATTATTATTATTATTATTATTGTATGACACAGCAAACAAGATAGATATGCTGGATTTCGTATCACAAAATCACAAGTCGAACACTTCCCAAGTGTCTAGGACTGTGTGATGTATTTTCGGATGATGCATGCAGATCCCAGTAGGGTGGCCTTTTGCAGTTGGCAGATCGTAATTTTGTCAATGCCTATTGTTTCCAAATGCAGGCTAAGATCTTTTGGCATGGCACCCAATGTGCCGATCACCACCGGGACCACCTGCACTGGTTTCTGCCAGAGTCTTTGAAGTTCAATCTTGAGGTCCTGATAGCGGCTGAGTTTTTCCTGTTGTTTTTCGTCAATGCGACTGTCACCTGGGATGGCAACATCAATGAACCAAACCTATTATTATTATTATTATTATTATTATTATTATTATTATTATTATTATTTGTTGGCCAACTATAGTCCGGCCCTCCCAACAGTCTGAGGGATCATGAACTGGCTCCCAGTTTTAAAAGTTTGGGGACCCCTGCTCTATCACTTTCCCTACACCCCATAAACTATCCTAGTTATTCAAAAGTATAGGGAGGACTGTGTCCAATTACAAGAAGATAAACAAGATTCAGCTGCCAGGCCAATTGGCTTTTGGCCATGCCACAGAGAAGAGTACCATCTTGTCCTGAGGCATCAAAATGTCTTGGCCCAGCCCTGGTTGCATCTACAAACATGAGCTCACTCTTAGTAATTATTGGAAGGCTGAGCGGGGGCCTTTTAATCTTTACTTCAATATGATCAGTGCGGCACAGGTTTTCCATTCAGATGAGAACTGGTTGAGGCATGTGCATGTTTTTAGAATATCTGTCAAGCCTCTCATTGGGTGAAGCAGCACAGATCCTGAGAGCACGCCCCTTTTAGTGCTGACAATGCAATGGACTCCAGGAAGCCACAATCCTCCACCCATTCACAAGGAAGTTACTTCTGAGTAAGGACAGCATCAATTGAACTTGGTGGTGCATGTAATCCCTCTCAAGGGAAGTAGTAAAAGGTAAAGGTAAAGATTTTCCCCTGACGTTAAGTCCAGTCGTGACCGACTCTGGGGGTTGGTGCTCATCTCTATTTCTAAGCCGAAGAGCCGGCGTTGTCCATAGACACCTCCAAGGTCATGTGACCAGCATGACTGCATGGAGCGCCGTTACCTTCCCACCGGAGCGGTACCTATTGATCTACTCACATTTGCATGTTTTCGAACTGCTAGGTTGGCAGGAGCTGGGGCTAACAGTGGGCGCTCATTCCGCTCCTGGGATTTGAACCTGGGACCTTTCGGTCTGCAAGTTCAGCAGCTCAGGGCTTTAATACACTGCGCCACCAAAACCTTATACCAGGGGTCCCCAAACTACGGCCCGCAGGCCATATGCGGCCCATCAAAGCCTTTTATCCGGCTCCCACAGCACAAAGCCAGAAGGGGGTTGGGCTAAATGGCCCAAGGGGTCTCTTCCAACCCTTATTATTATTATTATTATTATTATTAATAATAATAATAATAATATTGAGGCTGGGAGGCATCTGTCAGGGGTGCTTTGCTTGTGCTTTTGGTCCATAAAGGCAGAACGGGGTTGGTATTATTATTATTATTATTATTATTATTATTATTACTACTACTACTACTACTACTTGGTGGCCAACTATAGCCCGGCCCTCCAACAGTCTGAGGGATTGTGAACTGGCTCCCAGTTTTAAAAGTTTGGGGACCCCTGCCTTATACCTTCCTCTAGTAAAAGTAAAGGTTTCCCCTGACATTAAGTCCAGTCGTGACCAACTCTGGGGGCTGGTGCTCATCTCCACTTCTAAGCCGAAGAGCCGGCGTTGTCCATAAACACCTCCAAGGTCATGTGGCCAGCATGACTGCATGGAGCGCCATTACCTTCCCGCCGGAGCGGTACCTATTGATCTACTCACATTTGCATGTTTTCAAACTGCTAGGTTCCTCTACTCTCCCACTATTTGTTTCCTCCTGTGACCACCACCAAGCCCTGTTCCCTGCTAAGTGATGGACTATTTGCACATGCCTGTCCTGCCCCATTCCCTAGACAAGAAAATAGGGAAAGAAGGGTTGCACCGGTGGGAGTGAGAGAGGCAGCCTTCCTAGGAACACAAAAAACTGACTTTTACTCAGTCATACTATCGGTTCATCTAACCTTGACTGTCAACAATGACTCCCCATGATTCTGTTAAGATTATTTCCCAGTTCAGCTGTTCCTCATAAGAACCAGGCCTAACATTCTTTATCTCCTGAGATCTGACAATGTGGGGTGTGTTCAGCATGATAAGGAGGACTCATAGAATTGTAGAGTTGGAAGAGACCTCACAGGCCATCCAGTCTAACCCCCTGCAAGAAGCAGGAAAATCACATTAAAAGCATCTCCGACAGATGGTCATCCAGGCTTTGCTTAAAAGCCTCCAAAGAAGGAGTTGCACCCGTGGGAGTGAGAGAGGTAGCTTTCCTAGGAACACAAAAAGACTTTTACTCAGTCATACTATCGGTCCATCTAACCTTGACTGTCAACAATGACTCCCCAAGATTCTGTTAAAATTATTTCCCAGTTCAGCTGTTCCTCATAAGAACCAGGCCTGACATTCTTTATCTCCTGAGATCTGACAATGTGGGGTGTGTTCAGCATGATAAGGAGGAAGGTCATCACAGACTTGCCAAGAAGTGGGATGCACTGAAGGAATGGAAGGACTACGCTAAGCAGGAGGAAAGGAGGAGAGGGTGGGATAAAAGGCACTTACTGGGATGTGGACTCGCAACAAGCGCTTCTTCTGGCCGGAGCTTTTCTTGCAGCCGCTGCTGGAAGAGGCATCTTTCTTCTTCTTGGTGTCCATGGCAGTGCTCCCCATTTCTTTGGTGCCACCTCAATTCAGACCCAGCAGACCGACTCTGATCTGAAGAGTCAGTCCAGCAAGGTTGTCTCAGATGCAAAGCCCTTCTGGGTATCTGCTGAGGGTTTCTTTTTTGTAGAGTCTCAGGAAAAAAGGGGAGGGATGTCAGCAGAAGGTGAAAGTTTGATGAGCAAAGGATAGGTTGACAAAAAGGTGCAAGAAGCTTGTTCCATCCATGGTCTGGAAGGAGGAGCACCAGTCCTGGCAACCTTTGGGACACTGAGTCTGGAGGGAATCCTGTCCCTTGTCAGAAAGAGCTGATGCTGAGCGGTTGGTAAAGTTGCCAGGTGGGCATCTCCTTTCGCTCAGGCTGCCAGAAGGGAGGAAGTCTGAAAATGCATGGGAGCAAAGCGGAAAAAAGGCAGAGAAGGGAATCAATAGTGCCTTGAAGCGCCACTCACTCTTTCTCTCTGGCTTTTGCCCAAGCCCTTCTCCTTGGCTGCCAGGCAGGAGAAGGAACTCGGAGCAAAGAGATGCAATTCTACTTGAAAATCTGGTTTCCTCTTCGTGCTGCAAAACAAGACTCCCAGCCAAGGCGGGTGCTGAAAAAAGAGGGAGGAGAAAAGCAGAGAGAGCCTTGGGTCGGGTTCCTCTTTCGGGCTTTGCAAGGAGACTCTTCTGACAGCTGCTGATCTACCCAAAAAAGAGGAGGAGGGAAAGAGAGAGGGAAGGGACTGGAGCAAAGCCAGCTCAGGGAAGGAGGGAGGGAGGCGCAGAGCAGGGTGTGAGTGTGTGGCGTTGTGTGTGTGTGCCTCTCTCTTGCGTCTGAACAGGAAGTGCACAATCACGAAAGGCAACTTTCTCCTCTCTCTCTCTCTCTCTCCAAAGGCGCACGCCCCTTCTCTTCGGAGGAGCCAAGGTCGCCAAGGCTGGCAGGAGAAGGAGGAGGAGAAGGACCTTCCTTGGGGTTTCTGCAGCTCCTTGCCTCCTACACACCTTCCTCCTCAACCCAGAGGGCAACATTGGGCAGGAAGACACGGGAGGCGTGTACACTCCAAGGGCGCATCTCTCTCCATTCCAGTTTGGCACGCTTGAACTACCCATGGCTCAAGGCTATGGACACATGGCAGCTGTAGTTTCTAACAGGCATGGGGAAAACTTGGTCCTTCCAGGTGTTTTGGACTTCAGCTCCCACCATTCCTAACAGCCTCAGGCCCTTTCCTTTTGCCCCTCAGCAGCGGTCCAAAACACCTGGAGGGACCAAGTTTGCCCATGTTTGGTGTAGAGAGAGGAGGAGCGTGGGTTTCCTCTGGCCTCCAAGTTTGTGGTCAGCCCAAACGGAAGACACGTGTTCGTTTGCCTGCCTCTGTTGCGTGTGAACGGGGCTCGGTGTAGCAAAGCTTCGCGTTTGGTTCCCCTCGGAGGCGTTATGAGTTTTTGCTTGCCAGGCCTCCATGTTTCCCAATCGGCCAAGAAACGATGCAAGGGTGATTGCAACTATAATAATAATAATAATAATAATAATAATAATAATAATAATAACTTTATTCTTATACCCCGCCCCATCTCTCCGAAGGGACTCGGGGCGGCTTACATGGGGCCTTGCCTAACACAACAATGTAACAACAACAACAAGACAATAAAACAAATATCCCAACAATAAAACATCAGCATCAATAAAACAGTCATAAAAATCAACAAACAGAATAAAATGTTAAAAACAGGAGACTAATACACGGATCTGGGCCAAGGTGCAAACTACAGTAGAGTCTCGCTTATCCAACGTTCTGGATTATCCAACGCATTTTTGTAGTCAATGTTTTCAATACATCATGTTATTTTGGTGCTAAATTCGTAAATACAGTAATTACTACATAGCATTACTGCATTTTGAACTACTTTTTCTGTCAAATTTGTTGTATAACATGATGTTTTGGTGCTTAATTTTTAAAATCATAACCTAATTTAATGTTTAATAGGCTTTTACTTAATCTCTCCTTAATATCCAACATATTTGCTTACCCAACGTTCTGCCGGCCCGTTTACGTTGGATAAGCGAGACTCTACTGTATTGTGGAATCAATGCAGTTTGACAGCACTTTGAACTGCTATGGCTCAGTGCTATGGATTCATAGGACAAATGAAAATCCAACAAATGCTACCTTCAGCAAAGGACAAGAGGGATCCTCTCACCTCTGCAGGAATCTACCCTATACCATGCAGCTGTGGACAAGTCTACATAGGGACTTACCCAAACAGGAATCAAGGAACATGAAAGGCACTGCAGACTACCTCAACCAGAGAAGTCAGCCACAGCAGTGCATTTGATGAACCAACCTGGACACAGCATATTATTGGAGAACGCAGAAATGCTGGACCATTTGGACAACCACCATGTCAGACTACACAGAGAAGCCCTTGAAACCCACAAGCATGTGGACAATTTCAACAGAAAGGAGGAAACCATGAAAATGAACAAAATCTGGCTACCAGTTTTAAAAAAAGCTTTAAAATCAGGACAGTAAATAAAGAACAACAGTCAGAAGACAGGGAAATTCCAGACAAGAAAAAATCAGTGTCAGCTATCACCTCCCAAGAACCCCAGTGGTGCAGTGGATTAAACTACTGAGCTGCTCAACTTGCTGACCAAATGGTTGGCAGTTCGTATTTGGGAAGTGGAGTGAGCTCCCACTATTAGCCCCAGCTTCTGCCAAGCTAGCAGTTCGAAAACATGCAAATGTGAGTAGATCAATAGGTACCACTTCTGTGGGAAGGTAATGGCGCTCCATGCAGATATCTGAGATTGGAGATATCTACACACAATGCTGGCTCTTTGGCTTAGAAATGGATGAGCACCAACCCCCCAGAATCGGACACGACTAGACTTAATGTCCGGGGAAAACCTTTACCTTTACTACCTAACACCTCCCAACAAAGGATTCCCCCAGGCAGGAAGCAGCCAGACCTTGAAGCTGAAAGGCTACTCAGTGCTAATCAAGGCAGCCAATGGCAACATTCCCACTGCCTCAAACAGACAAGAGTTATTTCTCCCACCCTGGACATTATTCCACACATATATAAACTCTTCTTGCCTAGTTTCCAACAGACCTCACAACCTCAGAGGATGTCTGCCATAGATGCACGGGAAACGTCAGGAGAGAATGCTTCTGAAACATGGCCATAGAGCCCAGAAAACTCACAGCAACCCATAGGAGTTGTACTTTGATGAGACACTAGCACTCTTTGGCAGAGAAGGCTTTTAAAACTATAATATCCATGAATATCCATACTATGGGTTCCCAGGAGTTGCAGTTTGACAAAGTCTTTTCCTTCTCGTCCCAAGAGTGCTGGTGCTTCAACAAACTACAAATCCCAGGATCTTATAGCACTGAGCATTAATTCTACAAAGTGGATAATATATACCTTAGAGACAGTATCCAAAAAGTGCCACACTGTGATAGACACAGTAATGGTCTGGTGGAAGTTGTAGTTTGACAAGGTCTCCTGCCTTCACTGTCGAAGAGGGATTTGTAGCAAACTACAAATTTCAACCATCCATAGCATTCTATCATCGCAGTTAAATTGTCAAACTGCATCCATTTGGTAGTGTAGATGTACCCCATGTTTTCCTGAACATTTCCATGGCCCCTTCTACACTGCCATATAAAATCCAGATGACCTGCTTTGAACTGGATTATATGGCAGTGTAGACTCATATAATCCAACTCAAAGCAAATAATACAGATTATTTTATTTGATAATTTGGATTGTATGGCAGTTCAGAAAGGCCCTTCTATAATCCGGTTCAAAGCAGACAGGATCAGATCCTGGGATATAGGGCAGTGTAGACCAGGGGTCCCCAAACTAAGGCCCGGGGGCCGGATGCGGCCCATTGAAGCCATTTATCCGGCCCCCACAGCACAAGGGCAGAAGGGGGTTGGGCTAAATGAACCAAGGGGTCTCTTCTTCTCTTACAACCATTATTATTATTATTATTATTATTATTATTATTATTATTATTATTATTATTATTATATTAACATTGAGGCTGGGTGGCCATCTGTCAGGGATGCTTTGCCAGTGCTTTTAGTGCACAAAGGTAGAAGGGGATTGGACTAAATGGCTCAAGGGATCTCTTCCAACCCTCTTTATTATTATTATTATTATTATTATTATTATTATTATTATTATTATATTAACATTGAGGCTGGGTGGCCATCTGTCAGGGATGCTTTGCCAGTGCTTTTGGTGCACAAAGGTAGAAGGGGATTGGACTAAATGGCTCAAGGGATCTCTTCCAACCCTCTTTATTATTATTATTATTATTATTATTATTATTATTATTATTAACATTGAGGCTGGGTGGCCATCTGTCAGGGATGCTTTGCTAGTGCTTTTGGTGCACAAAGGTAGAAGGGGATTGGACTAAATGGCTCAAGGGATCTCTTCCAACCCTCTTTATTATTATTATTATTATTATTATTATTATTATTATTATTATTAACATTGAGGCTGGGTGGCCATCTGTCAGGGATGCTTTGCTAGTGCTTTTGGTGCACAAAGGCAGAGGGGGATTGGACTCAATGGCCCAAAGGGTCTCTTCCTACCCTCTTTATTATTATTATTGTTATTGTTATTATTATTATTAATTATTATTGCTCGGTGGCCAACTATAGTTCGGCCCTCCAACAGTCCAAAGGATCGTGAACTGGCCCCCTGTTTAAAAAGTTTGGGGACCCCTGGTGTAGACCCACCCTCTGATAAAGCACAGAATACTTCTATGGTGTCAGCCCTGGGATAATGATGTTAATTATTATAATAATTACAACAAACTGCAAAGTGTTCCCTCACACCCATCCGGAAGGCATTGTGTTCAACTCCACCTCTGCCTATGAATTGTCTATAGTAGAAACAAGCCTGGGAACTTTTTTTAAAAAAAGAAATGAACATTATTTTGTCATATATCATTCAAAGCCAGTGAAGCATTCAGTATCGTGTTCTAAGGTTAAAGAATAAATTTAGCTTCAATTGTCTGTAATTTTCTATACCTGCAGCGTGAAGGAACTAGATTAGCATCCTCAAGTTTTGAATACCTTTGGCCCCTTCTACACTGCCCTATAATCCAGATTATCAAATGAAATAATCCACATTATCTGCTTTGAACTGGATTATATGAGTCAACACTGCCATAGAATCCAGTTCAAAGCAGATAATCTGGATATTCTATGACAGTGTAGAAGGCACCAAAATCAGGAATATCAATACTATTGTTTTCCCCCCCAGTTTCTATGTCTGGATATGAAAGTTGGACAATAAAAAAGCTGGAAAACCCCAATTTATTTGCTTTAGGCTCCTTCTGCATTGCCATATAATCCAGATTATCAAATCAGATAATCCAAGTTATCTATTTTGAACTAGATTATATGAATCTACACTGTCATATAAACCAGTTCAAATCAGATAATTTGGATTATAATTTATAGGGCAGTGTAGAAGGGACCTCAATTTGCAGGATCTGTTGCTGCCTGGAGGTTTTGGAGGTCTTTCATTCATAAGATTGTGGTAAATGTGATTTTAAAGAAAAAAACAACAAATGTGGTTGCATTATGTGTCCTTTTGTTTTGCTTTTTTGTTTCGCACTTGTCTTTAATTGATTGAAATTTCGGACGTTTAAGCCTACAGAGCTGCAATTGCAGGCAGTCTTGTTTTTATATGCATACTTTCCTCTCCAATCTGGATTATGCAGGTCTGTATCTGGGAAAGTAACTGGGAAGGGTGGAGAATACATTCTAACCCATTAAGTTGTCAAAATCTGTTTGTCTTGTTCCTGTTGAGACGGCATATTTGTTTTGACTAGTCGTCAATGCCACACAGAATGCTGCAGCGAATCAGAAGCCTGGAAAACGCACGGCTGGGCTGTGACTGTGAGGATGCCCTCATTTACCCTTCAACGTTTCAGAGTTGAAAACCATAACACCTGTGGGCAAGCAACATAAGAACGAGGCCCAGGTGGCAAGAGATATTAATCAACAATAGCACACCAACTACCCTGTTTCCCCGAAAATAAGACATCCCCAAAAAATAAGACCTAGTAGTGGTTTTGCTGAATTGCTAAATATAAGGCCTCCCCCGAAAGTAAGACCTAGCAAAGTTTTTGTTTGGAAGCATGCCCAGCGCCTGCCAAACAGAACACCAGAGCATGCAGAATTGGTAAATGTACATACCAGTTGTACATGGAAATAATGGTAGTAACAAGAAATTCTTGATAGGATTCACAGTTTGTCTGGTTATGCTGATTTGTGATGACAACTACTGTACAGTATATAATAAATGTTCATTTTTTGTTCAATAATAAATGTGAATTCTTCTTCATGGAAAAATAAGACATCCCCTGAAAATAAGACCTAGCACATCTTTGGGAGCACAAATTAATATAAGACACTGTCTTATTTTTGGGGAAACACGGTAGGAGAGGTTGCAGCTGTTTGCCTTTGCCTGAACCAACAGGGAAGGACAAGATTCTGACGTTTCCTGTCTTTTCCCCTTGGAGGATTATTTAAGTTTAAACAATAGTTTGCAGTAACTGAAGTAAGAGAAAATTGGGAAAGTGGGAGAAGAGAGAAACAGAGACCCCATCTACACTGCCATATAAAATCCAGATTACCTGCTTTGAACTGGATTATATAGCAGTGTAGTCTTGTGTAATCAAGTTCAAAGCAGATAACCAGCTCTGTTTTGAACTGCAATGGCACAGTGGGTTAAACCCTTGTGCCAGGAGAACTGCTGACCTGAAGGTTAGGTTGCTGACCTGAAGGTTGCCGGTTCGAATCCACAAAACAGGGTGAGCTCCCGTCTGTCAGCTCTAGCTTGCAAGGAAGCCTCTCAGTAGGATGGTAACACATCTGGGCATCCCCTGGGCAACGTTTCTGTAGACAGCTAATTCTCTCACACCAGAAGTGACTTAGAATATGTCCTAAGGATGATGATGATGATGATTATTATTATTATTATTACAAATATCCACATGTCAACATGCATTAAGCTTTTTAGCTACTATTCAGCATCGTCCAGCATCCTGATATCTTGTCCTTTTTTATAAAACAAATTTCCTATAGTGTCTTTACTTCTTGTTCACTCCAGCATGTGCAAATTAAGACCAGTCCTACTATTTGGTAGGATGAAATAATTGGTCTATGATAATTCTTTGATTATTCTTTTTTTATTATATTCTTTTTTTCCTTTTCTGATGAGGTGCTAGTAGAATATCTGCCAAAATAACTCAGAAAGCTTTGGGTAATATGGATCTTGTATCTGAATTGGACTGGAGCTCCATTTGTTACTCCTCTCTAGGTACAAAATGTCTTGGTTTTGGCCTAGTATTTGTGCTAAATTACCCCTATAAATAAAACTATGTCTCCTTCAACACTGCCATATAATCCAGAATATCAAGTCAGATAATCCACATTATCAGCTTTAAAGTGGATTACACACAGCTGAATAAAATCCCACGTTATCTGCTTTGAACTGGAATATATGGCGGTGTGGACATAGATATCCCAGTTCAAAACAGATAATGTGGGATGTTCTGCCTTGATATTCTGAGTTATATGGCTGTGTGGAAGAACCCTGAGTCAAATCCAGTTCAAAGCAGATAAACTGGTTTTTATATGGTAGTGTAGAAGGGGCCTATGTCTATATTAATCCCTTATAAGGGTATACATTGTAGTTGTAAAGCTTTTGAATGTAATCTGGCAAAAGTCAGATTACATTCAAAAGTCCAAAGTTTGCTCCTGTTGAAACATGTAAATTCACACTATGGTTTGAATATTCTATCAGTAAATTGGGACATTGGCTCCTTCTGCACTGCCCTATATCCCAGGATCTGATCCCAAGCTGTACCTACCTGAAAGTCTTCCCCATTGGGGTTTTAAATGGTTACACTGGCGTTTCTGATCCTCACATTTATGATACATGCAAGCATTTGCAGGAGATAATAAAGCATAGACCACTGTTCCAATCCTGGGTCATAAACACTGGCCTTATTGACATTACTGCAAGGTTTGCTGAAGCTGGCCCTGCCATAAAGCTGGGTAAAACAACCTGCTTCAGGCAGCACAATGATTGAGGAGAGGATAAATTATGCAGTAATGCAGCAAATGTTAAAATGTTGGTGCTAGAGGTAAAAGAGGTGCCACCATTTGGGCTCTGCTTCAGGCAGCAAAATGCCTTGGGCAGGTGCTTGCATTGGAGATGATGTGGGTGACAATATTTTAGGAATGCAGTGGGTACGGTCTGAATTGTCACACCCCATTTCATATCCTCCCAGGTATGCTGCAAGGTAGTTATTTTTAAGGTATGATGAAGCCATCATGTGTACATCATCAGGATTTATGGCCAGCAAAGGATTTCATTCCAAAACCTAGTTTCTTAACTCCAAATCCACGGCTTTGTATTCTACATCAAGGGTGCAAAACTTCTTTCAACCTGAAGACAGAGTAAGGATCCAAAAATTATTGGGGGACATATTCCTATGACTTGCAGAGACACAAGTCAAAGGACAAAAGCCTATGGCTGTTAATTACCATCAAGTTAGTGTTGATGTGCAGCAACCCTATAGATGAGAGACATCTAATGGTGCATCTACACTGTAGAATGAATGGGAGTTGCAGTTTTGCAAGTTCTTTAGCCTTCTCTGTCAAAGAGTGCAGGTATCTCACCAAACTACAAAGCTTATGATTCCATAGCATTGAGCCATGGCAGTTAAAGTGATGTCAAATTGCACTAGTGTAGATGCACTCCAAGGCAGATTGCATCCTTTCACTCTATGTAAACACACTGCTATGATTCTATTTTAATTGCATGGCAAATCCCATAGAAAATTAGGAAGGCTTTCTTGCAAGACCAGATCAAAACTCCAAATAGTCTGAATTCAGTCTAGGGCCTGCAAAATCACATGTGTGCCTCTTCCACACAGCTGTATAAAATCCACATTGAACTGGATTATATGGCAGTGCTGGCTCAAATAACCTGGTTCAAAGCAGATACAGTAGAGCCTCACTTATCCAAGCTAAACGGGCTGGCAGAAGCTTGGATAAGCGAATATGTTGGATATTAAGGAGAGATTAAGTAAAAGCCTATTAAACATTAAATTAGGTTATGATTTTACAAATTAAGCACCAAAACATCATGTTATACAACAAATTAGACAGAAAAAGTAGTTCAGTATGCAGTAATGTTATTTTGTAATTACTGTATTTACGAATTTAGCACCAAAATATCATGATATATTGAAAATATTGACTACAAAAATGGCTTGGATAATCAAGAGGCTTGGATAAGTGAGAATCTACTGCATTGTGGATTATCTGCCTTGATGTTTTGGGTTATATGGTTGCGTGGAAGGACCCTCAGACACAACAAAGCCCCTGAAAAAGAAGCTCCATTTTACAAAGCCCTTTAAAGTCCACCCAGTTTCCCTTTCTTCTCCATCCTATGTGTACCTGGAAGGCTTTAGCAGCAGATGGTAATGGAGAGCTGGAGAAACACAAATTTTCAATGTCAGGTTGCAGCAGTGTATCTGCAGGAAACAATAAAGCTTGAGCTCGGAAAGAATGGGGTTGTACTGTAGTTTTGATAATCTGGATTATTTGGTAGTATAGAAGGGGGCCTCCATGAGCAAGCATCGTTTTCTAATTTTGGCCAGCCATGTGGAAATCATAAGAAAGCTGGAGGCTATTGACTGTAGAAGTCATGATCGGCTGCACTTTGGCTAGATCAACACTGCCATAGAATTTAGATGATCAAAGCAGATAATCCACATTATCTGTTTTAACTGGATCATATGAATCTACACTGCCAATATATAATCCAATTCAAAGCAGATAATCTGTCTTTTATATGGTAGTGTAAATACAGCCTTTGGGGGGGGGGGGGAAACCCCTGAAATTCTCTATGGAAGGATCAAAATGTTTTTCTTTGCTTCTGCAAAGTTTACCCGACCAGGTTGTTTTCTTTAAGTTTTGAATAAAACATTATCTGAAACATGTTAAACGGCTCTTCTTTCTATGCTGCAGGAAACTATCCTTATATTTCCCCATGTTATTTCTTCCGCTACTTCATTACTTCATGGTATAGCTATATTCCATGAGGAGAAAGTGGGAGAGAACAAGATGCTATGACAAGTGGGAAAGAAGCAAATATTCCCCCTTTGCCACTAATCAATGCAACTTGCAATCTGGCTTCAAATCTACAATTTCTGGATCTCAGCCATGGACATCTTCCTTCTATGGAGACTTCCAGGTTGGGGGTGGTTGTAACTGGTGTGTGTGTGTGTGTGTGTGTGTGTGTATGTGTATATAAAAGGTAAACGTTTCCCCTGAGGGTTGGTGCTCATCTCCATTTCTAAGCCGAAGTGCTGGCGTTGTCCGTAGACACCTCCAAGGTCATGTGGCTGGCATGACTGCATGGAACGCTGTTACCTTCCCACTGGAGCGGTACCTATTGATCTACTCACATTGGCATGTTTTCAAACTGCTAGGTTGGCATAAGCTGGAGCTAACAGTGGCCGCTCACTCCGCTCCCGGGGTTTGAACCTGGGACCTTTTGGTCTCCAGCTCAGGGCTTTAACGCACTTCGCCACCGGGGCTCCATATACATATATACATATACATGTACATGTTATTACATTGTTTTTCTCTTCTTCCTTCCGGCCTAATAGTTATTATTTACAAATTCCCTACAAAGATTCCCACAAATTAAATTATGAGGCCTTCTATAAAGACTTTTTCCTCTTTCTTTCTTTTTTTTTTTTACAAAGTTTAGAAATGGCTCCCAATATTTGATAAAGTTACTTGTGTTTTTTCTTTGTTCATCATTGCCAATTTGTCAATTTCTGCTATTTTAAAAACGTACAACCCATTATTCTATTGTTGGGAGGTCTGCCTTCTTCCATTGTTGTGCATAAGATATCTGTGCTGCAATTATCATGTAGTGCAATTGTAGTTGCGTGATTTTGTTTGCTTATTTGGCATTCCCAATAGAATATGTTTTAATGCTTTGTTTTTCAGCCAAATTTTATCGAATTGACTCTCCATTATAATAATAATAAATAATAAAACTTTATGTAATACCCCACCACCATCTTCCCGCAGGGACTTGGGGCGGCTCACATAGTTCACAGAAGTAACGACATAAATACATTTGCACAATATACACAAGTGAAAACACAATAAGGTAATAACACAAGAGTTAATACAACAATAGTAATATCAAACCACCAATAATACAATTCAATCAACTTCATAGGTGGGGGAACTGCAGCAGCAATATAGAAATAGCATCATCAGATTAAAATACCCAAAATAAGAGGGACCTAATAATAATTCAGCATGTGTGTCTTTAGAATCAGTAAACTGAGAAAGATGCCCATAAATGTGCCGGAGTCATCAAACAGATGTCAATGTTAAGGAATTATGGGATTTGTTCTTTGGTGCCATCAGCCCTCTCTGGATAGGACTACAACTCCCATTATTCCATAGCATTGAGCAGTGGCAGATAAAGTGGTGTCAAACCACATTATTCTGCATCATAGATGAAGCCTTTATTTGGTCTAGGACCCACTCATTTGTCTTTTTGGCAGTGCACAGAACTCTTCTCCCACACCTCGTTCCAAATGAGTGGATTTAGTAGCTGTCATGTTTCTGCACCATCCACCTTTCACACACATACATAAAAGTCTGATTGTTTGCCTATCCCAGGGACTGAGTTTGACTGGATGTCACATACTCTTTTATCCCTGGTATAGACAAAGTGTAGATCCCCAAAAGGCTTTTGGCACAAGGCGAGGTGATATTGGCTGTTGAAAATTGCATAATCCCAGGTTTCTTTCCATTCCAAAAAAAAGATTTAAAAACATGTTTGGCACATGACCATTCTGTGTTTACATTCCATCACTCAATTTCCCTGCAGCTATCCTTTGAATTTGGATTGTGCAAGTTTAATGTTCCCTTATAAAGACCGATCGAGTCTTCCTTGCCTCCTTGGGATTGTCACTGTATGTCTGGCTTGAGGTCTGGTCACACTGATAGTTTTGCACTCTACTCCAAAGATAATAAATCACTTGCCTTGCACCTCAGTGTTGATGCATGGCAGGCAACAGATGAATATTTTTCATGGAAAAACAAAACCCTCTAATTTTTTTTTGGTTCCTTTTATCCAAAAAATGAGAACTGTCAGTACTAAACCTCATTTGGAGCATATCACTTTGTGTACTTTTTGTCAGCACAGCTCCCTCTGCACGCCTCCACATATTTGGCTCACAATAAACATTTTGGTACTAATTTTCACTGCCAGCATTTCTTAATACTGTGAATATGACAGTTTAGGGTTCATTTCTTATTGGGTGTGTGTGTGTGTGTGTGTGTGTGTAATTTATACAGTAGAGTCTCACTTATCCAACACTCGCTTATCCAACGTTCTGGATTATCCAACACATTTTTGTAGTCAATGTTTTCAATATATCGTGATATTTTGGTGCTAAATTCGTAAATACAGTAATTACTACATAGTATTACTGCATACTGAACTACTTTTTCTGCCAAATTTGTTGTCTAACATGATGTTTTGGTGCTTCATTTGTAAAATCATAACCTAATTTGATGTTTAATAGGCTTTTCCTTAATGCCTCCTTATTATTCAACATATTCGCTTATCCAACATTCTGCCAGCCCGTTTATGTTGGATAAGTGAGATTCTACTGTACATATATATTTGTATGTGCATGTGCACACCTCTTTATATATTGTGTATATATGAATGACTAGCTGTGCCCGGCCACGCGTTGCTGTGGCAAAGTATGGTGGTATGGGAAATAAAGTATTGAGGAATAGGTGGTAGTTAAGGTCAAGGGTAAAGGTTTTCCCTGACATTAAGTGCAGTCGTGTCTGAGTCTGGGGGTTGGTGCTCATCTCCATTTCTAAGCCGAAGAGCCAGCGTTGTCCGTAGACTCCTCCAAGGTCATGTGGGATGACTGCATGGAGCGGCAGCAATTGGATAATAACAAATTAGATAATCTGTGGAAGAGGCCTAAGAGAGGCCTAAGTCTGCCTGTCCCCTCGGCTGAGTTGGTTGCTAGGAGACCAAGTGGGCAGAGATTAGCCCTGTAACTGGCAGCAAGTGGATAAAAACAATTATTCCTTTCCCTCTAATTAGGACTTTATTTTTCTTTTCTTTTTGTTGTATCAACCTAGAGGCGTAGATGATGGGTTGTGTTGTCAAATTTCGAGGTTGGGGGGACTGTAGTTTTGTTGGTCGCCGTGATGCCATCACTCATTTATATATATAGATAGATGGGTTATATAAAGAGGCTTCCATAGAGATTTCACATAATTAACTATGCAATCCTTATTCATGTCTACTCAGATGTTAGTCCTAGCAATGTCTGTTGATAAGTATCACATATTGCAGTATAAAAGAGATATTAACCATTCTGTGTTTACATTCCACCACTTAGCTTGCCTACAGCTATCCATATTGTTCTCCAGGGTTCTTCTGCCTTAAGCAAAAGGTTGCTTGCATGCTGTCTGTTTTGCAAATTTATTGGTTGCTACCCTTTAGCCTGGTGTGAAGACACAATGATGAAGCAATAACAATAAAACATTGTAGTCAGAGTACAATGACACAATGGTGTCTCTGTTAAAAACTAGCTGAGCCACAAAAGGACAATTAACATAAGTCAATATCCACTTCACTTCAAATGGTACAGAACATGAAAGGAGAATCTCAATAGGTGTATTTATTTACTGTTGTGAGGAACTGAAGAGATGCTGTAGGCAGGCTACACAGTAAAAAAAGAATCCTCAAGATGTTGCAATATATTTTGAGGCAAAAGAATAATGGATGTCCTCTATCTGATCCAAATAACCACAGCTTCAAGGAATAGTAGGCGGTAGCCTCCGTGTAGGTAGGGTGGTGAATTTACTCCAGGTATTAATTCAGTTCAATAGATGCATCCTGTATCTTTGGCCCCATCTACACTGCCATATAATCCAGATTTTAAAACTGATAATCCACATTATTTGCTTTGAACTGGATTATATGAGTCTACATTGCTATATAATCCACCTCAAACCAGATAATCTAGATTTTATGTGGCAGCATAGAAGCGGCCTGAGGCTTATTTTAATTCCTGTTCCAGGCTTTGCTGACATAAATCCTTGGACTGCTTTGTCTGCACTTCCAAAACCCATCCCGCCCTGGCCTTGCCTGGAATATGACAAACAATAGCACTGTATTTTTATTGCGGCTTTTGTGGAATTTTTCTGTTGAGTCTGGAAGCAAAAAAACTGAGAAGCACATTAAAACATCATGTAGATATGTTATCTAATATATTGCACTTTGGATTATAAAGCAAACTTATAATGACTACCATTGGGTTTTTTTTCTCTCACTTGCAGACAAGAATCAAGAGCAGAGAAATTACTCTACAAGAAGCTTTGAGATGCATGAAAACAACTACAGTAGAGTCTCACTTATCCAACATTCGCTTATCCAACGTTCTGGATTATCCAATGCATTTTTGTAGTCAATGTTTTCAATACATCGTGATATTTTGGTGCCAAATTTGTAAATACAGTAATTACTACATAGCATTACTGCGTATTGAACTACTTTTTCTGTCAAATTTGTTGTATAACATGATGTTTGGTGCTTAATTTGTAAAATCATAACCTAATTTGATGTTTAATAGGCTTTTCCTTCATCCCTCCTTATTATCCAACATATTCGCTTATCCAACATTCTGCCAGCCCATTTATGTTGGATAAGTGAGACTCTACTGTATTTGGTTTCAGCTGCAGACCACCTGATTAGACTGCATATCAAAAGGTGAAATCTATTATTTGATACAAGGTGCTGTCTCAATCAGTTTTTATTAAAATGGCAAACCTCGTTCATCCGTATGATGGATACCCAACTTGAAAAGTCTTTGTTGGTGTTGAAGGTTCAAAGGACAAACCTCTGTTCTGTTGTTATCTACATGCCTCCTGCTAAAACCTATTTTTTCCTACTTCTGTATTTCCTGATAGTTGAAAGTTCTCTGGCTTTTGGCCAGGTCGGATGATAGCGCTATTGAGTCATATTGTAGAGCTGATAAAAGAAGCCAAACAATTGCAACTGCAGGGGGGAAAGTGAACATTTCAAAAGTTAAGATTTGATAACGAGGAATGCCTTTGACTTGGATTTATTCAACCCGCAGCGGTGGACTTTATGGAGGGGAGCTCAGGAAAAAAGAGAAGAAACAATGGGGATCCTATCATGCTTTATCTCTCTTCAGAGACCCGCTAACACTAAAAACATGAGAATATATCATTTAAAATCTTTTTTAAAGCCCATAAAACATTAAAATAGGATAAAACATTTGAATTCATTTCTGTGATGCATACAATTTTATAAGCATTTGTACATATTGCTTGCTATTTATGGAGTCATAAAGTATCCTTATATATTTTTTTCCAAGCATATTTCCAGAATCAGTGCTCAGATTCACCTCTTACGAAGCTTCCTGAATCTGTTCTATAACATTATGCAACATGATTTTTATTCCTGGGTTATAAATGTCATTTCCTAATTGGTTCTATCATAAAAACATGGGGAAAGTTTATTAAACTGCAAAAACTTTGTTCTTGCCGGAAATCCTGCAGCACATTTTTCTATAGTTTTTCAATGAATATCTCATAGAGTCTCCACCAATTCAACATAATTTGTGGCAGCCACAAAAATAAAGTTTCTGGAGTATAACAACTACTGTCAAAGAAGCCTAGGGCCTGTACTTTATAATCACATTTTACCTCCCTGGGTATTTTAAACTGTTTAATTAATTTTGATAATTTTACATCTGACATGGACCGATTTGGGATTACAGTAGAGTCTCGCTTATCCAAGCTAAACGGGCCGGCAGAAGCTTGGATAAGCGAATATCTTGGATTATAAGGAGGGATTAAGGAAAAGTCTATTAAACATCAAATTAGGTTATGATTTTACAAATTAAGCATCAAAACATCATGTTATACAACAAATTTGACAGAAAAAGTAGTTCAATACGCAGTAATGTTATGTTGTAATTACTGTATTTACAAATTTAGCACCAAAATATCACAATATATTGAAAACATTGACTACAAAAATGGCTTGGATAATCCAGAAGCTTGGATAAGCATAGCTTGGATAAGTGAGACTCTACTGTATTTTAATTGGTTATTTATATTGGGTTGCTGTGAGATTTCTGGGCTATATGGCCATGTTCCAGAGGCATTCTCTCCTGACGTTTCTCCCACATCTATGGCAGGCATCCTCAGAGGGTGTGAGGTCTTTTGGAAACTAGGCAAGTGGGGTTTATTTATCTGCGGAACGTCCAGGGTGGGAGAAAGAACCCTTGTCTGCTTGAGGAAAGTGTGAATGTTGCAATTTGCCACCTTGATTGGCATTGAATATCTTTGTTGCTTCAAAGCCTGGCAGTTTCCTGCCTGGGGGAATCCTTTGTTGGGCCATGAAAGCCTTTGACAACACAATTCAACATATGGTAGTTTGTGGCAGCCACAAAAACGAAGTTTCTGGAGGAGAACAACTACTTTCAAAGTAAGTATAGTAGAGTCTCACTTATCCAACACAAACAGGCCGGCAGAATGTTGGATAACCGAATATGTTGGATAATAAGGAGAGATTAAGAAAAAGCCTATTAAATATCAAATTAGGTTATGATTTTACAAATTAAGCACCAAAACATCATGTTATACAACAAATTTGACAGAAAAAGTAGTTCAATACACAGTAATGTTATGTTGTAATTCCTGTATTTACGAATTTAGCACCAAAATATCACAATATATTGAAAACATTGACTACAAAAATGCGTTGGATAATCCAGAACGTTGGATAAGTGAGACTCTACTGTACCACATAATTAAACAGGAAATAACACTTTCAGACCAGGAACAAAATATTTTTCAAGTTTTGTTACATAGTGCAATTATTGAGCAATCTCCTCTACCTTTGAACCCACTGAAATTAAATACCAGTTTGGCTTCTTGAAATTTAGTCTTTTCATGATTCTTTACATATCTGATCTCCACACAACTTTCTGTGGGTTTGTCAGCGAGCCAAGATAAACATAACTGACTTGCCTTACCTTTAATCTTATCGACCCATTTTTTTAAACCCAGTACTAATTTAGTTATGAAGTTTTAGAGTCCTATAATGACAACATTCCAGCTTCTTTACTCCCTCCCTCCCAACTTGAAAATAATAATAATGTGACTATGAACTGTTGGCTGTGGCTCAATAGTTACCAAATGCCTCTGTTTAAACATTTAACTGGCTTTATTTTGTTGCTTTTATCGTAGGGAGTGCCCTGGGAGAATTCCTTTCCAACAAAAGAGAGGGAGAGAGAATAGAACAAATATTATGATGCCATGAGCTGGTGAATGATTGATTACCTTTTCTGAAATTCCAACTCGAACAGCTATCTTACAAGGCCAGGTGCTAATATATAATTATGTACATGTACACACACACACACAGTGCAGAGTTAAGGCATAGTTGGATAGTGCTTTAAATACGAAATAAATAAACACAGCATGAGTATACTTCTTTCTGGAACCGCCAAAGTCACAGCTTTACTGTCTCCTGAAACACAGCCTAATAGCCATGTTAACCTTTTCCATCACAACAACAGCAATGTGGCTCCTTTAAGACTGACAGCCTCATTTATTTTAGCATGAGCTTTCATAGATTGCAACCCACTTCATCAGATGTGAAGCTATGGACTGCCATCCACAAGAGCTCATGCTAAAATAAAATTGTCTTAAAGGTGATGCAAAACTATTTTCCATCTTTGTTGTGGTAATAAAGTATTATAGTAAACTCTCAGTTAACTGGTACGCAAGCAACTAGAATGTTCAAGCAATCAGTTAAAAAAAATCAAAGATATAAGCTATGCTGCATTCACAAAGTTGTTTTTATAATACAGTAAAACTATGTTATATTAGGCTTGTCTTTATTTCTCTTTGTCAAAGACTTTCATGGCCGGAATCACTGGGTTGCTGTGAGTTTTCTGGGCTATATGGCCATGTTCCAGAAGCATTCTCTCCTGACGTTTCACCCACATCTATGGAAGGCATCCTAAGGGGTTCTCTTTGTTAGCTTCTAATTACTGTATTCCAATACACAAACACACACACACACAATCTATCTATGTCAAGTCCATACAGAGGTTATGATATGGTATACTATGGGTTATAATATTAGGTTTATGTTTAATAGTAACTCTCAAGCAACCAGAAACTACATTTATTTGTCATCTACCATGGGTACCAGTTCATTGACGTGGCACCCCATCTCCACTGCCATATAAAATCCATATTATCTGATTTGAACTGGATTATATGACAGTGTGTCTACATAACTGGATTATATGGTAGTGTGTCATATAATCTAGATCAAATAAAATAATCTGGATTACTTGATTTGATAATCTGGATTACCTGATTTGAAAATCAGGATTATATGGTAGTGTACATCCAGCCTGAGAGTCTACTGTGTTTGCTTACCATCCTAAGAACTTGTAGAATAGAAATATTTAGATAAATAAGTACATAAATAAGAAGCTGCAAGGCTTTTCCCACCATAGAACACAATACTTTGGCATTTAAGTCCCAAAGATCAGGGAAGTTTTGCCAGACAAACAATTGACACGGAAGTTTTAAGACTTGGCAACTGGACCAACTTTAACAAGGATTTCCGCCAGCCAAGGAGTTACCTGAAGATCGGCTGATAGCGCTGAAATATTTTGTTTGGGCAGGTTCTGAACAAGTCAGCCTTTTGAAACTGAATGGCCACTGCTCTTTTCACTACCGCTATTGTGGAAGCCAAAAAGTAATCTTTCTCTTGGATTACACTCCAGCAAAGGCCAACTTGCAAAACCAACACGAGGAAACCAAAGACTGCATAAACTGTTTTTGGCAGCTGCACCGAACCACAGCTCTTTGTGATCTCAGCAAGTTGTTTTGTCAGGAAAATGGGACTGAGTAGGATGGGATAGCTATGAGCTATCTTTAGATTTTCTTGAATGGTTGGAAGAAATCCAGTATAGATCTATCGATCTGCATTCCAACCTCTCACTGTAGAATTAGTGCAGTTTGGCACCACTTTGACTGCCATGGCTCAATGCTGTGGAATAATGGGAGTTGTAGTTAAAGTGGCATCAAACTGCATTCATTCTGCAGTGTAGATGCAACCTAAGGCCGGATCTACACTCCCTTATAAAATTAAGATTATCTGCTTTGATCTGGATTATGAGTCTACACTGCCACATAATCCAATTCAAAACAGATAACCTGGGATCAGAAACTGGGTTATATGGCAGTATAGATAAGGCCACAGATAGAGAGAGATCTTTCCTAACATTTATTTTAATCGTGTCAGAAGCGACTTGAGAACATACTGCAAGTCATTTCTGGTGTGAGAGAATCAGCCATCTACAAAGACATTGCCTGGATGTGTTACCATCCTGTGGGAGGCTTCTCTCATGTCCCTGCATGGGAAGCTGGGGCTGACAGATGGGAGCTCACCCCGTATTGCAGATTTCCTAGCATGACCTGATTTCTTTAAACATGGGTGACAATCACATGGCATTGAAGATGTGATGGGATCACAACTTCCTGCATTCTTAATTATTGGCTATTTTGGTTAGGGTTGTTAGGAACCGCAGTCCAGTAACATCTGGTGGGAAGCAAGATTGATTCTATTCATATCTTTAAAAAATAAATAAATCTGCAAGCATTTTATTCCCCTTCTGGACTAATGATAGCTCCATCTTGTGGGTATAAATTGCCAACACATTTTGGATAAGTACAGGTTGGCTAACCCTTACCCAGAAATCCAAAATCAAAAATATGTTTGGCAGAGACAGTGATGCCATTGCTTTCTGATGATTCGATGTATACAAATTTTGTCTCATGCACAAAAGTATTAAAAAATATTGTACTGTATTATGCTTGGGTTTCCGGCATTGCCCAGGTTATTTGAAAAAAAGCAATTTTTTAATTGTACAAATGTATAAGGTTGTGGGTGAACTACAACTCTCATCATGCCAGGTTAACCCCAAGAAACTCCATCAGTACTTAAAGTTTGTTGGGCACGTTTGCTCTAGATCAGTGGTTCTCAACCTGTGGGTCTCCAGATGTTTTGGCCTTCAACTCCCAGAAATCCTAACAGCTGGTAAACTGTATTTTTGGGAGTTGTAGGCCAAAATACCTGGAGACCCACAGGTTGAGAACCACTGCTCTAGATGCATTATCGGTGGGTTCAGTGTGATCTGGCTCTAAGGTAAACCACAATTTCCACTCAAACCCCTCCAATAGGTTGCGTTGATCATGGTGGTCCTGTGTGGAAAGTTTGGACCAAGTCCATCATCGGTGGAGGTCACAGTTTCTCTGGTTATGGGTGAACTACAACTTCCAGTTTGTTGGTAATGGGGTTTCAGTGTGCCAAGTTAGTTCCAGGTCCATCATTGGTAGAGTTCAGAGTGATCTTAGATTGCAGGTGAACTATACATCCCAGTATCTACTCCTACAAATCATGGTGAATTCTCCCCAAACCTCTCTAGTATGTTCAGTTGCTGATCAATTCCTCTGTTTGCTCTGTGCCATAGAAAAGAATAGGAAAGGGTTATGAAAGAGGCAGTGGGTGGGGTCATGCAAATTCCATACCAATGGAGAGAGTAAGGAACACTGGGATGTCTATGGTGAAGGAAAAACAGAAAATCTAGGATGAAATTGTCCACTTGGGTGGTGGGCAGTGTGGTGTTCGTGGAGGACACTGACAAACTCTTGGACATGTTCATGGTGCTCACTATAACCTGCAATGTCAATGGAGGGAGGGCCATTGGTGTCTCCTGAGTGTTGGGAGCTATAGTTATTTGTGGAAGTGGGAGCTTGTCTGTGTAAGTGGACACCTCAGCCACACACATACATATTTTCACTTTTATTATAGATAAAACTACCATCAGGCTATGCATATAATAAGGTATAAAGCAGTAGTTTCTTAGTGCTTCCTTAGATCATAGGCCATTTACATACAAATATGATGTAAAACTGTGTAAAAATGCTGCATAAAACAATAGGCACATAGCTTTGTGAAAGAGGAAACCATTAGTCCTTCAGCTTGTGGAGTTATTGATAACCGTCGCCCCCGCTTTCAAATTAATTTGAAAACGCAGCAGAGAGTTCCATAGATTACTCTCCGAAAGAACGGAGCGGGACCGCAACAGACCACTATTAAAAGACCTTTTTTCCTTCATTTTCCCTTTCCCTGAACTATGTAACAAATCCCCCCAATAAAAGTAGCATTTATTTTAACAGTAACACTCTCTACCTGGTTATTTTGTATCTCCCTCTGACTCCTTCCTTTTTGCATGCGGTTTCTCTCCCTCCCGTCCTTTAACTCCGGCTGAGGTTCTCCGCCATAGATTAACATGGCGGACGATATAAATTGGCTCATATCTCTATCAAAATTACCCCTAGAACGCTCCTCTTTTAGTCTTAACCCTTTCTAAGGCTCCTGACTCGAAGACAACCAGCAGACCCGGAATCGGTCCAGTTTTCGGCATCTCAACAGCTGACTGTCAAACAGAACCGCGTTTCTTTCCAAGCCAAGTTGCTGCTTTATCCCGGGGTTTTCTCTCCCCGCGACTCGCGGAATGGTTCTCCCTGGCCCCCTTCTGTGAAATGGGGATGGGGGGGATCGCTCTCTCGCGGGGGAGACATAGTTCACCAAGGACCCTCACCCTCTACAGCTGCCAAGGGATGCCCGGACGGGGGCCCTCCACGTTTCATTCATAATTTCATAATTTTATGAAAGAGAAGAACACTCTTCCCCACACCTACCCCTTGGACTTATGAAATCCTATACCTCCAAAGACTTACTAACCCATATGTGCCCCTTCCCCATGCCATCTCAATGAATTCCTTATGAACTCTTTCCCCTCATGTATTTGTGAATTTTTATATTCTATGTACATGACTCACTGTTGTATGAATTTCAAACTGTTGGGCTAACTTCATGGATTGTGAAATCATGCTGCTTGAACCCTACTTCTATGTTGGATTCCCCAGATGTTGTGAACTTCGTTCCTATCAAATGTTTTCTATTGCTCATTTATATTGTTTATATCATTCATGATTCCCCTTTATGCAATGCCACCCACCTTTATGGATTCTCCTTTATCTACCTATCTGCCTATATGTATTTACACTCTTTGGGATCCCCGGAAAATATGTGTTTTTCCCTGCTGGGTTTATGTTCCGACTTTATTTATAATTTTCATTTTATCCCAAATAATTGTCAGATCATGAAATCAAATGGGAAATATTATGACCCCAACCTGAACTCTAGCCCCATGACTCAGACCTCCCCTTCCCAAAAAACAAAGGGATAATCTGCCACAGTTAATCCCATCTCACTCCGATCGCATGGACAATATAGGGCGAGTCACCAAACTAAAGGTGACTCGCCCCCAAGGCAAGCATTGTCACATCGCAGGCCAGGACGCCGCAGGAAGGCACCCTGTGGGGCCGTCAATGATGGCTCATCAAATCACCACTTCCCGTCTGACACCCCAAAGACATATCTAAAATCTGCGAACGTGACAGGACCCCGGACATCCTTGATGGGTGTCATTAATTCCTTTAGAAATTGGCTGGGCCAGAATTAATCCGATGTTTCCTGTCCGGTCACCGCATTGTTTCTATAGCTCCCGCCTCCTCCTCTCTGATTGGCCCGAGGGGGGACAAAAAACAGCTCCCCATTGGGCCAGCAGGGCAAGGCGGGAAACGAAAGCCCGCCTCGTTCAACCTCTCAGCCTATCCGCGATCAGATGGGCAGGGAAGCGGGGCGGGAAATTCAAAGGGCTGTCAGACCGAAACATTGTATAAATATGACTTTATTTGAAACATATGTTACGCTAGTAGATTGAATGATCGCTATTAGCGTCCTTTTCAGCTGAAATTGCTAAATAAAAACTCCTTGGCGGATTTTCCTTCAACTTGGCGGACCTTCTTCATTCCAGGCTTCAGGTTGTATTGCGGCTTATATTCTTCTTTTGGCTTCGCCAGGGTCCGTTCCCTCAGGACCGGGTCGGCTCCCTCCTTAAGGGACCCGATCCCCCAAACGCGGTCGATAACATAATTTGGCTTTACCACGAAGGGACTTGCTTGGAAGTTCCAAAAATCAATTTTTTTAGGCTAAAATTCCAAGCGGCGACCTTGGTCCAGATATTCTGGGACAGGTTGGGGAGAGAAACGGCTGCAAGGAGGGCCCTCCGACCAACAATTTGACCTCATTTCGCATCCAAATTTTCTGGCAGCCCCTTTCTCTCTCTAGATCTGATTCAGGGTACTGAACAAAGGAGCCAGATAGGAGGAAGCAGATTTTTAGCTCCTCGAAGGAAAAGCGCCAACGTGAAACAGGGGACGCCCTGTAAAAAATAAAAAGGGAACCGGCCCCGTTGTTAAGACCCAGGTGGGCGGAGTTCTGGAGGTATTGCACTTCGGATCAGGGCTCGGTAACAAATTCCTGGTGAAACGCGGGAACATCTGGCGCCCGGTGGTGTGCGAGAACAGTCTGGCTTGTGAGATTACAGGTTCTAGGATCGTGGGGAAGGGGAACGATTGTGTTCCCAGGGCACCTACGGATCCCAAGAACGCCAGCCATTCAGCCTTGGTGTAGGGAGAACTCTTGAAAGGACGAGTGCATCCAGCCGGTGGGTGAGTCGTTACTCCATTAACTGTCAGGTACTGGGCAGGGGCTGAGCCAAGGATGGGTGTTTGTTCCACACGCCTAGGGTGTCCCACCCCAGCAGACATCCCCAAGGATTCTCCTTTGGGCAAGATCCTGGCCGATTGGGGTGGGTTTGCATCGAAAAACATGGTGCAGGCCAGGTTGGTCCGACTAAGCAAGCGTAAGTGGCCCCTCGTGGCCCTTGAAGGAGGAGTCGCCTGGCCTCCACATGGCAGTGAGGATGAGAGTCTCATTTTGAAGCTCCAAAGCCATTGCCATGGGGAGGGCAAGTGGACCCAACTTGCTTATGCTGCAATGTTCATGGCCTTAAGCCAGAGGGAGAGTGGAAGGGGAGAGGGGGTCCAAGTCTTCCCATGCAGGGACGTGGGCTCCAAACCCACCCTCCTCAAAAGCTCCTCTCTAGACCTACTTCCCCTCCCACCTCCACCAGAAGAGGAACTTCTGGAGACATTTGCTTGTCCCCCACCGTACCAACCCCAATTCCCATCCCTTGCCCCACCTCCTCCCCGACTTTCTCCTCCTGTTCTGAATCTTGCACCGATCCAGAACTCCCAGATTGACCCCTCAAGGGAACCTCTGCTTCCCGGGATCCCCACCCTCCTAGATTCACCCTCCCAGCCCCCTACCCTCTCGCCCCATCCCCCTTCCGCTCCCCAGCCCTCTCCTTTCTCCCAGCCCCATCTCCCCTCCGTTTCCCAACCTCCCATTCCCTCTCAGCCCCCCCAATCCTCCCTCCTCTCTCCTCCTCCCAACCCCCCCATTCTCCAATCCTCTTCTCCCTCTCCTTCCCAATTTCCTTTTCCATTCTTTAATGGCTATCTTCCATACATGCTACCTAGAGGATCACCTTTCCCGATCCCAGACCCTCTCGCCTCTCAGACTTTCCACCCTCTATTGCTCCCCTCTGCGCCTCCTGCGGGGACCTCCCTCGTCTCTTCAGCACCCTCAGCTTCCCAAACCACCCCACCAGTTCCCCTAGCGCCCAAAAGACCCAGCCCCAACTGTCCCCCTTCCACTCCTTCGTCAGGAACTTCATCCCTCCCCCCTCAAAGGGTTTCCCAAACACCAGAGGATCCCTTTGAGCCCCTCATCACCAAAAATAGCCTACGGACCCGCCCCGCCACTGTAATGGCCCCTCTACGGGAGGTGGTCGGGGCAAGGGGAGACCCGGTCCTAATTCATGTCCCTTTCAGTACCACAGACCTCATTACCTGGAAGAAGACAACTGCACCACTTTCCCAGGACCCCTCAGAAATGACCGAACTTTTTAGAACCATTTTTCTAACCCATCGCCCCTCCTGGGCAGATGTTATGACTCTCTTGGGCTCTCTCCTTACTCAAGAGGAGAAGCGCCGCCTACTGGCCGCAGCTCAGGCTGAAATCATGAAGGCCGATGTAGATGACGGTAGAGATGCTGAAATTATTTTTCCAACAAAGGAAGACCCCAGTTGGGACTACAATACCAACGCTGGTATGATGTCTCTAAAGGCCTTCCATCGTGCCATCTTGGCTGGCCTACCGTTGGTCTATCCTCGCCCCATAAACCTTTCTAAATACTATGATATAAAACAAACTCCTGAGGAAAGCCCCTCTGATTTTTATGATCGGTTATGTCGCACTGCAAAACAGTGGACACACATTGACCCCTCTGACCCCCAAAATGCATCCTCTTTAAATTCCCTGTTCATTGGCAGATCTTGCAGGGACATTCGGCTAAAACTCCAGAAACTGGAAGGGGGAGCAGGCATGCCCATCTCCCAGTTAATCAACATTGCTTTTAAGGTGTTCCACAACCGGGAGGATGCAGCAGCCCAGAAGGAAGAAGATGACCGAGAGGCTCAAGCACAGGTCCAAGCAGCCAGTATGGTGGCTGCACTGGCAGAACGTGACAGGGGACGGGGAGTTGGGGAGAACAGAGAAAGGCCAGTTTGGAGGGACAGGGGTCAAGGAAGAGAACCACCAAGGGAACTCCGTTGTTATTACTGCCAGCAGAGGGGGCACTACAGGAGAGAATGTCCCGATCTCAAGGATAAGGGACCAGAGAGCCGGGTCATGTGACTAGGGCAGCGGATCGTCTTGGCTCCCAGTGACCCGTTGGTGCCATTGAAGTTAGGAAAAAGAACTGTGGATTTCCTTCTAGACAGTGGGGCCACCCATTCAGTGGTCACCGAAGGGTTTCGGGGAACAGACATGGGAGCTAGGAAGACTCAGGTAGTGGGGGTCTCAGGGAAAGAGGCAGAGAGGTCTTTTCTCAAGCCCATGGAGTGTGAGGTGGGAGGGAAGACTCTGTCTCATGAGTTCCTGTACATGCCTGAGTGTCCAGTTCCCCTTCTGGGCCGAGACATCCTTTGCAAAATCAGGGCGCAGGTCACCTTTGGGCCAGAGAAGATCATCTTGGCTGTCCCAGAGGAGGAGGGGTGGAGGATACAGGCTCTCCTGCTTCATCAGCCCAGCCCCGAGGCTGACCTGATCCCTTTGGCCATTCTGGAACAAGTCGACCCTGTTGTGTGGGCCGATGGGATTCCAGGGAGGGCCAAGAACGTTGCCCCAGTCAAAATTGCCCTAAAACCGGACATCAGGCCTCCTAGGATTCCCCAATACCGCATTCCCCTCGAAGCCAAAAAGGGCCTCCAGCCCATCATTGAAAATTTTCTGAAGCACTCTCTGCTGAGAGAGTGCGCCTCCCCTTACAACACACCTGTGCTGCCAGTCAAGAAGCCCAACTCAGATGAATACCGCTTTGTGCAGGACCTCAGAGCCATCAATGCTGTTGTGGTGGACATTCATCCCGTGGTGCCTAACCCCTATACTCTTCTTTCCACTATCCCTCCTTCCTGCTCTTGCTTTACTGTTCTGGACTTAAAAGATGCCTTTTTTTCTATCCCTCTGCACATAGATAGCCAAGAAATATTTGCCTTTGAGTGGGAGCATGTGGACTCGGCCAGGAAGGTACAGCTCTGCTGGCAGGTTCTTCCGCAAGGTTTCACCTGTTCTCCTACGATCTTCAGCCAAAGCCTTGCTACGGAGCTGGACAGGTGGCCGGATCGGGACCAGGGGGTCCTTCTGCAATACATTGACGACCTATTGCTTTGTTGTGAGGATGTACCTACCTGTGAAAGACTTACCATCAGTCTCCTCAACTTCCTGGGAGAGGCTGGCTTCAAGGTCTCCAAAAAGAAAGCTCAAATCTGCAAGGACACTGTGCGTTACTTGGGGTTTGATGTCTCTCAAGGACAGCGGGCTCTGGGGCCGGAGCGGAAGGAAGCTATCTGTAAGGTCCGAGAGCCCAAGACCAAGAAGCAACTGCGGGGTTTTTTGGGCATGGCTGGCTTCTGCAGAATCTGGGTGCCCAACTTCGGACTGCTCGCCAGGCCTCTTTATGAGGCAACCACCGGACCGGAGACTTTCCTCACCTGGACCGCAGAATGCAGGACAGCCTTCGATGCCATCAAGAAAGCCCTCATGTCTGCACCAGCCTTGGGACTCCCTGACATGACCAAGCCCTTCTTCCTTTATGTTCACGAACGTCGGGGGGGTGGCAGCGGGGGTGCTGACCCAACCACTGGGCAGCGCCAAAAGGCCAGTCGCCTACTTCTCTAAGCGACTGGACCCCACCAGCCTTGGGTGGCCAGCCTGTCTTCGTGCCGTGGCTGCCACTGCTATGCTGGCCGAGGAGGCCCGGAAGCTGACGTTGGGCCAACCAATGACTGTCTATGTGCCCCATAGCGTCCTGGCAGTCCTGGATGCTAAGGGGACCAACTGGCTGTCAGCAGGACGGCTCACTCGCTACCAGGCTTCGCTCATCGACCAGGGAGACCTCACCCTGGCCACCACCAACTGCCTCAACCCAGCCACCCTGATGCCCATCGAATCAGCCGAAGGGGACGACCAGGAGCCACATGACTGCATCGCCACCATTGAAGAAGTCTACTCCAGCCGGCCGGACCACAAGGACCAACCGCTTCCCCAGGCAGACTTGGAATACTACACTGATGGGTCGAGCAGTGTCCATCAGGGCGTGAGGAAGGCGGGCTATGCAGTTGTTACTCTGTGGGACACCATAGAGGCAGAGCCATTGCCAGCCGGTACCTCCGCCCAAAAAGCAGAACTCATCGCCCTCACCAGAGCTCTGGAGCTGGCAGCAGGAAGGACTGTCAACATCTACACAGACTCTAAGTTTGCCTTCAATGTCCTGCACGCCCACGGAGCCATCTGGAAGGAGAGGGGACTGCTGACCACTGCAGGCAGCCCAGTCAAGCACCAGGCAGAAATCCTGAGGCTGTTGGACGCCGTCTGCAAGCCCACTGCTGTTGCTGTCATCCACTGTCGGGGACACCAGGCAGGAGACCAGGACGCTGCCAGAGGAAACAGGAGAGCAGATGCCGCGGCTAAGGGGGCCGCCAACAAAACGCCCACCTTCCAGGGAGCCCTCATCCCGGACACCACCATCACCAGCCTCCCTCTGTATGGGACTGTGGATGATGAGTTTGCTAGGAAGGAAGGACTGACACAGGATGGGGGTTGGTGGAAGGACAGCCAAGGCCGTCTGCTCCTCACAGATCCCCTGATGCGTGAAGTGGCCCTCCGCCTTCACAAAAGCACCCACTGGGGTCATGATGCCATGCTGGAACACCTCAGATCCTTCTTCATTGGACCACGCATGGCCCAACAGTCTATCTGGGCCTGTAAGCGATGTCTCCTCTGCCTAAAGAACAACCCCAAGATCCAGAAGAAGCCAGAAGTGGGGCATCTCAGGGCAGGACTGCAGCCAGGACAGGTATGGCAGGTGGATTTTGCTGAATTGCCCTCCAGTAAGAAGTACAAATACCTGTTGGTGTTTGTGGATTGCTACAGCGGGTGGCCTGAAGCTTTCGCCTGCTATACTTGTACTGCCAAAGAGGTCTCTCAAGCCCTCCTCCATGACATCATCCCACGTTTCGGCCTGCCCCTCTGCATTTCTTCGGACAACGGGAGTTCTTTCATCTCCAAGGTCACCCAACAGGTCTCTCGGGTCCTCCAGATCCGGTGGGACTTGCATTCCAGCTGGCACCCAGAAGCAAGCGGCAAGGTTGAAAGGATGAACCAAACCCTTAAGAGACAAGTGGCGAAAATCTGTCAGCAAGCTAACCTACCTTGGCCAGAGGCTCTTCCACTCGCTCTCACTCGAGTCAGGGCTGCCCCCAGGGGCAAGTTAAAATTAAGTCCTTTTGAGATTCTTTATGGTAGACCTTTTCCTTCTTCCCAGGTTCCCTTGAAGGCTGAACACCTACATGAGGTGGGCTCCGAAAGCCTTAGAGCTAGGCTGTCTTCTCTTACCTCTGTCCTCTCTTCTCTAAACAGGTACCTACTCTCCCACCTTCCTGTCCCCTTGGATGCTCCAGTCCACGACTTTTCCATTGGAGATTGGGTCTTCGTGCGGACGTGGCGACCGGAGCCTCTGACTGAGAAGTGGGTCGGACCTCACCAAGTCCTCCTGACCTCCTACACCGCTTGCAAGGTAGCTGGAATCCGTGCCTGGATCCATCACACCAGGCTCAAGAGCGCTCCTGAACCTGAGCCAGCCCCCACCAGCGGTGAGGAAGACAAAGATCTGTGGACAGCTGAGCTGGGAGACGACCTGAAGGTGTTGTTCCGGAAAACACCTCCTCAGGGACCGCCGCCCGCGAACTGTCCTGACCCACACCCTCCCGAGGCCCGGAGAAAGACCAAAAGCCAGAGACCAAAGCACAAGACCCTCTCCAAGGACCTCTCCAAATTTCATCCTTCTAGCACCACGGGAACACCCCCATTTGGACCAACAAACATTTGACAGCTCGCTTTGACAGCTGTCAAATCGGCCCTCACTTCAACCCCCGCTCGGGAGAACTCACACCACGATTCCACTGGGAGCTGTCCGGCGTGCTGATTCAGGAGCCGTGAGTCCTAATTTCCCTTCTAGTTTTCTCTCTGCTCTCTCCCTGTCTTTCCCACTAGGAGCTGTCCCTGGTACTTAACCCTAGAAAATGCTAACCCTAATTCTCATCTTCTCTTTGACTCTCCCCACCAGTTCTAGCCCGGTGTTGTATGAATGGCTTTCCTCTAAAGTAAACTTCTGGCAGCAGTTGGCCACAAAAGCCTTAAATGTCTCAGATTTTTGCCTGTCCAGTGGAGCCTCAGCCACAGACCTGTTTTCCACCTGTTTAATTGGCATTCCAGAACCTCTGGAAATTTTTAGAAATTATACCATGTTCCAAGACATCCCAAAGGATATGTCTTACAGAGACCTCTCTAACTGGGGAAGAGTCTCCATGGATAGGTTGCCTGGCATGGCTACCATCCGCCTTGCCCATATTCCTCAAGCAGAAAATTGTTTTCAAATACCCACCTGCATCGGTGAGTGCCATCAGCTTCCCATTGACAACTCTCTAAATTGTACACATATAGAAAAACTGTCTCATTTGAATGCCCATTTGGTCCTGCCCCCAGGATGGTTTTTCCTGTGTGGACAGACAGCCTATGGTTATCTACCTGCCAATACCTCCATGGGGAATTGTGCATTGGGTAGGCTGTCTCTTTTTATGCCCTCCAAGAACGACTTAGAGTTGGCACACTCTTTGGGTCGGAAGGCAAGATCCATTCAGAACTTGGACCCGAATTGTGACCCCTCAGTAGTGCTAAAAGGTATCCCACAATTTGTGGCGGCTGCATTGTTCACTCCTGGAGTGGCCTCAGCCATGAATTATAGGGCCATAAAGCACCTGGCCTGCGCTCTGGTCAAAAACATCAATTATACCTCTCAGGCCTTGGCATCAGTGGCAAAGGAAATGCATGAGCTGCGGGAGGCTGTATTAGATAACAGGGCAGCTATTGATTTCCTCCTATTGAAAAACCACTATGGCTGTGAGAGTGTAAGGCACATGTGCTGCTTTAATTTGACAGACCAGACTCCTATGATTCGTAAATCCATCGAGGGTTTGAATGATTTGGCCTCAGAAATTAAGGAGACGACTGGATTCGACCTTAGTTTTCTAACCGACTGGCTCCCTTCTTTAGACTGGTTGAGGAAAGGTTTTCTCCTCTTTCTAGCTGTAATCCTTTTCCTTCTAATAATAAGCTGTTGCTGGTCGCATTTGCCCGCTCTGTTCCAAATTTGTCGCAAAAAGAACCATTCGAACCCCTCTCAGCAGATGGCCATGCTGCCGCTGAGAGGTTATAACGCTTATGCGGTAGGGCAGGGGCGAAATAGGCTCCGCCCATCTCGCCCCGCCCTCCCGAGTGGGGGTATGATAACCGTCGCCCCCGCTTTCAAATTAATTTGAAAACGCAGCAGAGAGTTCCATAGATTACTCTCCGAAAGAACGGAGCGGGACCGCAACAGACCACTATTAAAAGACCTTTTTTCCTTCATTTTCCCTTTCCCTGAACTATGTAACAAATCCCCCCAATAAAAGTAGCATTTATTTTAACAGTAACACTCTCTACCTGGTTATTTTGTATCTCCCTCTGACTCCTTCCTTTTTGCATGCGGTTTCTCTCCCTCCCGTCCTTTAACTCCGGCTGAGGTTCTCCGCCATAGATTAACATGGCGGACGATATAAATTGGCTCATATCTCTATCAAAATTACCCCTAGAACGCTCCTCTTTTAGTCTTAACCCTTTCTAAGGCTCCTGACTCGAAGACAACCAGCAGACCCGGAATCGGTCCAGTTTTCGGCATCTCAACAGCTGACTGTCAAACAGAACCGCGTTTCTTTCCAAGCCAAGTTGCTGCTTTATCCCGGGGTTTTCTCTCCCCGCGACTCGCGGAATGGTTCTCCCTGGCCCCCTTCTGTGAAATGGGGATGGGGGGGATCGCTCTCTCGCGGGGGAGACATAGTTCACCAAGGACCCTCACCCTCTACAGCTGCCAAGGGATGCCCGGACGGGGGCCCTCCACGTTTCATTCATAATTTCATAATTTTATGAAAGAGAAGAACACTCTTCCCCACACCTACCCCTTGGACTTATGAAATCCTATACCTCCAAAGACTTACTAACCCATATGTGCCCCTTCCCCATGCCATCTCAATGAATTCCTTATGAACTCTTTCCCCTCATGTATTTGTGAATTTTTATATTCTATGTACATGACTCACTGTTGTATGAATTTCAAACTGTTGGGCTAACTTCATGGATTGTGAAATCATGCTGCTTGAACCCTACTTCTATGTTGGATTCCCCAGATGTTGTGAACTTCGTTCCTATCAAATGTTTTCTATTGCTCATTTATATTGTTTATATCATTCATGATTCCCCTTTATGCAATGCCACCCACCTTTATGGATTCTCCTTTATCTACCTATCTGCCTATATGTATTTACACTCTTTGGGATCCCCGGAAAATATGTGTTTTTCCCTGCTGGGTTTATGTTCCGACTTTATTTATAATTTTCATTTTATCCCAAATAATTGTCAGATCATGAAATCAAATGGGAAATATTATGACCCCAACCTGAACTCTAGCCCCATGACTCAGACCTCCCCTTCCCAAAAAACAAAGGGATAATCTGCCACAGTTAATCCCATCTCACTCCGATCGCATGGACAATATAGGGCGAGTCACCAAACTAAAGGTGACTCGCCCCCAAGGCAAGCATTGTCACATCGCAGGCCAGGACGCCGCAGGAAGGCACCCTGTGGGGCCGTCAATGATGGCTCATCAAATCACCACTTCCCGTCTGACACCCCAAAGACATATCTAAAATCTGCGAACGTGACAGGACCCCGGACATCCTTGATGGGTGTCATTAATTCCTTTAGAAATTGGCTGGGCCAGAATTAATCCGATGTTTCCTGTCCGGTCACCGCATTGTTTCTATAGCTCCCGCCTCCTCCTCTCTGATTGGCCCGAGGGGGGACAAAAAACAGCTCCCCATTGGGCCAGCAGGGCAAGGCGGGAAACGAAAGCCCGCCTCGTTCAACCTCTCAGCCTATCCGCGATCAGATGGGCAGGGAAGCGGGGCGGGAAATTCAAAGGGCTGTCAGACCGAAACATTGTATAAATATGACTTTATTTGAAACATATGTTACGCTAGTAGATTGAATGATCGCTATTAGCGTCCTTTTCAGCTGAAATTGCTAAATAAAAACTCCTTGGCGGATTTTCCTTCAACTTGGCGGACCTTCTTCATTCCAGGCTTCAGGTTGTATTGCGGCTTATATTCTTCTTTTGGCTTCGCCAGGGTCCGTTCCCTCAGGACCGGGTCGGCTCCCTCCTTAAGGGACCCGATCCCCCAAACGCGGTCGATAACATTATCATAGTAGATGAAAAAATACAATATTCCCAATTTTCTTTTTTTAAACAGTTCTTATATCACTGCCTATACTCCAAATCTTTGAGCACAAAGTGTGGGCTGAATTGCAGGAATGAAAAGCTATTAGTCATGTTTCTCCTTGCTTGTGTTCTGGATCTTCCTATATAATATATTGTTCTGGAGGCCCACCTAGTGAGCACATGAAGAATTACATCTAAACAAAGATAACAAGCTGGATCTACACTGCTATGATTTCCTTATTGAGTATTTATTTATGATGAGACACTAGCAATCTTTGGTAGAGAAAGCTATAGACCGTGTCAAACTCCAACTCCCAGGATTCCATAGCGTTGAGCCATGGCAGTTAAAGTGGGGTCAAACTGCATCAATTCCATAGTGTCAATTTCTGGTTTTCCCCTGACATTAAGCCTGGTCGTGTCCGACTCTGGAGGCTGGTGCTCATCTTCATTTCTAAGCCGAAGAGCCAGCGTTGTCCATAGACACCTCCAAGGTCATGTGGCCAGCACGATTGCATGGAGCGCTGTAACCTTCCTGCTGCAGCGATACCTATTGATCTACTCACATTTGCATGTTTTCGAACTACTCGGTTGGCAGAAGCTGGGGCTATCAGTGGGAGCTCACCCTGCTCTCTGGATTCGAACCACAGACCTTTCGGTCAGCAAATTCAGCAGCTCAGAGGTTTAACCTACTGTGCCGCCGGGGCTCGATAGTGTAGATATTTCTTTTTCTTTTGTCAGTCTTTGAAGATGCAGGTACACTGTGGAATTAATGCAGTTTGACACCACTTTAACTGGAAATTGTAGTTTGGTGAGGCCCCATCACTCTTTGGCAGAGGAGGCCTTGTAAAACTGCAACTCCCATGATTCTATAACATTGATCTGTGGCACGCAAAGTGGTGTCAAACAACAATAATTCTGTGTAAACGCACCCTTAATTTGGACTAGATGATACCTTGGCTTTTATTGTTTGAATCAGTTCCAGAAGTAGAATTAACAAAAAACAAACCATAAAAATCTCTAAAGGACTTCCCTCCCTATGCATTCTCGTATTGGAAGACATTTGAGGTCCAATGAGTATATCTGCACTGCAGAATTAATGCAGTTTGACACCACTTTAACTGCCATGGCTCAATGCTATGGAATCCTGGGAGTTCTAGTTTGGTGAGGTTCCAGCACTGTTTGCCAGGGAAAGCAAAACACCTTTCAAAACTGCAATGATTCCATCATACTGAGTCATGGCAGCCAAAGTGGTGTCAAACTGCATTAATTCTGCAGTGTAGATGCACCCATTAACTAACATAACGTTGCCCTCTATAACCTTGCTGAACTACAATGTGCCAGATGGAACCACTGACATGCTTTTGTAGCTAAAAATGGCACACGGGGTAAAGGGATTAAGGGTGGAGTAGGAACAGCCAAGTCATTCTTGATTCCTATTAATTAAATACAGTTCATTGAATTATATGCACTACTAAACAGGCTGAGCATAAGAGCATTAACACTATGCAGCTCTCTGAGCATATTCCGTCATTTGGATTAGATTAGGCATTCAATTAATGCAGGCATGAGGAATCTTGATTAAAATGCATTGAGAACATCTCAGTTTAATTCTATTTCTTAGGGTGCATCTACGCTGTAGAATCAATGCAGTTTGACGCCATCCATCATAGCATTGCCATGGCTCAATGCTATGGATTCCTGGGAGTTGCGGTTATATAAGGTCTTTATCCTTCTATGCCAAAGAGCCCAGGTGCTTCACAAAACTACAACTCCAATCTTTCCATAGCACTGAACCATGGTCATTAAACTGGTGTCAAACTGCATTAATTTCACAGTGTAGATGCACTGTTAGCCCTAATACTCAGGCCCCTTTTATGGCCCCTTCTACAGTGCCATATAAAATCCAGATTATCTACTTCAAACTAGATTATATGACAGTGCAGACTCATACAATCCAGTTCAATCCAGTATGCTTTGATAATCTGGATTATATGGCACTGTAGAGAGGGCCAACTGTGCTCAATGTTTCGTATTTCTTCACACCAAGGATTTGTTTCTTAAATTTATGCTTACTTTGTCCAAAATGACCAATGATAGAAAATGCCCCATACCAGTACAATTCCCAAAAAGAAGACACACATTATGCGTCAATTACAACTGGAGGTACAGTAGAGTCTCACTTATCCAAGCTAAACGGGCCGGCAGAAGCTTGGATAAGCGAATATCTTGGATAATAAGGAGGGATTAAGGAAAAGCCTATTAAATATCAAATTAGGTTATGATTTTACAAATTCAGCACCAAAACATCATGTTCTACAACAAATTTGACAGAAAAAGTAGTTCAATACACAGTAATGTTATGTTGTAATTACTGTATTTACAAATTTAGTACCAAAATATCATGATGTATTGAAAACATTGACTACAAAAATGGCTTGGATTATCCAGAGGCTTGGATAAGCGAGGCTTGGATTAGTGAGACTCTACTGTATTAATTTTCCCACAGAGAAATCAGGGGATTTTCATTTCTGGTGCTCCATGTTTATGATAATGCATATTTGCATTTTTTTGTGGGTGTAAAAAGTATTCCTTACATAGTATAGTCCTTTCATGTAATATAATAGTAATATAGTACAGTATATATACTATCTATATATATAAAAGAGTGATGGCATCAGGGCAGCGGACAAAACAACAAAACTACAGGCCCCCCAACCTCGAAATTTAACAACACAACCCATCATCCACGCCTCTTGGTTGATACAACAAAAAGAAAAGAAAAATAAAGTCCTAATTAGAGGGAGAGGAATAATTGTTTTTATCCAATTGCTGCCAGTTAGAAGTCTAAGCTCCGCCCACTTGGTCTCCTAGCAACCCACTCAGCCCAGGGCACAGGCAGAGTTAGGCCTCACTTAGGCCTCTTCCACACTGCCTATAAAATACAAATTATCAGATTTTAAATGGATTATATAGCAGTGTAGACTCATGACCCTTCCACACAGCTATATAACCCATTTATAATCTTATATTATCTGCTTTGCACTGGATTATCTTGACTCCACACTGCCATATAATCCACTTCAGTGTGCATTTTATACAGCTGTGAAGAAGGGGCCTCATATAATCCAGTTCTAAGCAGATAATATAAGATACTTTATTTCCCATACCACCATACTTTGCCACAGCAACGCGTGGCCGGGCACAGCTAGTATTAGTATATAGTAATAGTAATATATTAAATATAATATATATTCATAATATTATAATGTAATACAATATAATACTAAAATACAATACAATATAATATTGTAATATAATATAATAGTAATATATTAAATATAAGTCCCCTTCCACACAGCTGAATAAAATCCCACATGATCTGCTTTGAACTGGGATATATGGCAGTGTGGACTCAGAAAAACCTAGGGCCATATAACCCAGAATATCAAGGCAGATAATCAACAGTACCTGATTTGAATTGAGCTATCAGAGTCCACATTGCTATATAATCCAGTTCAATGTGGATTTTATACAGCTGTGTGGAGGGGGCCTTAGAATTGCAGGAGCATCTAATCTAATCTAATCTATCTATCTATCTATCTATCTAGGATGGGCATGGGTAAACTTGGGCCTGTTCTATAGGACAAGTGTAAGTTAATAATAACTTTTTAACTGATTTATATTGCACTGTATAATTTTTATATACGCGTTTTATTGTAAGCCGCCCTGAGTCCCCTGTTGGGTGAGAAGGGCGGGATATAAATATTGTAATAAATAATAAATAAATAAACCTGGAGTCTGTGCCTCTAGTGTCATGGCGGGACGGGTTCCAACCAGCCGCCCGCGCACGCGCGCTACGGAAAGCGGACGGGGCTGGAGCGGCCAGAAAGGGGTCACGTGTCTTCGGCATCTCCCAATGAGAGGCCGCGGTGTCGGCGAGGTGGCTCCCTACTGAGCTCCGCCCCTTTTTCGGCGGGTGACGGTTGGTGGTGTCTCGCGCTGCCGCTGCTTCTTTTTCTGCTTCTGCTTCTTCGCCGTCGTTGTTTTCCTTTCAGGGGAGCGTCTGTTATTGAACCCGTTATTCTTACTGTTCAGGCGAGGAGGGACCGAGGAGAACTACTATGTCCCGTCCGGCTCCGGAGCCCCGTCGTCTTTCTTCAGGTGAGTCTGAGGGAGAAGAGAAGCAGGAGGAGGACGGAGAGGCGATGCTTCAGGCCGGCCCCAGCCGATTGGCTGCCCGAGGCCTCCATCCCATTGTCACTGTGTTCACAAGGGGTGGAACACGAAGGCGCTCACCCCAACATCACCACCTCAGGGCCAGTTTAAAAGAAATGTTCCAGTCATACCATGTCTCTCTCTCTCACACACATACACTATATATATATATATATATATATATATATATATATATATATATATATATATATATACACACACACATACACACACACACACATACATACATACACACACACACACACACAAACACATATACATATTACATATATACACATACACTACATATATACATACACACACAGGCATATACATCGTCGTCTCACTCGTTCAGTCGTTTTTGACTCTTCGTGACCTCATGGACCAGTCCACGCCAGAGCTCCCTGTCGGCCACTGTCCGTCCATCTTGTCCTTGGTTGGCCTCTCTTCCTTTTTCCTTCCATTTTCCCCAGCATCATGATCTTCTCCAAGCTTTCCTGTCTTTTCATGATGTGGCCAAAATACTTCAATTTTGCCTCTAATATCCTTCCCTCTGGTGAGAAGCCGGGCATTATTTCCTGGAGGATGGACTGGTTGGATCTTCTTGCGGTCCAAGGCACTCTCAGGATTTTCTCCCAGCACCAGAGTTCAAAAGCGTCTATCTTCCTTCGCTCAGCCTTCCTTATGGACCAGCTCTCGCAGACATAGGTTACTATGGGGAATACCATTGCTTTCACTATTCGGACCTTCGTTGCCAGTGTGATGTCTCTGCTTTTCAGTATTTTATCGAGGTTGGCCATTGCTCTCCTCTCAAGAAGTAGACGTCTTCTGATTTCCTGGCTGCAGTCTGCATCTGCAGTGATCTTCGCACCTAGAAATATAAAGTCTGTCACTGCCTCCACGTTTTCTGGCATATACATAGTACATGCATATATACATATACACATGCATATACATACATAGAATACTACATATACACATATACAGTTGAGTCTCACTTACCCAAGCCTCGCTTATCCAAGCTTCTGGATTATCCAAGCCATTTTTGTAGTCAATGTTTTCAATATATCATGATATTTTGGTGCTAAATTCTTAAATACAGTAATTATAACATTACTGCATGTTGAACTACTTTTTATGTCAAATTTGTTGTATAATATGATATTTTGGTGCTTAATTTGTAAAATCATAACCTAATTTGATGTTTAATAGGCTTTTCCTTAATCCCTCCTTATTATCCAAGATATTTGCTTATCCAAGCTTCTGCCGGCCCGTTTAGCTTGGATAAGTGAGACTCTACTGTATATGCTACATATAAAACATGCATATACATACTACATAGACACATACAACTACACATACATATGGTACATATACATACTACACACATGCATATACATACATATAATACTACATATAAGCACATATACATACTATATATAAAACACACATATACATGTACACACATACATATACACACATGTATACACATACACGTTACATATATTGTTCAAATTTGTTGAGTTGTCCCAACTTTCCAAATAAATGATTAAATCTATGAAGGAATGTTATGAATGCTTGGAAACTCATTTATGGGTGCTTTTTTTAGTCATAAGGAATCTTAACCATAACGTGTAGCTCTTGTTATTCGTCAAAATCAGTTAGGTTGGTTATTTTTAGTTGGGTCTTCAATGGTAGAGTTTTATTTCCAAAAGGTACCAAATCTTAACCCCAAATTAAAAGAAAGATTTATAGGTGTCAGCCCAATTGCCGGCGAGGAGTACAATGTTATACATGCAGATCAAAGCTATGGACATGTTGCAAATCACTTCGATCCAGGCCTTGGGATAATGGCATTTCATAGCAAAATTATTATTATTATTATTATTATTATTATTATTATTATTATTATCTGCATTTCTATATCGCTTTTCTCACCCCTGGGGGGACTCAGAGCTGTTTACAACATAATAAATGGCAAAATTCAATGCCTTACAAATATATAAAAAATATATCACATATCTAAATACAATACATAAAACCATTAAAACTATAAAAACATCAAACATAGACATATGCATGAAACATGCTATTACAGCAATGAACATAGATCCCATCTCTTCCCCCACCACCATCCCCCAAAGAAGGCACATCCTCAGCACTTTTGTTTTTTTGCAATTCCTGTAAAATTTGTTCAGGTGGAATGGTACTTTTTGGAAACAAGCTTCATCTATCTGTCTGTCTATCACCCCTTCAGAGCCACCCCTTTTCTTGCATGTATATTTATTTTCAAACCTTTCCCCCAATGTATACACTCATTAACAGGATTTTAAAAAACAGTAGCAGAGGTCCTATTGCGGAAGAAAGGGCAAGGCTTGTTTTCTTCTGGAGACTCTGGGCCGTTCTATACTGCCATATAATCCAGAATATCAAGGCAGATAATCCACAATATTTGATTCGAACGGGGTTATCTGAGTCCACACTGCCATATAATCCAGTTCAATGTGGATTTTATACAGTTCTGTGGAAGAGGCCTAAGACACAATGGAGCAATGGATTTAAATGACAAGAAACGAGATGCCACCTGAACTTTAGGAATAACTTCTTGATGGAAAGAGCTGTTCAACAGTGCAGTATGCTTCCTAGGAGTCCAGTAGAGTCCCCTTCTTTCTCAGCAGAGGCTGGAAGGCCATCTGTCCGAGGTGATTTGGTTCTGTGTTCTTGCCTGTAGAAGGGGGTTGGACTGGATGGCCCTTGTGGTCCCTTCCAATGCTATGATTCTAGAGAAGAACCACGTAATGACAAGCAAAATATGAAGTGAGGTGTTTTGACAGTGTGAGCAGGGAGTGGCTGGGTGGAATACAATTTGAATACCTGGCATGTGGAAGAGTATTGTTGATTTTCCTCCTTCCTCTCATTCAGGCTCACTGCAGACTTAGCCAGCCTGTGAATAGATGTGTTTGTCCTCTGCAGTTCTCTGCAGGTTGATGCAGGCAACGAGCAAAACTTGCTACTGGAACCTCATTTATACCAGGGCTTCTTAAACATTTTCCACTCATGACCCTTTCTGCTCAATAAACTTTTACGTGACCCCTGGTAGTTAGGTATATAAAATAGGTGTAAAAATCAAGCATTTACTTATAACAAACCAGAACTTGCAAGGCTTGCTAAACAGTCTGGTTTACTTTTTTGCGGAGTACAACTGAAGCAGTATCTGCAGAGACCATTGTAAACACTGTACATTGTTCCTAACAGATTGTCAAATTTTATGTGACCCTAACATTGAGTGAAGGGGACTCCCTTTGAGGTCAGGGTCCACAGTAAGATGCAGTGATCTATACAACATTTTGCCAAATAATGCACAAGACCTTTCTGTATGTCACTTATATGTATGTCACTTAACCTGGGAGTAAGTTCCATTTGACTAGACTTCTGAATAAAACTTCATAAGCTAACATACCATAAAAAGAGGAAGAGAAGGTAGAAGAGACAGAAAATCCAGTCCTAAGCAGCTTGCAGTCTAAGCTTTGAAAAGAGAGAATAACTGGGAGTAGTGGAATTTCTTCATTTTTAGAAGAGAAGGGAAAACATTCAGTGCATTGTCATTTAAGATCTGCATAAAGATCATGCGCGTAAATATAATTTTAAAATAATTTCTCTTCTCTTTCATATTATCTCTTGCTTTCCAATCTCCTGTTGCTGCGGTAAAGGGAGGTAGTTATTCAAAATCACCAAATGAGTATTTAAATGCTTGTTTTCTACCATTCCGTCAAAGAGTTTGGGAATTGGTACATAGAGGTGTGGGATTCCTCTCATGCTTTTATAGGATGATGGGTAGTCTAAAACTGAAGTTGAAAGGTGTTACCTTGTATATTGAACTAGCCACTTGTGGGTTCTATTAATCAAAGTGCAAGATGATTTTCACATAGAAAGGTGAAAACTTGACTTTAAGATAATCTTTTTCTGATGCATGTGATACGTCATTCAGTGTTGGAATATAAAGGATCTTGCATTCACATTAGAAATTCTTTTAATGAAAGGTTGATGTAAAGCTGTAGATCTGAGTGTACGTTTTACGGAGTAAAATTAACCAAATTCAAGATTAACATATGTCGGTTGGATTCATCTCTGAATAAACTGTTTGGTTTTTCTGGAATTAACTGTTCTGAGGTGTGTGTCATTCTCATTCAATCTGTTGCTGTCAAAAGAAATAATTGTGTTACTGTGAAATATGTTTGCTTATCATACTTTACATACATGTAAAGTGCAATAGCCTTTTCTAACAAACTGGAAAATAAAAAACAATGTAACATACTACTGTGTTTACAATTCATGGGTTTTTATGTCCTGCGGTCCATGGTAATAAGGGAAATAAATGCTATGGTATAAGCTTGGTTTGTATTTGTGAAGACTTTGATGGTCAGAATTGTAATGCTAACACAAGAAACGTATGTAGCGCTGCTCCCAGGTATTCATATCTGAAATAAGTTCATAGAGTTAGGAGTTATATGCTAGCTTTTAAAACATGATTTGTTAGGAAGATCTTTGAGTTTGTGTTTGAATGAATTTATATAGCGTTAGGAGGGCAAGAACATCTTTACCTGTTTTAGTATTTACAAAAAAATAGTTACTTAATCAAGATGGTAATGTGCAATGCAAGTCTATGTACATATACTCAAAATTAAGTGTCCCTGACTGCTATGTTAGTGTCCTTGAATTACAACTTTGGTTGTCTTTCATTCAAAGTTTACGCTTACATTAAAAATGAAAATAATGTTTTAAAAACTTCCATGATGTTATATTTCCAATATACTCTTAATATTTCAGCTGCACTGGCTTGAAGATACTAATGATTGTAAAGAAAGAGAAAAATAGTTCCTGTTCTTAAAATACCACATGACTTAGATTTGTTTGGTTCAGTAATCCTTTCATTTTTCTTGGCACAAACTGTTCTGAGATTGGGTGTTGCTTTACCTTGCACAAGAATTTAATTACTAATGTTGATGAGTTGGTTAAGCATCAACAATATTATTGTAGTTATCAGGTATTATACTTATCATGCAGGTTACCAGCCTATCCTTGTGAACAAGTTTTTTAACCTAACTGTTTGTACATAATTTCCTTTGTGCCGGAGAAATAGGTGAAATAGAGTCCATGCTACAGCCTTAATATGAATGGTTATTGTGCCTTTTTATATGTTCTGGCACTGTCAGTAAAGATGTGCTGTACATATACTGGACTTTTTAAAATTATGCTTGTGGTAATAGTGATTGCCTCATATTCACAACTCTGGCTGAGGACTGTAAAGAAGTATTGTTGTTGAAGGTTATATAGGGCACTTCAGGAAAGACGGATATGGGACAGAGAGCGATACTTTAGCATCTGACTGCTGGATTAAGCCAGCTAAAGCTTTCAGAGTCTAATCTTCTGGCAGGGATGGGTTTAGTTGCAGGTTGATTAAATAGTGATTATTGAATAGGGAACCCAAGGGAAATTAAAAGAACTGATGTGAGGAAGTCAGGTAAAAATCCTGAGAGACAAGAATTTCTTTGTACTATGTAACTGAGATATTGTGAGGCATTATTAATGTGTTTTAAAATACCCAGTTTTTGTTAAATTGATCAATATTTTGCCTAGAATTGTTTAATATTTTAAATAAGTGAGAAATTACTGGTTTCATCCATTTTTTGCTGCAGGAGGAGACCCAGCAAGTCAGCTGCTGAATAACGAATAAAGTTTATTGTTGAGCCCGGCTACTTGGATTTAGCTCATTATGTTGTTAGAGAGATGTGAAAATGTTTGGAAAAGAACCCAAGGCAAATATGTCTGCTTCAGTGATTTTTCTTATGTGGTGGACAAAATATTCACAGAAGAGAGATTTTATTTGTAATTCACTTTGAATCATCTTGGTATCTGTATTCTGTTCCCTTTATTAAGGATGTGTATATGAACTTACTGGTGATGGGGAGGCCTTACGGACAGTGAGGACAGGAAACTTTTCACTTAGTCTTACACGGGCCTGGATACTCTTGAATGTATTGAGCATACTCTTGGATGTATTGAGCATCATTCACTTGATCAGTCTTTTCAATGTATTAGTCTACCTGTTTGCCAAATGACAATTTGTTCCTTGAGCTTATCTAGGCCTAAAACTAATTTAGTTTCAGCACATGGCAATATTCTTAAACGCTTGAGTCCTGTGCTAAGCTTGTGCAGTCCTTTCATTCATCCTCATTATGTGCAGAATTAAACATATAATACAAGAAATAATATACAGTAGTTTCAAAATGGAATCTACCTAGCACTGGGTATAAAATCACTTTTCTTTAGTAGGTCCAAACATTCACGATAAGATGTTTACTTCTGTGCTCAATGAAAAGTCATGAGAGTGGCAGGAAAAGTTTGTGGCCATCTTCAATTTCACTGACTAATGTAGTCATAACTCAGGCGTATGCCCTCTTTCCTTCCTCTTCTCAGTTTTGTAACATACCTGTTTCCCATAAGCATGTTAGCTTTCATAGAAGGGACTGCAAAATGTCCTTTAATTTTTCATAAAGGTTGCTGGATAAGAGAAGCTCAACTTGTATTTGTTCTTTATTTGTTAAAACAAAAAGAATTATATGGTATACTTTAGCTTGTTGTGTCAAAACACCTGACCAATAGAATACTGTACAAGCTGTAGTAGCCTTTAATGATTGCGTGAAATATATACTTAAGCTGGTACACTTAATTGTGGCATTTCCTTATCAATTTGTAGCTGCTACAGCTGTTTTCGACATAGAGCTGCTCTGATTTTTATTAGTAATGACCCTTTGAATTGCGCCATGGAAAATACAGAGAATGTTTTCCTCAAACATGCACAATTTCATTCTCTTGTCTGTAAAACTGATGTACTTTTAAAAAAGCAATTAAGTGTCTATGGGCTGATATAATGGCTAGAATGAAATAGAAATAGGATAGGCATTAGCTTGCAGTTTTTTTTAAGTGACTTTGTGCCAAGTTCCATTTTTGTTGTCACTTAGAAGATTATGAGACAGAGGGAAAAAAGGGGGGGAGGGAGAGAAAAGATTGTAGCATCACTTTTAAGACTAACTGATCTTTACTTCAGCATGAGCTTTTGTGCAATCTATTTCTCAGTGTTGCCCATCCCTGGTGAAAACATTTGGTTTAATTCTAACATTATTTTCTGCTAAAGAGTTTTACTGAAAAATTAAAAGCAAGAAGAGCATATGGAGCACTAGATTTACGCGGAGTTCAATTGAGTCATTTGCTGATTAGGAAGAATACAAGTTTTGCAAAACAGATTTCAAGGCAGAGAGAAGCCTGGAACAAAACTTGGAGAGGTGGAAGAAAGGCACTCCAGTTCTGGCAAAATCAGTATTAACTGTTTGTTTCTTGTTTTGGCTAGCTTGCCTTTAGTACTATATTTTTCTAAATTTTCATACAACTTAAATGTGTCCAGAGGTTTTGTGATCTATGTTAATAGTCTATCCTCAGCAGGATCGGAGTTACTGCTTAACTGCTGTGTGTTAATAAGTTTCCTGTGTTCACAAAGACAAAAGACATCAGAAGGATTACAATGTAACTCCTGCAGTGGTGACATTTTAACTTGTTCTAATTAGCTAATGCGTGTGGTAAAAAGGTCAGTACTTCTTTTATTATTTAGAAAGTTTATTTTAAACTTGTGCTATTCTGTTGTAGCATTGGCAAAGATTCCAGATGGGTGGATTCAATCAAGGAAGCTATAGCTGCCTGAGGCTGCAAGGTCTGAGGAGGGCTGTTGATAGGGGTGACTTGGAGGTCTGTCATTCATGGGGTCCTTGCAAGTCAAAGATGACTTGATCGCAGTTAACAACAAATGGGCAGTTCTTGTGATGCTATGTAGTTTCAGTTGGTTAGTAAATAGTCTTAAACTTTTAAAACAAATCCTTCTGACTCTGATTCTGTGAACCAATATATTATAGTAATGCAGGTGGTGATAGTGACATTTCTTGGTTATTGTTAAGCACTGTCAAATTGTCTTACTTCGTCTATTTTTTCATCATATGGCAATCCTATGAATGAGAAAGCTCCAAAGTCACCCTGTTATCCCTGCTAAGGTCTTGCAAATTCAAGACTGGTTTCCTTAACTGAATGCAGATTGAATGTAATGCGGCATTTCTCTTTTCCTACTTTCTTCTACTTTACCAAGCATTATTGTATTTTCCACTGAACCATGTCTTTTCATGGTTCCATGTTGTTCACAAAGTACAACAGTCTGGGAGAACTAGGGCTCATAGTGATTTATTAGTCATTTTTGGAGTCCATGGTATCCATAGAACTCTTATCCAGCACCATCTTTCAAATGAACCGATTTAGTGCCTGTCAGGTTTCTTCACCCTCTACCTTTCACACTACACATAGAAATTCATATTGTGCTTTGGATAATCATTTGGGTTTCCCTAAAAAAGGGAATATGTGATCATCAGTGTATGGAACACCAACATGCAAAATCTGTAAGGTCAGTTTTTTAAATGATATTTAGGAGAAACTTGTTAAAACTGTAAAGAACAATATTTTCGTGAACATGTGTAGTTGGAAATCATTTTTATAAGTCGTATTTTATAATAGTTTCTGAATGATATAACTATTTTTTCTGAATCAAAGCAAATTGTTATCCACCCCAATTCACATTATAATAAATACATTTAAAGGTACTTGAAAACTTATTTTTTGCATCAACCTTCCTTCTTCATGGGTCGTTTTCACACCACAAGTCACAAAACCAGTAAGATTATTTATTCAAAAGCTAACAGTAATGATAGAATTAATTTTGAGAGTGATATATCTTGGAAAAGGAAGGAGAAGGAAATATGATCAGTAAGATAAAAAACATGAGCTCTCATTCAAGTATTTGAGTAGTTTCTGGATAAAAGTGGAATATGAAGCTGGCTGTACCTGAGATGAGATCATGCCCAGACATACCCTAAAACCTACTATTGTTCTACTGGCCAGGTAAAAGTGAGGTAACCGAGTGCTTACTAACAGCCCCTTCTGCTCTATGTATATGCCCTCACCATGTTTCTGGAATGGAATTGCTGTTTTTTGTTCTTACACTTTTAATTGAACATCCACTTGGAAGTTTTACCTGATCATTCCCATCCTGTCTTTTCAGGTGGTATGTTCATCTTTTCTTAGACTGCATCTTTTTTCAATTGAGTGGAAGGATAGTAAAATCATCGCAATTATAGAAATTTGTAGCACTGCTTTCCTGTGTGCGCGTGTATTTAAAGAGTGGGGTTTGGCATAGGAAGTGACCTTTTTGGAAAATGAATCCATCAGATCCTCAGACATTTATTATAATATTCTAGACTAGGTAAAGGCTATTTTGTGACCTGTATTATGAGGACTGCTGTGTTCAATAACAATGTTATGATAGTGTTTATTTTAATCCACATTTCAATTAAGAAAGCAAGAAAGGAGACTTGATATACATTGTGACTAAGAATAGTCTTATCTGCTCTTAAATTATGAATTAGGCAGCTGAAACTTGTGTCCAGTGGCCTTGTCTGCTAGTTCCTAGCATTTCCTACTTCGTAAGAACGCAAGATGGATCTGGCCAAGGCCTACCCAATCAAACGGTCTGTTAATACAGTGGCCAACTAATTGTTTATGGTAATACAACCTGCAGCATAATTTTTGTTAAGACCTTACTTAAAGTTCCCTGTGATGTCTATTGGCCTCTGCTGCCACCACATGTGCATATGCATAACATGCCATAGGCAGTAAGTTCAGTATGTGATGAATTTTGATGGATTATCTCAATTTCTACTAAAAAGATGTAAAGGGACCTTTGACCTGGTTTTGGTTCTTTGGGATGAACTGAAGTGGAATCACTATTACTGGCGTTCTTGTCTTTGGTTAATTCACAATAAGGTTTCTGTTAAAAATTAGATATTAATTCGTAGGAATGTAAAATAGTTAGTCTGTAAATGTTTAAACTGTCTAGTCATTTTTGCCTTGGGTATTTCAGAAACATAGTGTTACCTTAATAGGATCTAGCCTGCATGTTTACCAAGATGTCTGTGCCCTTTATGTCTTTTAGTACTTGTCTCCAAAATTGAGGACTATAGCTGGAGGCAGGGCCATGGCCAGAAATTTTTTTTGGGAGAAGGGGGGTGTTGAATTTTTTTTAGCGAATCATGAAGAGTAGTTCCATAACGCAAAATAATTTAGAAATCAAGCTTCATCGATAAACTTCAGTGGACACTTATGGGGATTTAGTAAACCAGGTGTTTTTTTTTAAAAGCCTATAAAATTTCAGAGGAGGGTTTGAATCCCTCCCCCTCCCCTTGGCTACAGCCCTGGCTGGAGTTGAAGAACAGTGTGAGTAGAATGTTTTCTAGGTGTTGGGCTTGAAGGTTGCCTGCTGGCTTAAAAAGACAGAATGGCTCAATAGCTATAAACTATCCAGTTTAACTATATTCTGCAGGAGATTACTGTACCCTAAAAGAGGATTTGGCTGGTATTAATTATGGTTAGTGTTGAAGCGGATGTAATTCTACTTACAGGATTGAAGAGATTTTCAGAGGACTTTCAGTTCCTGATACTGGACCTATATTAGGCAACAAGGTTGTTTCTACCTAATGCTTATTTATTTATTTATTTATTTATTTCAATCATTTATACCCCGCCCTTCTCACCCGGTGGGACTCAGGGTGGCTTACAAGTGGCAATTGATGCCGTTACACTGATATACAATGAACTAAAACGTTAAAACAGTTAAAACAGTCATAAAATACAATATACAAAGTTTAAAACAACGCAGAGTGCCCATGCCATTCCTTATGTACCAGACCTTATGCAAGAGCCGTAATTCAGACCGCGTCAAAGCCAACGCATGCTTATTCTTCAAATGTCTGCGTACATAGCCAGGTCTTCAGTTTTTTTCTGAACCCCAAAAGGGATGGGGCCTGCCGAATGTCACTGGGGACATGTCTAAATAAAGTCATTTGTTGAGAGATTTGCATACTACGTAATGTGATCTTTACAGATTTGGCTGTGCTGATTCGTGTCTTACTTTGATGCAACATGCTGTTAATATTTAACTTAAACTCTGTATGTGTTTGTGATCTATTGTTAAGGCTTTCAGTAAACTTGTTAGAGGGCTGTGCCCAGCTGACGTATGTTTGGATGCTTTGTTTTCAGATACGATAAAATATTGTCTCGTTCTTAAGTGCAGCTGTTGCAATATGGAATTAAGCTGAAATAGGCAGTTTTCTAAAACATGTTTTATGGAACTATTAACTAGGAGCGTATTTCAGTTGGAAACCTCACTTTGTCTCTTTGGTTTTCCTTTAGGGGACTGAAAATGTGCCAGAAATAATGCTAGGATTACAATGGGAAGTGTCACACTTCGCTATTTCTGCTATGGCTGCCTCTTCACTTCTGTGACCTGGACGCTTCTGCTCTTTATTTATTTCAATTTTAGCGAAGAAACACAATCTTTCAAGAATGTGCCCATCAAGGGGCTTGAACCTCAGAAGCCGTTTCCCAAAAGATTCTATCCTCGTTTTGTCCATGAACCAGTGCATGTCCCTGAACCGCAGCACAGATATAGCAAGATCAGGAATCCATTGGAAAATGCAGTACAGGATCCTATCAAAGATGACACTGAGCTCTCTCCTGAAATGGGTAAGTCTGACTAATAATGGGCTAAATTGTAATTGAATGCTTTGTTTTGAGACTTGATCATTCTGAATACATATTCTGAAATTAGAGAATTCATTTTGACACATTTCATCTTTTAGGTATGATTTTTAATGAACGAGATCAGGAAGTGAGAGACTTGGGCTATCAAAAGCATGCTTTCAATATGCTCATCAGTAATCGGTTGGGATATCATAGAGATGTGCCAGACACGAGAGACGCAAAGTAGGTTTTTATATGTTCCTTACCCCCAAAGTAGATGTTTTACATTTATCCTAGAAAAAATGCTGACCATTAGGCAAGTAAGATTAAGGAACAGAGATACTGTATTTTTGTAGAGATGCCTGGGGAATGTGGCATTACAGAATTAATTTTGTATGTATCAGGATGTGGATTCTCTTGAGGAATTTGTTTTGATGTTATATTTGTATTGCCAGACAGGAGTGTAGCCATTTATTTATTTATTGCATTTATATACCACTTTTCTCACCCCTAGGGGGACTCAAAGTGGTTCACAGCCTTATAAATGGCAAAGATTCAATGCCTCACAACCATAAAAAAGAAACATTACAAGTCTAAAAGCAATACATATAATCATAAATTAGCTCATTAAAACTATATAGATAATCAAACATACCATAAAACATTAAACCTAAAGCCATAGCCACATACTTCAAGATGACCACACTGCCAAGTTTATTTCCAGTTGCACCTTTAATTCTGGATAATATTAATGGGAAATAATAGAATTTACAGGCAAAAATAATGGAGAAGGAAATATGCATATAGGAATCAAGACAGAATTAGTGGAGGCCAGATCTTAAAAAAACAGTGCACAGAGTAGAAAGAAAAAATGTGCCTATAGTGCTGGTCAGCTACTTACTTACCAGGCCCAAGTTTTCAGTTATCAGTTGTTTACTGGCTGTTTGAATTCTTTAAACTTTGCTTATATTCTTATTGCAAAATTGAGGGAGAATGTCCATTTCTGTAATTTCAGTACATGAAAATTATTATAATCTTTTTTGTTTTGTGTTTTTAGATGTAAAGGCAAAAAATATCCTCTTGATTTGCCCTCTGCTAGTATCATAATTTGCTTCTATAATGAAGCGTTCTCTGCCTTGCTTCGAACAGTTCATAGTGTTCTGGACCGTACACCATCACATCTTCTCCATGAAATTATTTTGGTGGATGACAATAGTGAGTTAGGTATGAGATGCATGCTTTTATGTTAGTTTTGATGAGTTCTAGGGAGACTTGGATTCCAATGAGATAACTATTTTCACCAACTTCAGTTCTTTATGAATAAAGAGACACACTAATCAACTATTTTACAGGTTTTTATGGAAATAAATGTTAATAGTAGTTGGGAAATATTTAGCTCCCATAGAACCCTAAAGATCTGCAAACTAAGCTTTTGTGGTCTGTAACCTATTTTAGTAGATTTTATAGTAATTTATAACCAAATTACTTTGTGTTTAAATCTGTTTCAGCTAATAACACAGAAAGGCTGCTGCTTTCATACTTTACTGGCAAGTTGCCCAATGACATCTAATTTTCTAGCAATAGAACCCTGGGCTAATTAAACTGTGGTTTAATCAAATGACACAGTTCTTATATTCCTATCAGTAAGATGTGGCTTTGATAACATTAGTTATTTCCTTCAACCCACACTCCTGTATCAAGAACATCATAAAATCTTTCAGTTCCTCATTAGAAGGGAGTCATTTGCTGTACATGGCAAAAAAAGTTTGATAAGGATGTTAATCCAGATGGTTTAGTTCCCAGCTTGTTTTACTGCTTTAAATCAGACTTGTTGGAAATTTTAATGGGAACAGATTATTAATAAGATGACATGTTTCTTTTTTTCCACATTCTAGTTGATCTGAAAGAAGACCTAGATGTTTATCTAAGAAAAAACCTTCCAAGCAATGTAAAACTAGTCAGAAATGGGAAGCGAGAAGGGCTCATTCGGGGGAGAATGATAGGAGCTTCTCATGCTACAGGTATAGTAAACTCTAAACTTAAGCTTTCAGCCTCCTTGCTGAAAATATTTTTTACTCATAATGTGCGTTTCTTATCTTTGGATTATCCCTATTCGGCCAAAGAACAGTTCCCCGGCCATGTCTCATTATACACAGGTTATTGAATGCAAATACACTTGTACAGTAGAGTCTCACTTATCCAACATAAATGGGCTGGAAGAACGCAGAATGTGCAAAAATGTTGGATAATAAGGAGGGATTAAGGAAAAGCCTATTAAATATCAAATTACGTTATGATTTTACACATTGAACAACAAAACATCATGTTTTACAACAAATTGACAGAAAAAAACAGTTCAATACATGGTAACATTATGTTGTAATTACTGTATTCACGAATTTAGCACCAAAACATTGCAATGTATTAAAAACATTGACTACAAAAAAATTGACTACTAAAAGGCAGACTGCGCTGGATAATACAGATTGTTGGATAAGCGAGACTCTAGTGTATCTGCCAACTGCACTCCACCTCTTAAGAAATGCAGTTTACCAGCATCTCACACAATCAATTCCCAGTGATCTCACTAGAGAATTTTGTTGTGGCTACAATAACTAATTGGGTTAGAATATCATTTGGTAATCTGTAATCAGCCTTCATTGTGCATTAACACACATCGGTGTTAAATCAGGAAAGCTCATATTGTAATTTGTAACGATGGCATAAGCTATTCCTAATTAATATGTGTTAATCACCTACATTAAAGTAATAAGATTTCATTGAAGTTCCCAGCATTCAGCAGTACTTATTCAGCTTTATAATTTGCTGAAATGACAATAATGCTATTCGAGCTCAGTACATCTCCCAAGAATAGCTCTGTATGGTATATAATATATATCCACTGGAGAGAAGAGGTAGAAAAATATGTATAGCAGTAACATAGCACTTCCCTTCTAAAATGGCATGTATTTATTTTCATGCTTCTAGAAGAACCTTGGGTTTTATTTTTAAGCAATGTTTTCATATATAAAACTTGGTTGTGGGGCCAGGCTTTCAAATAACAATTAGCAGCACTAATTATTATTATGTATACTGGAACTCAATTGACAGACCCAGTCTTTTATACTCGAACATGCCCATCTGTATTTTATAAGTGTTTTTATGAATGTCTGATGTAATTTAATAACTTTTTAATTGATTCACAATGTATTGTACAATTTTATATACAGTATGTGTTTTATTGTAAGCTGTCCTGAGTCCCCTATTGAGTGAGAAGGGTGGGATATAAATATTGTAATAAATAAAATAAATAAATATATCAGTGGTTCCGAACCTTTGGGCCTCCAGGTGTTGTGGACTTCAGCTCCCACAGTTCCTAACAGTTGGTAAGCTTTCTGGGATTTCTAGGAGTTGAAGTCCAAAAGTGTAGATCCCCAAGCCTATGTTGCTTTCACTTCTGTGCATGTGTCACATAGTCTTCTTGTATTTAATGTGCCTTTGATTTCCCAGGGAAGGTGCTTGTATTTCTGGACAGCCATTGTGAGGTGAATGAGCTGTGGCTGCAACCGCTGCTGACACCCATCCGAGAATCACGTAAAACAGTGGTTTGCCCTGTCATCGATATTATCAGCGCTGATACCCTTACCTACAGCTCTTCCCCAGTTGTCCGTGGAGGATTCAACTGGGGCCTGCACTTTAAATGGGATCTTGTTCCTTTATCAGAACTGGAAGGCCCTGAAGGAGCTACTGCTCCAATCAAGTAAGATTTCTGCTATTGAGACACTTCCTGTTAGTCCCAGGTACCATCTGCTAAAGAACATCCCATTTTTATTTTACATTGAAAAGGAGCAACTCTGCATGCCATCAAAGCTTCCTTCAAGGAAAGGCAGAATAATTTTTTTAATAAATACATGATGTGAAATAGGGTTGAACATTGATCTTTAGAACTCTTAAACTGTGAGGAAAAATTGAGAGAGGAGAAAGGCAACAAGTATAAAAATACATTTTGGCAGATACTCACTTTCTCACTTGGGAACAACTGATCTACCTCTACTACATGGAAAGCTGAAACTAAAAGCCCAGTACTTTCCATTTGCAAAATGGTCTAGTTATTAGTAAATTATAGATTTGTTCAATGTGTTACAAAAAAGGTCATGAAATCTGTTCCCTCCATGGATAGAAATGTATTGTAAAAACATTGGATAGGTTTCAGGTGGGACAATAGTAGTCCTTTAGGCCTTCTGGTGTGACTCTTCAGATGTTTCTGGACAACAATATCCGTCATTATTCAACATTATGTTCTATAGCAGCTGATTGGAGTTGCAGCTGAAAGAAGACCTAGGCGTATTTTCTTCATCCCTGATCTGAGACACATGCAGGACATGCAAGACAGAAGACAATATTCAGAACAGTAGTGGGAGAAATTCCTTCACTTACTTTATTCATTTAATTCATATGGCTACAATGGATCTCTAAGCTGTTTGCAATAAAAAGTAAACATTTAATAATTAACAAAATTAAAAAAACAAACAACTGGTCATCTAGGATCATTTAACAAAAGTGCATCTACAAAGACAGATATTTACCTGTCTCCTAAAGACTTGGGAGAAAACCTATCTGGAAAGTCTATTTAGAGAAGAAGACCCATAGCAGTAGATACTGTAGAAGGCCTGCTGTTCATTTCCATCTGTTTTGAAATTGTGTGAACAGGTATCTGGATCTTGGGGAAAATATAGGGAAACATTGTACTCTGAACTCCTTTAACCATGTGTTTGATATCTTTATTCTATCCTTTGTGTTGCTGCAGTGCATGCATACATTGAACCTTCCCAATATGAATTTTCTCTACTTAATATTGTCTTTTCTTCCTTCTTCTCCTTCCACCTTTGTTGAAAATTATCATTTTCTTGTAGGTCACCTACCATGGCAGGAGGCTTGTTTGCTATGGACAGAGAATATTTCAATGAGCTTGGGCAATATGATAGCGGCATGGACATCTGGGGAGGGGAAAACCTGGAAATATCATTTCGGGTAGGTATGTTTTTTTAGCAGACAGCAAACTTTTTTTCCTTTCGCATGACAGCATTTAGACTGATGTTCTTTCCATATCAAAACTATGCAGTTCTTTTTTTCACACTTTTTTCAAGTAGATGAGTTGTGAGTTCTGTTTTAGCAATTGCTGCTTGACATTTTGTTTTATTATCTATCCATGACTGAGCAGGGATTTGAATCCTGTTCTCCACAGTCATAGTCCAGTACTCCTTACTAACTATTGCTGCTTGCTCAGTAGGATTTTTTACACAGAGCCCACAGAGTAATGAATGTTGTCATAAATATAAATGCGATCCTTCAATTACCTAGAAAAATTGGCTCAGTGAGATTATTTATTTCAAGTTATGCAGGCAGAACAATCTTGTCCAAAAGCTATGACTACACCTCATTAAGTGTATTCATAGCCTTTGGTCAAGGTTAGTCTGTCTGCATAACATATCACTGTTACGAAGTAAAAAAACAAAAACCCACATATTATATCCATTGTTTTGTTTCTGGGCAGATCTGGATGTGTGGAGGCAAGCTTCTCATCATTCCTTGCTCCAGAGTAGGACACATCTTTCGTAAAAGGCGGCCTTATGGCTCACCAGGTGGCCAGGACACCATGGCACACAACTCTTTACGACTGGCACACGTCTGGATGGATGAATATAAGGCAAGTCTAACATGGCTGGGATTGTAATTAGTGGTACTTGTAGATGAGGGTGGAGAGCTCTGGATGGCAGGTTAAATCACATGGGAAGAGTCTGGGAATTCTGGCCTCCTTGAGATGTATCTTTGGAGCACTAACTGCACTAATTTATTAGTCCCAATCTGCGTGGGTGATGAGAATGACAGAACAACTCCAACATAATGGATAGGTGCACAACAGTGGTTCCCAACCTTTGGTCCTCCAACTCCCAGAAGCCCTTTCCAGTTTGTCCAATAGCCAGGAATTTTGAGAGCTGAAGTCCAAAACACATTGAGGGCCACAGGTTGTGTAGGCCTGTTGTTGAGAAAGCAATAGGTATCTTGTCCTGTGTTTTTTTCATGCCTTCCATCAGGAAACTGGTTTAGGTTTGTTGCAGTGGTGGTGCAGGAGAAAAAGAAGAACATCCAATCTAGATATATAAGTGAAGGAAATAAAATGTAAAATACTGAGCAGTCTTAGGCTATGTGGAAAGCAAAATGAGGGGTTTCCATGCCAAAGTCTTTTCTACTGTATGGTAAGGATGAAAAGCTGAGGTCATGGAATGTAATCCATTTCAAAGCAGAGTTACATGTTACAGGAGGCTTTTGCCCCCTCCAGAGCAGAAGGGTTTCTCAGGTGACCTGGAGAAATAGTCAAAGGTTCTCTGATATGAAGGGCTCTTCCCAGACCCTAAAAAGGGTGTCATTGTGATTGAAACAAACAATGTGACCAGGTGATAGTGTACAACATGTCTTTTTTAGGCATTCTCGATCCGATGAAAGCCAACGTATATAGAAATTAGGGTTTGACGGGCACCCCACATTAGACTAAGCAAATTGCATTATGAATAACTTCTACCCACAGCATGTTATTAGGTCTATCGTAACGTTTGGTTTTGGTAGGAGATGCTATTAGTGGTAGCCATAATCTGTATACAGAATTTGAAAATGAGTCAGTGCACTGGAAATAAAACACTAGACCATCTCAGATCAGAAACCCACATCACTAGGAGATTTCCTTCTGACCCACTACTTCATTTCAATGTAAGATAATGTTCAGTATGGCACCTACATGCTATCAGTATCCAGTGTATTTGGAAGTGAGAACTATGAATGTATTTCTAGGAACTGGTCAAATTTACTTTGGGTGCAAGACCTCATCAAGTCCTACAGTTTCTTATTAATTTCTGTGTATAGAATTGGGAGTTTTAGGCTCAATAGAATATTGGCCCAAACACAACTCTGTGTCGGAAAACTTTGATACTGACTGTTAATGTCAACAAATGCTAACGCACAGTAGAAATTTGCAAAAATGGTTTTTGATGTCTTAGAGAGCTTTTCATGGCTGTGCTGACATTAGAGAGACACAGATGATCCTTTCAAATGCTTAGGTCTTAAATGTTGGAAAATCTATTAAAATTCAGCTTGACCCTGTTATGGAAATAGATATTAAAGCCTAGTGATTATAGTTACCTTTCAGCCGTTTCCAGTAATAACAAAGGATGAAAGTCCAGTGTGTTAACTTGGATATTGCAACATTTGGTATATTTTTTCTTGTGTTAATCTGTTGCCTCAATGTCTTTTGCTATTATTTTAAGGCTTGGACCATGTATGTTGCTGCTCATTTTCTTGGTAACTTAATGCAGAAAGAGTTGATGATGTGAAAGAATATAAATTTCCTTAACCCCGAACCCCAGTATTGACTGAAGGGAAATGGGGAAATTCAGTTTTTTTAACCACATATCTGCAAAGATGTGTCGTTCTGTATTCAGTGAGGATGCACTGGAATTGGTGTATCTCTGAGTGCAATTTAGTATAAATGTAGTTTAATATTCAGAAGAGCTAAACATTCCCCCCATTGCCATGATGTGTTCTCATTTTCACTAAAAAAAATAGATTTCATCGTAATGTATCTGAAATCATTGTTCTACATTATAATTTCTTTACTACCCTTCCCTTTCTTTAATTTAGGATCAGTATTTTGCCCTACGGCCAGAACTGAGGATGAGGAACTATGGGAATATTACTGACCGGGTGGAATTGAGAAAGAAGTTGAATTGCAAATCCTTTAAGTGGTACTTGGACAATATATATCCAGAAATGCAAATTTCTGGATCAAATGCCAAAGTTCAGCCACCACTCTTTTTCAACAAAGGGCAAAAAAGACCAAAAACACTCCAGCGTGGAAGGGTACGTTGCTGTCCTTTCTCTTCAGATTCTGAAATCTACCCTTTAGAATGAAAGCTATTATGAGCATTTATTTAACAGTAAATGAAATAGAAATGTTTTATCACTTGCAGCTACAATTTGGTACAGCTTTATGGTAAAAGCTGCTTGTGAAAATATATTGCTGCAGTGCTTTAGCCAAAGATGCCAAAATGAGCAATTTCTTTGAAGGTGAACAGAATGTTCATTTTTATGGATGTCTTTTTATATTTTCATAGTGTTTTGTCTGAACAAATGTGTTTTGAAGTTCTCTTTTGACTAGAGGTTCTTTCTGTGGAAGAATGTAAGTGATAAAATTACACCAGAAATAGTTGTATTTCTTAAAGCAATATCAGAACCAAGTGAGACTGTAGATTCTGTTAACAAAATTGTTCTGAAAAATGGATTTTACCTTGGATGTGGACTGGTGCTATAAGAATTTGTGTGCTAGGACTGGGCGTAATGAAATTTTTATTGTTCCTTACCTTCTTTTCTCCATAGATGAAGGGTTGAACAACAGCAGATTAAAAGCAACAGATCTCATCAGTTAAAAACATGTAACATCCGTTAAGAAAAAACACATAAAGGCCAACACATTAAAACAGTCAGTCTGTATTTCATAAAATATGTCAAGATTGAATATAGGGTTTTTTCTCTTTGCAGTTACGTCACCTTCAGTCAGATAAATGCCTGGTTGCCCAAGGCCACCCAAGTCAGAAAGGAGGACTTGTTGTGGTCAGAGAGTGTGATTACAGTGATCAAAATCAGGCAAGTTCTCCTAAGCCCGTACTTTTTCCTTATTTGCTTTGATGTAATTGCCATTTTCTGGATTGAATGTGTTTCAGTACTGCTTTTTATTGTTTATGCACGCTTAGAGTAAAGCAAAATCCAAGGACAGAAGGTCTAGGGTATCTTGTCATTGCATGGTTTGCCTTTGAGACATAGGATGTGTAAGGTTTCCTTTCTATACTAATTTATCCCCCAGTAATTTTGTACTGGCCATGTGGATTAGTGTGGTAGCATGCATTAGTTCTTTATAGACTTCTTGTACTTTTGCTTTAGGATGAAGCACTCAAGTATGTGGGCTTTTAAAAAGCCAGGTAAATGCTTTGACATCAGATCTAATACACATTACTAAAATAATTTAAAAAGCACCCCACCAAAACAAAATTGACAAAAAAGGAATCTAGGAAGCCTCTCTTCTTGGCCTTCTGGTATATGTATAAATTAGATGAGGACAATCCCTTTCTAGCTAATGGTAGGCATCTATATTCCCTACTGCTAGTATTAAGTTCCTCTTTTGAATGTGCTCCCAATCCCGTTCCTTCTTAAGTAAAATGGTAAAACAAACATACTTTGATTCATGCTATTGCAAGATGGGAGAGGATACAGATCTGATTGAAGTAGAAATGCTGTTTGTAACTCATTCACTTGGGCCAAGGCTTCAGAGTCTTCTTTGAGTACTTGTGGAAATGCATTAAAGCGCTCTGTGTTCTGTTGCTGGAATAGCAGCTTGTTGATGGATCTGCAGCTTTATTTTGCAATTCAGATTCCAAACAAATGATAAATAGTGGTTGATTGGAAAGTAATGAGCCAGGAGTATTTTCAGTCATTACTAAAAGGAATATAGCTCTTTTTCTATTGGCATGGGAGGCATCCTGTTGTGAGTTGTCTTCTGTTGCTGAAAAGGCAAGCACAATGTCTTTTTTGGTATTAACCTCTTTCCAACTTCTTCAGTTCCTGCTTTTCCTTCTCTTCTTCCTATGAGTTCTGAAAGCATCTTAGGCTGTTTTTCTTCTTCTTTGATTACATATATTCTCTTTGGCCATTCATCTCTCTTTGTTCTAGGAATAAATTCCTTTCGTTTCTCCAAATTTCTGCTGTGTAGCTTCTTATTAACTTCTGTCCTTTTTGTGATGTGCGTGTTGATAAATCAGACTGGAAAACATCAACACATAAAAAGCAAGCATGTTGAAATTGTGAGGAAACAACCACCAGCAGCAGCTGCTGAAACCACAAGTGACTCACTTCTTTGTTAACTCTGCAAAGGCAGCAAAATGTCCAGTCCCATCCACTGCTGCTCTCTCCACAACCAAGAGAGCCTCTTGCCCTCTGAGCTCATGAATTCTCCTTAATAATTGAGATGCTTGCTATTTTGGAAGAAAGCCTGCCATGGCACGAATGATGCTGCTGAATTGCACCATTTGTGATTGGCAGTGATGCTGGGAAAGAGTTCTACAGATACAGTCGACTGCTAAAAAGACAAATAAATAGGGTCCAAGAGCAAATCAAGCCTGAACTCTCCATAGATCTTGTCAGTATTTTGGAAGAAGCAAATACCACCAGCATTGAAGCAACGATCCTCTGCCATCAACGTTTCTGGACTGGCCACGTTGTCCGAATGCCCGATCATTGTCTTCCAAAGCAGCTGCTTTGTTCTCAGCTCAAGAACAGAAGACAGAATATTGGAGGACAACAAAAGAGATTTAAAGATGGGCTTAAAGCTAACCTTTAAAAATGTGGAATAAACACCGAGAACTGGGAAGCCCTGGCCCTCAAGTATTCTAACTGGACGTCAGCTGTTGCCAACAGTGCTGTGAATTTTGAAGAGGCACGAATAGAGGGAGGAAGAGAGAAATGTGCCAAGAGGAAGACAGCTCCCTTGTCAAGACCCACCCTCCATCTGAAAATTTGTGTCCTCGTTGTGAAAGAAAGACCATGCGGATGCAGAATTGGCCTCCACAATCACTTATGGACCCATCACCAAGACACTACCCTTGGAAGACAGACTCAGCCACGAGGATTGTCTATAGTAGTAGTAGTCTCCATAGTGGATGATGACACTGAGACTGTTGGTAAGGTAGAAGACAGGAGAAAGAGTGGAAGACTGCATTTCAAGTGGATAGACGCATAGCATAGGATAGCATGATCTGGAGGTCTCCCATTCATAGGGCCATTTAAGTTAAAGTTGACTAAATGACAGTTAAAAATAGCCATAATGGCCACCAGAGGGGGCACAAGTGCAATTTCATTTATTCTGATTGGTTTTTAAATTCATTGAACTCCTGGGATCAGGGAAAGCCTGTTCAGTGCCTGGGAATGGTGGGAATTGAGAGTCCACTGCAGCCTGTGGGTTTTTCGTTTTCCTGTTTCTGCTACAAGGTGGTGAGCTAATAAAAGCAAGCAGAGGTGGTGAGCTAATAAAAAGCAAGTATGTCAAATTACGTTCAGAACAGGCAAGGGCAAACTTCGGCCCACCAGGTGTTCTGGACTTCAACCTACCGGCGGTTAGTAATTGTGGGAGTTGAAGTCCAAAACCGGAGGGCCGAAGTGTGTCCATGCCTGGTTCAGATGATGTATTGTGTAAACATCACCAAGGCACACAATAAACCATCTATTTTGTGGAGTTTACCTTTTGTGAAATGGAATTCTTGGAGGTTTCTTTGGTTCACATGGCACTAAAATGTCAATGATTGCTTCCCTTAGGTATGGCTATACAATGAGGATCATGAACTAATCCTAAACAATCTTCTGTGTCTGGATGTTTCCGAAACCCGGACTTCTGATCCACCGCGCCTTATGAAATGCCACGGCTCAGGAGGCTCTCAGCAGTGGGTCCTGGGGGTGAGTTCTTCATTAGGTTGAGCTGTTCCAGTCCTCTGTATGTTGGAAAGTTCTGAATTGGGAAATGGGTTGTAGGGGTAATGATTCCCATTAACATGGTTTTCAGATGTCAATCTGTTACACGTAAGTATTGGCTAGATTCTGTTGAGATTTTACAGGTAAAACCTTACTGGCCTTAGATCAGGCATGGGCAAAGTTTCACCCGTCAAGTGTTTTGTAATTCAACTCCCACAATTCATGGAAGTTGAAGTCCAAAACACCTGGAGGGCCGAAGTTTTCCCATGCCTCCCTTAGATCCTTAAGAGAGAAAACTCACCCAATAGGGCACATCTGTCTAGAAAACATTTTATTTTTAAGTTTAGTTCATGCGGTCCTAGGCTCATATTCCAAATGGGATTTAACTGTGCCCCATAGTATTGGTGCATTTAAGTGATCATCAGAATACTTCATGTGCCTGTATCCTGTTTCTTCCTTGGTACATATACCATGTTTGTACTGCTCAGTTAACTACCAAGTCTTGGAAGCCTTTAGGGTGGAGGAACTCATTTGTAAGCCCTCCAGATATTGTTAGATTGCAGCTCCCTTCATTTTCTTAGCACTACCTTATGCTTGAGAAGGAAAACGCCTGCAGACCTTGCCAACACCTGCTTTATATTTACATTGTTAAACACACACAACATCTGGAGACACATGAAACATCAGTATCTCTGAAGTACATTTTTATTTTGCTCCTGGGATGGTTTTAAAGTAGTGATTTTAAGGGTATAAAAAGAATCTGTTTTGACAAGTAAAAATGCCATTATCAATATCCAATGTGGCATCTTTCCCAAGATCACCTCCCCCCCCCCACCCCCACATTCCTGAGCTCTAGATGTTCTTAGAGGTCATTTGTACAAGTATAAGCTGATGAAAGACAGAAGCCATAAGAGGACCAGCTCTCATTGGCTCAGCAATGAAGGCGCTTCCGTTTCCTTTCCTCTCACTTGTTGCCTGGTGCTTTTCCCTCTCCAGAAAAATGACCGGCTTTATCAGGTGTCCGTTGGGCAGTGCATGAAAGTTGTCGAGCCCTTCAGCCTCAAGGGATACGTGGCTATGGCGATTTGTGATGGCTCCCTCCCACAGCAGTGGCGTCTGGAGAGCTGAGTGGCGGAGGCTCATTTCCTGAATTGCCCTCGGTTGAACTGAAACAGGAACCTGGATTCCAAACGGACACTTGCAACATCCAGTATTTAAAGGAAGTTTTTCTCGCAGCAGTTCAGAAAACTGTTAAGTGGACTATAAAGTCCAGGCGGGACAGAAATTGTAACCATCATGTTTCAACCTCTGTCCCCAAAGCAGAAGTGCAATTATGTTCTTGGGACAGGCAGGGGAAGACTTCGGCCCTCCAGGTGTTTTGGACTTCAACTCCCACAATTCCTAACAGCCGGTAGGCTGTTGGAGTTGTGGGAGTTGAAGTCCAAAACACCTGGAGGGCTGAAGTCTTCCCCTGCCTGTCTTAGAAATTCTCTGGTGTCTGGAAGCTTTCTAAATAATAATTAGAAACCATGTAATTTAATTAGTGAAGAAATGCAACTAATGCACACTTCCTCACTCTCAGAACTGTACCCCACTTTGTTGTAATTCCTTGCACAAATATCATGGTACTATATTTTCATTATGGTGAATGGCTGAATTATTTTAACTGATCTTCTTTTGTAGTCCTTTGCATATTTAATTTTAATCCATTTATTTTAAACTTTGCATAGTTGCAATTTTATGTGTCCTTTGTCTTCCGGTATTTAAGATAGTTACTGCGATTTCAGTTTGATGGCTGGCTAGTATCTAAAATTATGCGGATGGCAGCCTCCTTCTGCTGCAGGACTTCCCAGCGTCTTCTCCTCTGCATCCCTCTTTCGCTGTAATCATCTCCTCTGGTTAAAGGAACCCTTTGACAGACCCAGGAACGGCTGCGGTGGCTGAGAATTGTGGCTAGAATTATGTAGGACAAGAACAAATGAAAGGCACTTTTGGATGTGGCTGAGATTTTAAAAGAAAAATATACTTGATTATCTGTACTCGGTTTCTATGCAGTGACCTCTGCCGAAACTGATGTGTGCTATGTATGTTTAAAACGATCATGATGGTGTAAGATATATATGTATGTAAATAAACGGCAAGAAATTTGAATTTCTCTGAAAATGAAAGCATTCATTGAGTAGGATGCATTATATAATTAATTGGCTTTAGGATAGACAGGATTTTTATGGTTTTATGAGCCATTCTGTGTCCATGTGTGGTTGCAATAATTGTATAAACATAGAAATGTAAATCTACTTTAAAATAACGGGCATGATCTTTGGTAGTCATGATGTTGTAAGGTGGAGTTACGACATCAGTTACGGAAATTTACATTTATGGTCATTGCACCATTGCTCTGACCTGAAGTGTTCCCTCAAAACTACCTTTTGAGCTATGCAGCTCCCTCCGCAGGAAACGTTGAAAGCAGGATGATGAAGGATGATTCAGGCTTTGGGATTAATTTTACTTTATGTTACAGCTGTTTAGACATGGTAGCCCAGTGTTGCATAAAACCTTTCATTTATGAAATCCTCTTAGGACTTTATTGCACGAGGCATACAATGCATTGCACTTGGCCTACACCATTAGTGACAATAGGTATCCTAAGACACTATGTGCATCCCACTATTGTCTTGGGTCCCCCCCTCCCAGTGATTCTCCTGTCCCTTTTATAATTAACTGGTAAAACCCATCAATATCTCCTCATTCCACTGTGTCCCCTTTCTTTGGATGGCACTACGGATGGATGAACCCATATGCTGACCTAATGGCAAGAATCCACATTGTTGTTTTTTTTAGACCTGCTCAGGATGCCTCTCCATCAGTTATTCTTCACAACCAACTATATGTACTTTTAAATCCTTTAAAGGGAAAATAATTAAAAAAAACACTAGGAGGAGAACTACTGAGACTAAATAAGAGATGAAAAAAATTAGAGTACAGTCCTAGCAATTCCTGAAAAGCAGATCGAGTGACAATTACAATCTGAGAAACAAGCTCCTCAATTGACTGCTTTGCAGCAAACCACCATGGAGGAGCAGGGAGAGGAAATAAAGAGGAGCTTTATGTCCTCAGGTGAAAGTGAGGTGGAGGAAACAAGGTTTGCTGCACTCCAGAAAAGAAAGAATGGTAACACACACAATACAGTGCTGTGCGAAATGAGTCAATTAAATTGCCAGAGGAAGAACAGTAACCCATCTTATTTCTATGGAGAAGAAAGCACAAAGTTGGCAGAGTATTTGGAGCATAAAAAGCACCCTGCAAAGCAAAAAAAAAATGCAGCCGAGCTAACAAAAAGCTGGAAAAACTCTGATTCTTGATTTTAAGGATTTGGCGATGGAGGGAGGGGCAAAAGTGGAGAGCATAAGAAAAGTGTAAAAAGATGTGGGTGGAGCTCCAATAGAGCTTAGCTTCTGTAGCAACAACAACCAAAGAAGCACTCGATAATCAAAAAGAAAATGGAATACAGAGGAGCCACAGTCATGTGCTCTCAAGTAGGCAGAAGTCCGCTGTTCTCCCCCCACTCCCAAAGTGGTTGATTTGCATGTTTATATTAAAGAACAGAAATCTAACACTAAATACACTGGGTAGGGAGTATGGCAGGAAGGTTTGGCTACCAGGTCTGTGAGGAAGATTGATCGCAGGATCACAAATTGGTGAACAAGCTCAGTTGTGCAAATAAAGAGGTGCAATATTGAAAGTATTCACCTTGACGCATTTCCAAGGGGCTGTGGTGGTGCAATGGGTTAAAACCTTGTGCTGGCTGAACTGCTGACCTGAATGTTTGGTTTGAATCCGTGAGATAGGGAGTGCTCCCGTCTGTCAGCCCTAGCTTCCCATGCGGGGTCATGAGAGAAGCCTCTCATCAGGATGGTAATACATCCGGGCGTCCCCTGGGCAATGTCTCTAAATGGCCACTTCTCTCACATTAGAAGCAACTTGCAGCATGTTCTCAATTCACTTCTGATATGATAAAAAATTCCATTATAATGTGACTGTTGGGGCAGAGCAGGTTCGGGCAATAAAGTCCTTAACTGAGTGCAGTCTCTTTATAAAGCAGACTCAAGTCTCTAGAAGTCTTACACTGACACGTTTCTACTTATTAATGCAAACAGGAGATATTTATAGATGTAAAATATTTTATTTGTAAATGCTGATCTTCCAAATCTGCTTCCACAAATTTCAAAGCCCATAACACTCTGTATACTTCAAAAATTCATTTTTGCCAACATTAGAGAACTATTATACAGAACCGAAGAGAGAGAGGAAAAAAACCTGTAGGACAAATACTGGTAGGATGTTGGAATATTGTACAAGAGAAGAAAAATATTCAAGAAACAAATTTCATACAGCTATTTATCAAGAGAAAAATATATACAATTGATTTATTCTGTAAGATAAAAATACATCATGCCATATACATTACAAGTTCAGAACTGTATCACTGAATTATACCGACAGTTTTACAGTCCACTTCAGCTGTGCACACAAAAAAACTTCATTTCTTTTTTAATATTTAGACTGTGAAGTGTCAGTACCAGAATTTAAAGTACAAAATAAAAAAACTAACCTGGTTCAAAATGTTGATTAGGTTTCTACAAGCCAAACACAAACAGTGTTTATTTTTTTAAAGAAATGTAAACAAAAACAATCCATACAAACACGTTATTAAATTACATTTTCCAAAACCCTATTGCGAGAGTCCTGCAGATGAAAGCACAATTACACCTATATTTTTTTCCTTGTTTTTATTTTTAAAGAAGGCAGCTATTGTATTAGACTTACGCTTTCACTACACATTTCTATTTCCATTACATGATTTTAGTGTGAGCCGAACAGTTCATGTAATCCCCCTCTACTCTTTCCGGAAAAGAAAAAAAAATCAGTGTTCGGCTTCTGTTTTGGGTGGTTTAAGCAGTTATTCACAGTTATCACAAATTCTAAGCACAAAAAAACCTGATTTAAGAAATAGGGATGTAACAATATAATACAAATAAAATAAAAACCAGTCTAAATTTCCTCAGACATCTACAAAAGTCATCGCTGTAATATACATGCTCTATTATCAGTCTTAAGGGTCGACTTAAAAAAGTTATTGATAGAGCACAACTGAGCCTGCTTTCAAGGTTAAAAAAATAAAGTAAAACCTCTCTTAAATTGAGATTTTGGTTATTCCATAGCAATTTTTAATGGCATGTTTAGTAATACATGAGATCATATTGTAACATCCCTATCAAAGTTTAATAATAATAAGCACCCGAACTGCTGCAGAGTCTGGTAGCATTTGGTCAATTACTATTTCTTTATATTGTACTTTTTTCCCCCTCAAAATTATTTACACTTCTGTACAAAGTAACAGGGTGTGTTAGTTCTGCAGGTAACAGCAGCAGCTTGGCTTCTAACTCTTCCTTTTAAAAATAGCTTCATTCACTTATTTCAATAATAAATACAAAAAGTTTCTCTTATTTTACAGAAATCAAAAACTACAATAAACTGACTCATGGAATCAAGTATTTTAAATGTATTTTAGTGCAAGTTATTTTTTTCCCTTAGCTCTATCCCTAAGGAAGTCATTCAGTACATTCCTTGTTCAGTGGTGTCTACTTTTTATTTAAACTTATTTTTTTTTTTCTGTATTTAGAGGGCCTGCCCCTTTCATAAAGTAAGGCTGTGGCCAGCACTTTGGACGTCTCCCTTTCTTTCGCTGGTGATTTCAGTCTACATTCATTGATGCCACGCTGCCCCTCGGCAGGTCAGCTCTCTATACCGCTTTCTCTGCCCACACTCAACATCTTCTCCGTTGTGAGCGAGTTCATAAAATCAAAAGTGCTGGGCCGGTCTGGAGATCTGTGGCGCCTCTCGTGCGCCCGGGAAGCCAGGCGCCGACCGACCACGTCTCCCGCCGTCTGGCTCCCTCCCTTCTGGCGCTTGGCCTGGGAGCAGAATATAGGTAACTTGCAGAAGGGACCACTTTCGCCCCCCGCTTCCAGCCTGCAAAACGGCGCCATCAGAGTCACTCCTTCCTTGGGACACGCAGCCCTCGGAGACGGCAAGGAATGCATCTAGTTCATCCATTTCCGGCAGTTCACGGCTCCACAGTGACATGGAATCTTGTGCTGATCATCTTCAAAATCAAACTTATAGTCGTAACAGAGCTGAAAAGAATATATATATATATATATTGGTCAATTGATCCCACAGTGGTCCACACCTTAGTTACATCTAGACCAGAGATTCCCAAAGTGGGCGCTACCGCTCCCCGGTGGGCGCTGGAGCAATCCGGGGGGTGGTGATGGCACCTATTAGGACACGGGGGTGGGGGCAGAGGAGGGGTGGGGCCTCTTCCCAAGTGCCGGAGACAGGGCTGAGCACCTGAGGCGCCTGTTAGGACACACAGGGGGCAGACTAGAGGAGTGGGCGTGGCTTCTTCCCAAGAGCCCGAGACAGGGCTGAGCCTCTATACCTCTCCTGAGAGGCCTTTTAGGACTAAAGGGAGGGGCTGGGGTGGGGCTTCTTCCCAAGAGACAGGGCTGAGCCTCTGTATACCTCCCCTGAGGTGCTTGTTAGAACACGGGGCGGGGTATAGAGGTTCAGCTCCGTCAGGCACTTGGGAAGAGGCCCCTCCCCCTCCTCTAGCCCCGCCTACTGTGTCCTGGCAGGTGCCGCAGGACAGGGATAGAAGCTCAGCCCTGCCTCAGAGCTCGTAACCGCCCATCCCAGTCCTGGTCGCCCATTTGTTGCCCCGCCCACCTCCCCTCGCAGCCCTGCATCTTGGACTAGTGGAGAGGCTCAGCCCCGCCCTCTTGGGCAGGAGCCACGCCCACCCCTCTAAGCCATGCCCCCTACCAGGGGGCGCCGAGTCATTTTTTTTCTGGAAGGGGGGGGCAGGCCAAATAAGTTTGGGAACCACTGATCTAGACAATGCACTCTCTGTGAAGCTGCCTTTGAAGATGGCTCGGAAACTGCAACTGGTGCAAAGATCAGCAGCCAGGTTACTAACTGGGCTAGCTATAGGGAGCACACAATGCCCCTACTAAACTAGTTCCATTAGCTGCTGATAAGTTTCCGGTCCCAATTCAAACCTACAATGCCCAAAATGATTCAGGTCCTGTCTATCTTTATGACTGCATCCTCCCCAAGAACTGGCGCAGGCTCTAAGATTGGCCGGGGAGGCCCTCTTCTTGGTCCCACCATGGTCACAAACATGAGGGAGAGGGCCTTCTCGGTGTTAGCCCCCCCCCGGGCTCTGGAACCCCCCCCCCCCCCCCAATTAGGGAGATTACACAGGCCCACACACTGTCCTCCTTCCATAGAGACTTGAAGACCTGGCTGTTCAAACAAGCTTGAGAATGCCTAGTCCCTAGCTGATCTATGCAACTGTTACGCAGCCTTGCATTTATCCCAGGCCCTTGTCTCATGGTTAGAGCTTTGCACTTATCCCAATCCCTGTCCAATAGTTTACAGCCTGGCTATGTTTAGAGTAGCTTACCATAATTGGTCGATGAGCACTGTTTTAATTGAGCTTTAAGTCATTGTTCAATATGCCTATATGTTTTATTCAAATGTATTTTTAAATTGTGTTTTATTTTATGTACTGCTTTTGGCACACTGTGCTATGTGTAAGCCATCCCCAGTCCCTTTGGGGAGATGGTGGCGGGACACAAGAATAAAGTAGTAATAGTAGTAGTAGTAGTAGTCGTCGTCGTCGTCGTCATCATCATCAATATTATTATTATTATTATTATTATTATTATTATTATTATTATTATTATTATTATATTCTATGCTTGCAAAACCTATCAAACCCTGTAAATCAGGCATGGGCAAACTTCAGCCCTCCCTCCAGGTGTTTTGGACTTCAACTCCCACATTTACTAATACAGTAGAGTCTCACTTATCCAACACTCGCTTATGCAACGTTCCGGATTATCCAACGCATTTTTGTAGTCAGTGTTTTCAATACATCGTGATATTTTGGTGCTAAATTAGTAAATACAGTAATTACTACATAGCATTACTGCGTATTGAACTATTCTTTCTGTCAAATTTGTTGTATAACATGTTTTGGTGCTTAATTTGTAAAATCATAACTTAATTTGATGTTTAATAGGCTTTTCCTTAACCTCTCCTTATTATCCAACATATTCACTTATCCAATGTTCTGCTGGCCGGTTTATGTTGGATAAGTGAGACTCTACTGTAGCTGGTAGGATGTTAGGAATTTGAAGTCCAAAACACCTGGAGGGCCAAAGTTTGCCCCATGCCTGTTTTATAACATCACAGAGGGCCACTTTACCTAGCAACAGCCAAACCAGTGACATCAGAAAGGGCCACTTCACCTAGCAATAGCCTTTGGCAGACATATTTTAACTTTCATAGATAGATAGGCAGATTGACAGTTGGCTAGCACTGATTCCAGTAGTGCTAGTAAATTAAACTGAGTTACAAGTGCCATCATGGAGTTTAAACTCCATTAAACTAAACTCCTGACACAGAGTTTAATGATCAAGAGCAGGTCAGCTCAGGTTTCTTCACTTCTATTAAGTATTTCCAGAATCAGCCACGAATGGCGTAAGAAGCTTTTATATGTCACAACACGGAGTTGATTTAGATATGTAGGGCGAAGTGCTAAAATTTGGGCATGGGAGATACGTATCTCATGCATTTGGGACCAGTGTTCCCAGTATTAAAACATACACACACCATAGTGTAGCTTTACATAAACCTAAAGATGTTTGTGGAAGCATATAGAAAAAGGCTATGGCTTGCCCACTACATCAGTTTGGAGCAAAATGAACTCATGACAGTGTTTGAAAAAGAGGGAAGTGCCAGTCAATTTCACTTCCAACCTTTTGGCCTAGGAAACTGTGTTAAAGACGTATCCTACAACAAGCCATAGTAGAAGCCATACAAACCGTACCTCTTCCCCTTTCTGGATTCTCCTGCTAGAACTGATGATGATTTTATGCCCCCTTTCGAAGGTTACAACCTCAGCCACACAGTTCGGTGCACAGGAATGATTAATATACCTAAAAGGGAAATGAAACAAAGCAAGAACTCAAGCATGAGATTTAAAAACCGTGGAGGTGCTTCAGCAATTGCACCCAAAGTTGACCTGAGGAAAGTAACGATCTAAGCATTGTTCCAATTATATTATCCATTAAAAAACGAGTACAAGGAAAATAGCCGATCTCTAAAACGATACCACCTTGCGGGGCCTCCTGTCAGCGTGGCATCAATGACGTGATCGTTGTCGATGCGGAACATGTACACTCCACGGTTCTAAGAGAGGAGGGAAGTAGAGAGAAAAATCCAGTTAAATGTGCACAGTCATGAAAGAACATTCTCAATTTAATAATATATCTCAGGCATGGGCAAACTTGGGCCCTCCAGGTGTTTTGGACTTCAACTCCCACAATTCCTAACAGCCTACCGGCTGTTAGGAATTGTGGGAGTTGAAGTCCAAAACACCTGGAGGGCCCAAGTTTGCCCATACCTGCTTTAGAAGAAAGCTTACACTTGCTATGTTATATAAATACGGGAAAAACACATCAAGCTGCCTCATGCAATACCTGAGATTCGTAGAGCTTCTCCTTCCTGTTGGCTACCTCGTTGCGGATGATGGTTCCAATGTATTCAATGACCATGGTGTGCTTTTCAATGTCTCTAGCAGCATATAAGCCCAGACCCTACAAAGGTAAAAGCGGACGGTTTAGGAGTCTTGTACTTATTGCTGGTGTGAAAGGATTAACATTTGAGTACCAAAAAGCTTAAAGTGATGAAGCTAATGCTACTTAATAAACTTGCAATGGAATCCTGTGCCTGTTTACCCAGGAATAAATCCCACTGTGTTAAGATGGGCTTATTCCTTTCTGAGTGTATTAGGAGCTGCAGCCTAAAACAGCAATTAAATGAGAACACCAATATGCTTCTACAACAGGGGTAGTCAATCCATTTTCGTCAAGGGCCACGCCATCTTTATTATGGTTGCCTTCAAAGGGCCATTAAATCCATGGAAGGAGAATCAGAAAACAGGAAGCCAACTTTAGAGATTTTTTATTGCGGTCAGTGCTTAATAATAATAATAATAATAATAATAATAATAATAATAATAATAACAACAACAACAACTACTACTACTACTACTATTATGCTTGGGAAGTGTTCGACTTGTCATTTTGTCAGTAAAATAGTAGTACAGTAGAGTCTCACTTATCCAACATAAACAGGCCGGCAGAACGTTGGATAAGCAAAAATGTTGGATATTAAGGAGGGATTAAGGAAAAGCCTATTAAACATCAAATTAGGTTATGATTTTACAAATTAAGGACCAAAATATCATGTTTTACAACAAATGGACAGAAAAAGCAGTCCAATACACAGTAATTACTATGTAGTAATTACTGTATTTACGAATTTAGCACCAAAACTTCACAATGTATTGAAAAATTGACTGCAAAAGCATTGACTACTAAAAGGCAAGCTGCATTGGATAATACAGAACGTTGGATAAGCGAATGTCGGATAAGCGAGACTCTACTGTAGTAGTAGTAGTAGTAGTAGTAGTAGTAATAATAATAATAATAAGAATAAGAATAATAATAGGGTTACTGTGAGTCTTCCGGGCTGTATGGTCATGTTCCAGAAGCATTCTCTCCTGACATTTCACCTGCATCTATGGCAGGCATATTCACAACCTCTGAGGATGCCTGCTATAGATGCAGGCAAAACGTCAGGAGAAAATGCTTCTGGAACATGGCCATACAGCCCGGAAACTCATAGCAACCCAGTGATTCTGGGCATGAAAGCCTTCAACAACACTATGACACAGTATGACATAGCAAACGAGATATATATGCTGGATTTCGTATTACAAAATCACAAGTCGCACAATTCCCAAGTGTTTAGGACTGTGTGATACATCAGACATCATCATCGTCATCGTCATCCTCATCATTCAGCCCATGAGCCTTGGGTTTGTCAGATGTATTCTACAACTAGTCATTTCAAATGCATTTCTTATTGTTTTTACCCTGACTAGAAGAGACAGTGACAACAACTTTACGACAAAAGCTTGAATCCTACAGTTAGATCCAAGAAAAATATATATATTGAATTAATGGGATTTACTTAAATGCTGACATGGTTCATGGCTGGGAAAAACTAACAGGATTCAGGCCTGTATGTCTTGCTAGAAGATGCTGCAACTGACCTGAATTCGTGATCGTGCCAAGTAGACATTGGATTTCCATTCAGTCTTCATCTTCCGGTATTGTGAGGACTTTGAATGAACAAACTGTTTACTGTAAGGTGCATTTAGTTCTCCTGTAACTGTGCTCTGAAATGACTTTGAAGTGCTGGTGCTATTCAAGGTATGAGGCCTGTAGGAATGGGTCACATAACAGAAGAGACATAGAAGAAAAACTGAAGATCTCTCTGAATTGTGTCGCCAAAGTGAACTGAAAGCCCCCTCCAGACAGACAAGACATTCAAAGCCAACTAGCGTAGACAACGTAACAGGCCCCCTGGCTTGGACATGCACATACACAGCCAACGACAACAGGGTTTGTAAGCAGCACACAGAAGCACAAGTATCCTACGCAGCCTATAAACCCTGGGCTGTACTATGTGAATTTAAAAGAAAATACCTTAACACAAACCTCTTGACATGGCTGCTCATTTTGGGCTCAGAGCGGGCGCAGCCGGTGGGGTTGATGGCGAGGGGGAGCTCCATGAGCGGGTTTCGGCCGTATCGGAAGGTGTAACGCTCACAGGCCTCGACCCCGGGGAGCTGAAAACACACAAAGAAGTGACGTGTGAATACAGTTGCAGAACAGCAAGAGGACTGTGAATAAGAACCACTGATATTCCATACAGAGGCAGAAGATACAAGCAAGTGCGTTGCAATGTTGGTTCCTATTTCTTCCTAGATCTAGGATGGTTTGGAGGTATCGGTACTCCCCACTCCTATTTTTCAAGACACTCCCAAATCTTGATTCTATGATTCTTCAGATACTATTTTCCAACTGTTTGTAGATGCTCTTATTGGTTTCCCTCCAGTTCCACCGCTACTACTCAGTGTATTGGTATGACACCATTTCTTACAGTAAAGATAGAACTAAGACTGTTCCAATTCATACAAGAAAGATTACACATTTAAGAATGAATTCTTCCCAAGGTAGGGGATACACATTAATGTCAATTCTGCACTCCAGCATTGGACAAGATCAGTGTTCTCTAACTGGACTGAAAATAGCCATACTGACATTCCCAATTCAATAATATATCTCAGGCATGGGCAAATTTGGGCCCTCCAGGTGTTTTGGACTTCAACTTCCAAAAAAGCCATATTCTAGAGAAAAGGAGAACTAATTGCAATACCTCACATCAAATCATTACCTTGTATTTTCACAACCGTTAATACAACAGAAATAAACTAATTTCCAAGAAAACACACCTCGGAATGCAACAAAGAACAATGCTGGAAATATTCCACTGATTAAAAGCTACTGCTCTTGTTACAAGACAACATTAAACCAATAACACTCTTCTTAAAACTCTGATTTTTATTACCTAATAACTGTTAGGATTTTCTAGGTGCTGTGGAAAACTACCCAAAAAACAGCAGCACGTCCAATAATATGCAAAAAACAGGATACCTATAGTTGAGCATTCAGCTCACAGCAAGCAGAGCGTGAATACCATGTGGCTGTAAACAGCTTAGAAGGCAATCAGAGTTTAATCTTTAAATGATTAAAGATATATTTACATTGAAAGTAACTACATTTCTTAATAGTAAAGAACTGGGTTCTAACTACTCTAAACTCCATTTCTTCTAGGGTTCAAAGAGAGGGAAAAATCTCCAAACATTACATCTCTCCTGACACACAATCAGAGAGAGATCACAATACACACTGATTGGCCGAAACTAACAGCAACCCAGTGATTCCGGCCATGAAAGCCTTTGACAACACATTCCAACTGTCATTCAGAAAACAGGGGGGAAGGGATTTTCCTGAGCCAATTCTAATTTACTTATTTAAAGTATTTATATTCCGCCCTTCTCACCCCAAAGTGGACTCAGGGTGGATCACATTACACATATAAGGCAAACATTCAATGCCTTAACATAGAACAAAGACAAAGACAAATGCAGGCTCCGAGCTGGCCTCAAACTCATGACCTCTTGGTCAGAGTGATTTGTTGCAGCTGGCTGCTCACCAGTCTGCACCACAGCCTGGGCCTATTCTAAGCCATGGATGTGAGTTCAGGAGAGACCAAATTCCAGAGCTACATTGCAATGCCACTGCCATTGGAAACTTGGGCAGTGTGGGGTTGAATTCCAACAATAACTGCATGTTATAGTCACTTTACAAAACAAACTTCCATATCTAAGAATGTGGATGAACACCAAACAGGAACAGGCCTAATTGAGCCTGCTATAGTTCTGTTATGACTTACTGATTCAGCTATTCTCGCTACCGCAGAGACGGTCAATCCAAAAAGGTCTTCCCCTTTCAGATATGCAGAGAAGAGCTGCAGCATCTCAGAGGTTTTCCTTACAGAAGCAACAGGCTCCAGGATTTGATCCCAAACACCTACACAGAGGGAAGATACAGTCAACAACAACAACAACAAAGCGGGAAAATATCCTCAGCTTATTGGTATGACACCATTTCTTACAGTAAAGATAGAACTAAGACTGTTCCAATTCATACAAGAAAGATTGCACATTTAAGAATGAATTCTTCCCAAGGTAGGGGATTCACATTAATGTCAATTCTGCACTCCAGCATTGGACAAGATAATTGTTCTCTAGCTGGATTGGAAACAGCCATACTGGCATTCCCAATTCAATAGTATATCTCAGGCATGGGCAAACTTGGGCCCTCCAGGTGTTTTGGACTTCAACTCCCGCAATTCCTAACAGCCTGCCGGCTGTTAGGAATTGCGGGAGTTGAAGTCCAAAACACCTGGAGGGCCCAAGTTTGCCCATGCCTGACTCTATCTGGTGCTTAGGAAACTGTTGTGAAGTTACTATACAAAATCCCAGAATACTTGTATCTACACAAACACAAGATGGTCTATGCACAAAGAAAATATGTCCAAATAGCATATAGTATTATTAAAGTTCCCAGTACAAAGCTCAATTTGGCAGTACCAGACAAAACGAAAAGGAGCAACAGCTCTAACACAAAAATTATCCAAATCTGATATTGGTAAAGTCTGTTTACTTTGTTTGGAAGATATTTTCATTGACTTTGTATCCCTGAAGCCTATATACATTGGAACCAATATCAGATTTGGATAACTTTTGTGTTAGAGCTGTTGCTCCTTTTCATCTTGTCTGGTACTGCCATATTGAGCTTTGTACGGGGAACTTTAATAATACTATATGCTATTTGGACATACTGTTGTGAAGTTAACCATCCATTTACTCTCTCAATATCCTGTGATACCTTTTGGAGTTGCGTCGGTAAGGACCACGTCTTCGTGGCCTTGCTCGATGATCCTGATGATGAAGAGGGGGAGGCCATCCTTCTCCTCGATGGAGCACAGGTAGCGGCACCTGCGGTTGGCATACCGCGTGCTCCAATACAAGCGGCTGGCCTCGTAGCCCACTGGGTAGAGCACCCTGGAAGAATGGAAGGCCTGCATCTGATGCGGCAGGAGCTGTCCGATGGTGTGGAAAATCAGGCTCCCCACCCGGAAGGTGTGCTCGCGGTCCCCGCGTTGGACGATGCTGGCAATCTGCCGGACCTCGTCGCGCTGCACGTAGACCCGCCTGAAGACGGCGAAGTAGCTGAGCTCCTGCTCGTGAACGCCCTTTGGTTTGTGCATTGGGCAAAGCATAGTTTTGTCCTTAAAAAACATGCATTGTGCTTTAATGGCGCAGGTAAAGTGATAAATGTTGGTGCACCTTAACCTGTGACAGCCGCTGGTGGCGCCCATCTTGTGGCAGAATGTGCATTTCATTTGCAACCCTCTCCGCAGGGCGAGTTCCACGTTGATTAAGGCACCAGCTTGTGTCTCGTAGACCTCCGTAGACCAAAGGGCACAATTCAAATGGACCCAAAGGTCTAAGTCAAGGTTCAGAAGTCTCGCTGGCCCGTCCGTGAGTCCATCGCCCTCTTCGTGACAGAAGCAACACTTCCGGTAGTCCTTCGGAACTGGATCGGGTTTAATCGTTGTGCCCAGTTTCTTGAGGAACTCGTCTATCTCCTCATCGCAAGGAGGTTTGAACGTTCCTTTAGGAATCACAATCTGTATATTCCATTTCTTCCACTTCATTCCTTTCCATTTCTTACTGGCTGGTCGACTGTCGTCAAGACCGTTGGGAATTGTTCTCAAACGGGGTTTTAGTTTTACCGTGACCTTAAGTTCATCTGGTTTGGGTTCCACTCTGGCTGCTTCAAAAGCAGGAGGGAAGATGATAAGGGGAGAGGAAGGCGGAGAAGCCTTTTCCTGGAACTGAGGGAGGCAGTGCACATCTAAGGTAGAAATATTGTTGTTATATTGGTGGAACACTTTGGGGGGAACCTCCTTCGCTGGAAACTGTGTTAACGAAGGAATCGATTCCTGAAGAATAAGGAGAAAGCAATGAAATATGGAATTAACAAAGCATGCCCAGTCTATATTATTTTCAAGTCCACAGACATGTAAATGGACATTCACATCCAATGTTGCACAAGAGGATAAAGTAGTCAAACCCTTGTAGGTTTGACCTATTTGCCCACTTAGTATAGACCCATAGGTTTGCCTTCTCAGTATTACATTTAATTGCACTTTAATGACTATGCCTCCCTGATGATTTTGACATATTTTGCACTTTGGCCCTGATCCGTGAACTCAACTCATGTTTGTAACACCTTATTAATATGTTGACCTTTTATGATTGTTTTTATCAGTTACTGTTGTTTTATTGTTGATTGATTTGTTTTATTGCTTTGTTTGCTTTTATATTGTTGTGTCCGGGCATGGCTCCATGTAAGCCGCCCCGAGTTCCTTCGAGGAGATGGGGCGGGGTATAAGAATAAAGTTGATGTTCTTGTTATTATTATTGTTGTTGTTGTTGTTGTTGTTGTTTACTTGTTTTGACGTCAGTATTTTTTTTTTGTAATAAGCCTGGATGTTCCAACTGTTAGAAGCAGCTTTTAAGGGATGGAATTACAAAGAAGTATCTGAAGGAGAGACAAAGATTTCAAGCATATTTCTCTGGATTTGGAAGAAATATGCTTGAAATCTCCCAGCAGGGAAGTGCAGACGCAAAACTAATAAGAACATCAGCCCTGGCCTTGTCTTACTCAACTGCTGAGTATGCCTGCCCTGTCTGGCACAAATCTGTCCACATGAATCAGGGGAATATAGCACTGAACGAAACATGCAGAATAATCACAAGATGCCTCAAATGTACACCTGTTGATAGAATCTACAAGTTAGCTGGCATCCCATCCCCATATGCAACGGGAGGTTGCTGCCAATTGTGAGAGAAATAAGGTTGAACACTGTGAAAGCCACCCACTGCATGGCTATCAGCCTCCTCCCAGTAGACACAAATCAAGGAAAAGCTTCATGGGAACCACCACTCCTCTTAATATTCCTCCAACAACAATAGCAAGAGCATCTTTCTGGGCAGCTAGACAAGGCAATTCCAACTGGATGACCCTCCACAAGGGTCTTCTTCTAGGGGCAATCCAAGAATGGACAACATGGAAGTCCCTGGAGAAATTCAGAAGCAGAGTTGGCAGATCAAAAGACAACCTGGCAAAGTGGCACTACTTAAACGAATCCTCCATCTTGTACAACTGTGGAGCAGAACAAACAACTCAGCATCTATTTGCTTGCCCACAATACCCTGTCTCATGCACAGAGGAAGTATTGTTTAAAGCTGCAGACAATGCAATCGCTGTTGCCCGTTTTTGGTCTAAAATTATTTAGCTGTTTGTGCTTCCTCTATTTTATTCCTCTATTTTATTAGTTTTATACTTATTTATGCAATATATATATATAGCACAGTGCTGTTTACTGCTGTCTGTTCATTTGTTTGAATCAGTTTTTTGTTATCAGCTGCATCCCATTATTTTCAGGAGAAATCGCATTTTTGTATTGAGTCTAGAGTTATTTACTAAAGCACTAGAATGGCTGACAACCTTAGCCGGCTATCCAAAACTTGCATATTCCCAGTGTCAACAGTAAATCCTTAGAAGACATGAACAAGGTATGGGTAATCTTCAGACTGATTACTTCTGGGAAAGCACACTATGTATGACACTAAAAATGATATATAAGTCTTCTTATAGGTCAATTTATTCACAAGCAGGCATTCCAGCCATTTTAAACCATATGTTTTAACAAGTTATTCATGATGCTTGAATGGAAATCAAGGCAAACTCAGAGTGCTATTTTTATTCCAGGGCATCGCCTGAAAACGAGGCCTCAGGCAGGGAAATCGCCCCGACTATGATTCACATTATGGCATATAATATCACTGAACCACAACTCCTGGGGAATATCTTCTGCACATGCCTCCTTTTACTCCACACTGATGTCAGGAGAGGAAATGCTCTTGGCCGATGACACTTTAACATAACTATGGATACCACAAATTTTTTCTCTCTGCATGATTTTAAGTGAACTGATTTGAATTACATTTCTTGAACCAGTAATATGTGGATCAGAGAGCAGTTATCCATTGCTTTTCACATTTCTCTAAATGTCCCATATAATTCTCAGTTCCAAAAATGTACTAAAGAACAACCATAAACGCATATCAGAATCGAATATGTAACAATAATGCAAACATTCCTATTTCTAAACACTGGAGATTAATACAGGGACAAAACACAACAGACTTAAGAAGAAGCACATGTTTGATTTGTGTATCCCCAATGATAGTATCTTAGAATAGATTGCAATTAATTTCAATCAGGTAAGGTAGAGAAGAGTACGGGTAACTGTGGATCAAGGGCTCATTTTATATAGCATATGGCTGAAAAACGTGCCTCTCCGGGCAGTGATGTCCTACTCTTAAAAATATAAATGAAACAAAACCTTTATCATTTTATTCTCTGAGACAGATCAGGTAGTGCTGATGGATATTGGAAGAGGGCAGAAAATATAAAAACACCCTTGCTGGTGTCCTGTTACTTATCTTTGCACTGCGATAGATGTTCTAGCCATTATCCTTTGCCCATGTTTCACCCAGCTTCAGAATCCTGAACTATACACCATCATTGATATTTTTGAATAAATTTTATTTAGCATTTTTAAAAGAATCAGCACACTAGGGATTACTTTTTATTTACCTTGCTATCTAGTTTTTTTGCTTGCATGGATGCTGAATACAGAACAAAGCAATTGTTGCTGCAGAAGAAAAGGTCTTTCTCCATTCTTTCTGTCTTCTCTCTGGAATCCTGAAAATAAGAGGTCAAAAAGTCTTATTAATGTGCTTGGACTTTCATTAGTTATGAAAAAAACATAACAATCAAAATATGCCTTGTAAGACATTTGGTTTTTTTTTTACTTTGAAGATGTTCAGAACAGACTAGAAAAAGCACTTGAGGATGCAAAATCATTTTAAAAAACTGAACACACTGTCAAAAGAAAAAATGAGCAATTATGTAGAACTTAATAACATACAAAATTATTCAACCTAGACTAAAAAGTTCAAAATACTCACTTAAGAAACACATGCTTTCTTTCACTGACAAATTAATTTTATCAAGAAATGCTGGTATGTTGCTAATACTAAATATACTTGAACTATTTGAAGGGGAGGATAATTTGAAACCCACATTAAAATGGATAGTTCAGAGGAGTACCAGCTTCACCAAATTTACATTTTGAAGTATTCTTATTATCAATGAAAATAAGAGGAAGATGTGTGCAGGGAGAAAAAGAGACTTAGATAACTAGGAGAGCTCAGATTATGAGCTAGAAATTGGTTTAATTATAGATATGGGTTTCAAAAGCAGATCATCAGGTGTGGCTTCAGGAAACGAGCTCAGACTCAGGTTTTCTTGGCTAACATCTGGGTCTTGTTTTTCCTGGCTCCCTTGAGTCAAGAGTCATCTGGATGAATTTTCTTCCACTTGAACACATAAAAAACAACCTGTAATTTCTTTGAAGTAATTGCTCTGAAAGAGCTCTTGACTGAATTCCTCTATCCACCAAAAGTAAAAACTTAAATAAAGCAGAATAGCAATTAAATAGCTACATCATGCAAGGTATAGAAATGATAGGAACACACACATCCCATCTCTTTTTTGTAGATAGCTATTTAAAAAGAGCAACTTAAAAAAACATGGTTGCAACATTTTCAGTAGTACCTGCTTCAGCAAAGGTAGATCTTTGAAAGATTTCCGTACTCCGCTGCCCAGAATGACCACTTTACAATGAGAGCACCACTGCGGCCTCAATGCCGAACCGTCTATGACATTGGGATTGTGTGCTTTATAGCCTGCCAAAACTTAATAAAAGAACACAAACGTGTAAACAAACATGTAAATCAGTCAAGTAACAGTTTATTAGCTGTACTGGTCCCTTCAAATTATTGTAAATCATACAATTGTCACCTTGGGTTGTTGTATGTTTTCCGGGCTGTATGGCCATGTTCCAGAAGTATTCTCTCCTGACGTTTCGCCCACATGTGGGCGAAACGTCAGGAGAGAATACTTCTGGAACATGGCCATACAGCCCAGAAAACATACAACAACCCTGTGATCCCGGCCATGAAAGCCTTTCGACAACATAATTGTCACCTTCTCCTTTTTATACAGCACCATTTTCCTAACAACCAATGTGGACACAGCTGACAGAATTCGCACACTCCTCCCTCTTAACATGTTAAACCTTCCTCACTGCTATATTGTTTTGAGTGATTCAACATATATTTTAGTAATTCTGGAATTCAGAGCAGAGGTCCTTGAACAAAACAAAAACAAAACAAAACAAAAAGCTACAAAGGAAGATTGGAAAGAGAAAGAGAAGATTAAGTACATATCAACAAACTCCAGTCCTGGCACACTACTCATACTACAACACTAGTAAACACCCCAGTTCATGAGGGCTCTCTTGGGAAGCTTCACTTTTTCTGGTTCTCCAGTCAGCATCAATCTACACTTTTATAACTCTCTCCACCATTCACCTTGCCTTTAGACGATGAAATTCTTCCTGCCTTTGTTAAACTGAACTTGTCGCCTCATCACTAAATATGCATGCCCAGTGTAGAATACATCTCACCACATTAAAACAGCGGATGTGGCCCTTAATGAGACATGTCTCATTATCACAGGATTGTCTATGTTCTATACCAGGGGTCCCCAAACTAAGGCCCGAGGGCCAGATGCAGCCCTCCAAGGTCATTTACCGGGCCCCCGCCGTCAGTTTTATAATATAATATTTTTATATCAGTTTTAATAATATAATATATTGTATATACATATAATATTGATAAAAATATTATAATGTTATGTTATACAATATAATACTAATAATAATACCATATAATAATGTTAATTATATGTTATATATTACATATAATACTACAGTATAGTGGTATAGTTCAATATAGTAATATATGATGCTAATATTGTGCTATGCTAATAATATGTTGTATGTACATACAGCTGCTCTGAGTCCCCTTCGGGGTGAGAAGGGTGGGATATAAATGTAGTAAATAAATGTAGTAAATAAATAATTAATTTTAGACTTAGGCTCACCCAAAGTCTGAAATGACTTGATGGCACACAACAACAACAACAATCCTAATTAACCTGATATCTCATTGGCCAGTAGCAGGCCCACACTTCCCATTGAAATCCTGATAGGTTTATGTTGGTTAAAATTGTTTTCATTTTTAAATATTGTATTGTTCTTTAATTGGTATTGTTGTATTGCACTACAAATAAGACATATGCAGTGTGCGTAGGAATTTGTTTGTATTTTTTTTCAAATGATAATTTGGCCCCTCAATAGTTTAAAGGATTGTGGACCGGCCCTCTGCTTAAAAAGTTTGAGGACCCCTGTTCTATACCACTGAAGAAATTATACTGTTTAGCCAGTATTGCACCACCTGACATCCATCGGGAAGTAGCAGCCAATAATGAAAGGACCAAGGCAGTGACATCTCCAGCCCATCCTCTGTTCAGATACCAGCCAGCATGCCAATGCCTTAAATCAAGAAACAGCTTCCTAAAATCCACAGAAATGCTTGCAGGAACACCTCAGCAAGCGAGAGTCCAAAAGTGGCAGGCTAAAACCCAGAACCTCAATCCATGGCTGATACCAAATGAGAAATTCTCCTCTGGGCACACAGAAGAGTGAGCAACTTGGAAGGCACTGAACAGACTACGCTCTGGCACCATGAGATGCAGAGGCAATCTTAGGAAATGGGGCTTCAAAGTGGACTCCATAACATGTGAGTATGGAGAAAAGTAAACCACAGACCACTTACTACAATGCAGCCTGAGCCCTGCCACATACACCGTGGAGGACCTTCTCATAGCGACACCAGTGGCACTCCAAGTGGCCAGCTTCTGACCACATTTAATATAATGCAAAGTTTTTAACTTTATTTGTGTTTTTAAATACATAATATTTAAACTGTATCCTCAATTCACTTCTGACACGATAAATAAATACTAAGTTGTTATTTCTATGGTTATTCCCAAACACAGCTCCTTGGCACTTCACTCCATGTATCTGTTGATATAGACCCAAGTCTCTGAAAACTTGTATTACCAATTTCTTTATCTCTGTATCTAAGGTGCTACAGCAGGCATGGGCTGTTAGGAATTGTGGGAGTTGAAGTCCAAAACACCCGGAGGGCCCAAATATGTCCATGCCTGACTTAGTTCTTGCAAACTCATCTTCCTAAGATGGGCATTTCTGCAGTTGTTGGAGAAAAGTGTCTAGCAGACTTAGCTTTCTGATAAGAATCTCTTTGCATCCATCCCAAACAAAATGGAAATAAACTCATGCATTATCTAAACATAAAATCTCAATTGTTAATTTTTTTAAACTCATCATTTGTGAATGTTAAAAGGACACATTCCGACTCACCATTACCACTGGGTGGAAACGACATACTATGTTGTTTGAGTCCATAAGGCCCCGTTAGTCCCGGCGGGCCTATCGTGCCTGGTTGAGGACCATGTAGTAATAAGTGCTGTCTGTATTCAAAGGCAGGATTTGATTTGTGAGCATTTATCATTCCCATGGAGGCTGGAACATCGGACACACTGCTAACCTCGTAACTATGTGGAATCCTGACATGAAGAAGGTTGGAAAACGCAGCCACCACACTGCCAATGTTCTGAAATCAAAAAAGGGGGAAAATATGTGCACTATTTCCGTTTTAAGTAGAAAATTAAACCGGGCTGGATGACTTATATGCATTGGAACAACCCCAAAACCGATACTGTAGCTATCCAGTTAGGGGCAGGGAGTTTGTAAAGCAGGATGAAAACTATAGCTATTCAATTTCTACATGACATCACCAGGAAGCTCAATCAGACTGAAGGCAACGTTTCTTGGGTTTGTTCTCATGTATCTATGAGACTTCACCATGCAAATAATGTGACTAGGTGACCACGCAACATTAACATCTATATATATAAAAGGGTAATGAAATTTCGGCCTAGGACAAAACAACAAAACTACACATCCCAGAAACACTAAACTTGGCAGCACAACCCGTCATCCATGCCTCTACGTTCATACAACAAAAAGAAAACAAAAATAAAGTCCTAATTAGAGGGAGAGGAATAATTGTTTTTATCCAATTGCTGCCAGTTAGAAGGCTAAGCTCCGCCCACTTGGTCTCCTAGCAACCCACTCAGCCCAGGGGACAGGCAGAGTTAGGCCTCACTTAGGCCTCTTCCACACTGCCTATAAAATACAGATTATCTGATTTTAACTAGATTATATGGCAGTGTAGACTCAAGGCCCTTCCACACAGCTATATAACTAATTTATAATGGACTTAATGTAAGGTAAAACCTTTACCCTTTACCTTAACTACCACCAATTCCTCAATGCTTTTATTTCCCATACCACCATACTTCACCACAGCAACGCGTGGCCGGGCACAGCTAGTAATTTCCATATTTCTAATTGATTTGGGATCATTTCAGCAAGGAATCTATTTTTTAAATGGTAGCATAACTGCTATAGAAGCCATAGCAGTAAATGGGATGTTAAGGAAGCAATGAGAAGAGGGACCCAACCTAAACATAGCATTTTAATGAAAGATGTGGGCAAAACATCAGGAGAGAATACTTCTGGAACATAGCCATACAGCCCGGAAAACATGCAACAACCCTATTTTCCAACACATTTTTTAAAAAATAAGTGGGAAATATTTCAGTAAAAATGCAACAGTTTAATGAAATAGATTTGAGACCATACGACAAGTTAATTAATAACTGTCAAATCAGCAGAATTTCAGTGGTTATGGATGTGTTTTTGGGGACATTGAGCTGCTTACCTCTGCAGCAGCGGGATGTAAAGTAATTGCTATGGACACATAACCAGATCTTGGGACGTTTGGGGAAGATCCAATCTGAGAGCCAAAGAAGCCAGGGCCAGGCTCTGTTTTGATATAATTCCTTTTTGCTTCTAAACCTAAGTTTGGAGAGAAACAAGAAATTAAGCATTCAAGCAGCTAAGGTGCGTGAAAACATAAGCAAACTACACGAATGAGAAGATAATATTGGCATTACCCTTTCCAGTACTGGCAGGTAGGATTGGGATGATGGGGGAAGGAATTGGCTCTGGCATCTCCTCCTTGACTGCGGCCAGATCCGGGTATCTGCTTATTTCCATGCCCATCACGCTCTCGGGAGAGGAAGAGGGAACAAAGCTGTCGGGAGTGTCTCTGTCATCACAAGGATCCTGAACCCTAGAAAGGGAAAGAAAACTAGGAGTTGGAACTGCTCTTCTTAGACAAACAGGTAACATGGAAATTCAGGGTAACTCAAAAAGATGACATCAGTTTGGAAGACATGTTTAATTCATTCAATCTATTAGCAAGAGACACAAAGAACTATACATAAACATCACATGGAATTCTCCTATCAAACATTTATTGGTCCATGTATTCCACTGCATTTATTGAATATGACTTCTGATGTGATTAATATATAGGAGTTATATTTAAAAAGACAGGATTCCTCCATATATATGGATCAAGAAATTATTTCCTCCAGGGCAGGCCACTGATTTGAATACCTGTATGTTATTTATTATTATTTTGTTTGTTTATATTATATTGATTTGAATACCTGTATGTTATTTTTATTATTATTATTTTATTATGTCACAGCAAACAAGATAGATATGCTGGATTTTGTATCACAAAATCACAAGTCGAACACTTCCCAAGTGTCTAGGATTGTGTGATGTATTTTCGGATGATGCGCGCAGATCCCAGTAGGGTGGCCTTTTGCAGTTGGCAGATCGTAATTTTGTCAATGTCTATTGTTTCCAAATGCCGGCTGAGATCTTTTGGCACGGCACCCAATGTGCCCATCACCACCGGAACCACCTGCACTGGTTTCTGCCAGAGTCTTTGAAGTTCAATCTTGAGGTCCTGATAGCGGTTGAGTTTTTCCTGTTGTTTTTCATCAATGCGACTGTCACCTGGGATGGCGATACCAATGATCCAAACCTTTTTCTTTTCCACAACTGTGATGTCTGGTGTGTTGTGTTCCAGAACTTTGTCAGTCTGGATTCGGAAGTCCCACAGTATCTTTGCGTGCTCATTTTCCAATACTTTTGCAGGTTTGTGATCCCACTAGTTCTTTACTGCTGGGAGGTGGTACTTGAGGCATAAGTTCCAATGAATTATTTGGGCCACATAATTGTGCCTCTGTTTGTAGTCTGTCTGTGCGATTTTCTTACAGCAGCTGCAGATATGATCAATGGTTTCATCAGCTTCCTTGCACAGTCTGCATTTTGGGTCATCAGTCTGCATTTTGGGTCATTTTTCGATCTTGGCCTGAATTGCCTTTGTCCTGATGTCTTGCTCCTGGGCTGCAAGGATCAGGCCTTCTGTCTCCTTCTTCAGGGTCCCATTCGTGAGCCAGAGCCAGGTCTTCTCCTTATCAGCTTTTCCTTCAATTTTGTCAAGGAACTTTCCATGCAATGTTGTTGTTGTTGTTGTTGTTGTTGTTGTTGTTGTTGTTGTTGTTATTATTATTATTATGTTTATTAGCTTGGGTACCCGGCATTGCCCAATTTTTAATTATACAAAATGCATAAGGTTGTGGTTGAACTATAACTGACATCATGCCAAATTAACCCCGAGAAATTCCATCAGCACTTAAAGTTTGTTATGTTGGGCAAGTTTGCTCTAGATGCATCCTTGGTGGGTTTCAGTGTGCTCTCTGGCTGTAGGGTAAACTACAACTCCCGCTATGGTGAATCAGTCCCCTCAAACCCCTCCAGTAGGTTGAGTTAGTCATGGGGGTTCTGAGTTGCAAGTTTGGTCCAATTTCATCACTGGTGGAATTCAGAGAGCTTTTGATTGCAGGTGAACTATCCATCCCAGTACCTACAACTCCTATAAATCATAGTGAATTCTCCCCAAACCTCTCCAGTATGTTCAGTTGCTGATCCCTCTGTTTGCAGTGTGCCATATAAAAGAATAGGAAAGGGTTATGGGAGAGGCAGTGGGCGAGGTCATGCAAATTGCACACCAATTGAGAAAGTCAGAAACAATGGGATGTCTGTGGTGGAGGAAAAACAGAAAATCTAGGATGAAATTGTCCCTGTATGAAAGCCTGGGTTAAAGGCTTAGAGCAGACACTTACCGTAGCTCTTCATGATTGTTGTGAGGTGGGGTCGGAAGGGAAGCAGGAACGTCCACGCTTTTAGGACCTTGAGCCATGGCTCGAGCCAAGAGATCATCCTGTGGTCTGAAAGGCAGCTGGAACTGCTTGGGTCCCAAAGCTTTGGTAACTGAAATGCAGCAAAACCACATTAAACAACTGGTTTATTTGTGGCCAAACCCCAAAGGCAAAGCCAAAGCCAGCAATGGATCCCAGCTCCCACACATATTGATCTTGGCCACCTCTCCAACGGCAGGATCTTGAACCTGCGTTGTGCTTGTCATAACTTTACCAACATGGAATACAGTAGAGTCTCACTAATCCAAGCCTCGCTTATCCAAGCCTCTGGATAATCCAAGCCATTTTTGTAGTCAATGTTTTCAATATATTGTGATATTTTGGTGCCAAATTCGTAAATACAGTAATTACAACATAACATTACTGTGTATTGAACTACTTTTTCTGCAAAATTTGTTGTATAACATGATGTTTTGGTGCTTAATTTGTAAAATCATAACCTAATTTGATGTTTAATAGGCTTTTCCTTAATCCGTCCTTATTATCCAAGATATTTGCTTATCCAAGCTTCTGGCGGCCCGTTTAGCTTGGATAAATGAGACTCTACTGTATGTTCATTCGCAGAACATATTCCTTGACGTTACCTCCATGCATTTTGCAGAGAATGTAAATAAAATTTCAAAGCATTCTGCTGTAAAATGAAACATGCATGCACACTTGTAAGTGTTGAATTCATTGAATAACAACGTACCATCATGACCTCCCAGCATTCCTGCCTTGGTGGCAAGTTCTTCGGTGGTTGCAAATCCATTTACCATTTTTTGGCAAGTTACAGGCGGAGGTGTGGGAGGGAGGGAGGCTGGAGGCGTGGGAGGGTTGCTGAGGTTATTCTGCTGCATGAGAAAAAAAAAAGATTTTAAGCAAGTTTTAAGCCAGTTTATTAGATAAAACTGAACATATAACCACATATACAGAATGTTTATGTTTTTCAATGTGACTACTGTTCTACCAGGCACAATGGTGGAGTTTAAGCAAAATTCCTGGAATTAGCCTCAGGTTTATATTCTGTTTCCCCACAGCCTCACTTCCTCTGCATGTTCAGTAAAATCAGTAATTATTAATTTTTTAGCAAACCATGTTTTGCTGCTATAGCTAAACATGCAAATGGAAGTGTGTGCTGTTTTCAGGGCTAATGCAAGCCATGATTGCCCAACTACATTGGTGACTAGCTGCCCAAGTTAAATGTCTGAATAAGTTTAATACATTGGCTTTCAGTCTAAGAATTGGGGCCTTGGTGGCGCAATGGGTTAAACCTCTGTGCCGGCTGAACTGTTGACCTCAAGGTTGAAGGTTCGAATCTGCGCGACGGGGTGAGCTCCCATCTGTCAGCACTAGCTCTGCAAGGACATTAGAGAAGCCTCCCAAGCAGGATGGTAGTACATCCAGGCATCCCCTGGGCAACGTCTTTGTAGACGGCCGATCGTCTCAAACCAGAAGAGATTTGCAGTATGTTCTCAATTTGCTTCCGACACGATTTAAAGAAGTCTAAGAATTAGCATTAAAAGAAAGTTACTTTAAAAAAACCCAAAATACTGTAGAGTCTTGCTTATCCAACCTTTGCTCATCCAACGTTCTGTATTATCCAACGCAGTCTGCCTTTTAGTAGTCAATGTTTTTGTAGTCAATGTTTTCAATACATTGTGATGTTTTGGTGCTAAATTCGTACATACAGTAATTATTACTACATAACGTTTCAGTGTATTGAATTGCTTTTTGTCGATTTGTTCTAAAACAGGGGTCCCCAAACTAAGGCCCGGGGGCCGGATGCGGCCCTCCAAGGTCATTTACCTGGCCCCCGCCCTCATTTTTATAATATAATATTTTTATATCAGTTTTAATAATATAATATATTGTATATATTTTGTAGTCAATGTTTTCAATATATCATGATATTTTGGTGCTAAATTCGTAAATATACATACAATATATTATACTAGCTGTGCCCCGCCACGCGTTGCTGTGGCAAAGTGGTGGTGGTATTGGTTAAAAATTGTTGTGTAATTTTTATATGACGTTATTTGCCTTTTTTTAATTAATTTTATTGTAAGTTATATTGTTATTTATTATATTTTATTATTTTCTTGTATTATTTTTAGTTATTTTCTGTTATTATAGTATTTTATTGTATTAATTTTTAGTGTTTTTTATTATTTTTTATTGGGTTGCTAGGAGACCAAGTTGGAGGAGCTTAGCCTTCTAACTGGCAGCAATTGGATAAAAGCAATTATTCCTCTCTCTCTAATTAGGACTTTATTTTTCTTTTCTTTTTGTTGTATCAACCTAGAGGCGTGGATGATGGGTTGTGTTGTCAAATTTCGAGGTTGGGGGGCCTGTAGTTTTGTTGTTTTTTGGGTCACCGTGATGCCATTACTCTTTTATATATATAGATTATATGACTAATATTGCAATATTATTAGTAACATTGCTTGTAATATAAATATACAATTGTAATAGTGAATTATAATTATTACTACATTGTATTACATCATAATATTATGATTAATATGACATGTATATACAATATATTATAATATAAGTATAGTATAATATTATTATATATTATTATATCATTAAATTGATACAGGAGACATGGTGGAAAGAAGTTTTCTTCATTCTGGTCCAGAATGGCAGTTAGACCTTGGGGGGGGGGGGGGGGGGGGGAATATTACATACAATATAATAATAATATATTATTATTATATGTAATATTATATTATATTATAATAATATAATATTATATTACATATAATATTGATAAAAATATTATAATGTTATACAAAATAATACTAATAATACCATATAATAATATTAATTATATGTTATATATTACATATAATATTACAGTATAGTGGTATAGTTCAATATATTAATATATAGCTAATATTGTGCTATGCTAATAATATAATATATTGTATTATATTGTACATATAATTTGTAAGCCACTCTGAGTTCCCTTTGGGGTGAGAAGGGTATGATACAAATGTAGTAAATAAATATAGTATATAAATAAATAATAAATAAATAAATTTTAGACTTAGGCTCGCCCAAAGTCTGAAATGACTTGAAGGCACACAACAACAACAACAACAACAACAACAACAACAACAACAATCCTAATTAACTTGACTATCTCATTGGCCAGAAGCAGGCCCACACTTCCCATTGAAATCCTGATAAATGTATGTTGGTTAAAATTGTTTTTATTTTTAAATATTGTATTACTCTTTCATTGTTCTTGTTCTTGTTGTTTTTGCACTACAAATAAGACATGTACCGTGTGCATCGGAATTTGTTTGTATTTTTTTTTTCAAATGATAATTTGGCCCTTCAACAGTCTGAAGGATTGTGGACTGGCCCTCTGCTTAAAAAGTTTGGGGACCCCTGTTCTAAAACATGATGTTTTGGTGCTTAATTTGTAAAATCATAATGTAATTTGAAGTTTAATAGGTTTTTCCTTAACCCCTCCTTGTTAGCCAACATTTTTGCTTATCCAACATTCTGCCAGCCCGTTTATGTCGGATAAGCGAGACTCTACTGTATAGGTTGAGAATCCCTTATGCTGAATTCCAAAATATAATATAAGACTTTATTTGTATTCCATCCTATCTCCCGCAAAGTAATCCAAAATCGTCTACATGGGCAGCTAAAATAGTGTTATCTGTGTAGAGTGATGGTTCAATGTACACAAAATTGGCTAAATGCACAAAATTACTAAATATCTTTTTTAAAAAATAAAATCTTTATTGGTTTTATACAAGTTGATAAAAAAATCCCAAATTGGAATTAGAAAATCAAAAGATAAAGTTTCAGCTGTGTGATGTTGTTAGAAAAATAGTGAAATAGTGTAGTCTTTTTTATGTTTTTAAACTTTTTCCTCAATTCTTTTTTTCTTCCTTTCCCCCCTCTTATCTTCTTTTCTTGACTCTTTGTCTCTTTTACTGTCTTATTCACTATTTCACTATAAAATTATTAAAAATCGTGAGTATAAAATGGCATCCAGACTATATGCATAAGGTATATATGAAACATGAAGTCTATGTTTAGACTTGAGTCCCATCTCCAAGATATGTTATTACATGCAAATATTTCAAAATCCAGAGGAAAAAAACCCCAAAATCCCAAACACTTGTGGCCCCAAAAATTTTGAACAAGGGAACCTCAATCTGTAAAGGTAAAAGCAAAAGTTTCCCCTTGACATCAAATCTAGTCGAGTCTGACTCTGTGGGTAGTGCTCATCTCTATTTCTAAGCTAAAACCGGCATTATCCGTAGACATTTCCTAGGTCATGTGGCTGGTATGACTGCATGGAGTGCTGTTAGTTTCCTGTCCAAGCAGTACCTATTGATCTACCCACATGTGCATGTTTTCAAACTGCTAGGTTGGCAGAAGCTGGGGCTAACAACAGGAGCTCACCCCACCCTGTGGATTCAAACCATCAACCTTCCGGTCAGCACATTTCGCAGCTTAGCGGTTTAACCTGCTGTGCCACAATGGCCTGTACTTTCTATCAAAGAAAGCAAGAAGTGCATAAAACAGAATTATCTTTTTGGCTACAGCATGGTCTCATGAATAAGTCACTGTTGCTGTTTCTTATAGAACTTTTGGAAAATCTATGTAGGAAAAAAAATACACCTTATAGATTAGCTGGGAATAGTAATCTGACACCCCATCAAGCGTGGCACTACCAAAGCTTCCCATAAGGCGACTTCCACTATTCAGATGGCCACTGCCACAAGGCAGAAAATGGGCAAAACTCACTCCAATTATTGGCTCCATCAAAGGCAGCAAAGAGAGTTGCTGGAAGAGAAGATCGGGAGTTAGTAATCACACTCACAGGATTAATCAGCAATGAACCACAGCTTTGCACTCAATTACACCAAGATGATTCTTACCACTAAAAGCCCTGCTTTTTTAATTTTGGCACATTTATTCTACAGTCGCACTACAGAAGCCCTGTAAGTACCTTACTTCAGGCACTTATATCAAGCGATGGATTCTTCCCTTCGGGCAAGCAGCTGCTACCAATGCATCTTAACTCACAGGTGCTGCTCTCCAACTTAATAAATGAATACCGTTGGTGTCAAATGGCTCTCAAGCACACAGGGAGTACTGCAACTTTGGAACGACCTCCTTCGTAATGATAAATAGTACATAAACAAGGCACACAAATTTTTTGCAGCTCATTACAATAAAAAGAGATATACTAAAAATGACTTGGATGTTGGAATGAGTCTAGATCAGGCGTGGGGAAATTTGGGTCGTCCAGATGTTTGGGACTTTGACTCCCACCATTCCTCACAGCCTCAGGCTGTGAGGAATGGCGGGAGTCGAAGTCCAAAACATCTGGATGACCCAAGTTTGCCAAAGCCGGTTGCAGATCATTGTAACATCCCTCCTTTGCCAAACCTTCTTTCCCATGCATCTAGGTTCCTGGGTCCTATTAAAACCAGGGTTTTAAAATCAACTAAAATCCAACTTTTTCCAGATTTGGAATCACATAAATCAAAGCACCCTAATTTCTGAAATTTCCTTGGGATACAGACAGAGTTGGCCTTTCTGATAGTTGGTGTTCAATCAAAAAGTCACATTACGTACTTTGAAGGTAGATTACAACAGGTCCACTGAAAAACATACATAAGAGGACATCTACCAGCTCATTCGTTTAGAAACAATAAAAAGGTGCACCCTCACTCTCCTTCAGAGCCTTCCATACTTTGGAGGCTTCGAATAACCATTTTTCAATACAATATTACATTAAGAGATATACAGACTTGTTTTGCATGATCAAACACTAACGTGCGCATTGCACTGCAGGGCTAACGATGTCGGCATCAACACATATTATGGCGAAGAGAAAATGTTAATTGGAGGCAACCATAAAATGCATTTTTAAATTCACATGCTTTATTTCTATGGGTTGTTGCGAGTTTTCTGGGCTGTGTGGCCATGTTTCTAAAGCATCCTCCCTTGACGTTTCGCCCACAGCTATGGCAGGCATCCTCAGAAGTTGTGAGATCTGTTGGAAACTAGACAAGGGGGGTTTATATACCTGTGGGATGTTCAGGGTGGGAGAAAGAACTCTTGTCTGTTTGAGGCAAGTGTGAATGTTGCAATTGGCCAACTTGATTAGCACTGAATAGCCTTGCTGCTTCAAAGCCTGGCTACTTCCTGCGTGAGAGAATCCTCTGTTAGGAGGCGTTAACTGGCCCCGATTGTTTCATGTCTGGAATTCTCCCGTCTTCTGAGTGTTGTTCTTTATTTACTGTCCTGATTTTAGAGTTTTTTAATACTAGGAAAGGTACAGGTAAAGGTTTTCCCCTGACATTAAGTCTAGTTGTGTCCGACTCTGGGGGTTGGTGCTCATCTCCATTTCTAAGCCAAAGAGTCAGCATTGTCCATAGACATCTCCAAAATTATGTGGCCTGCATGACTGCATCGAGCGCTGTTACATTCCAGCCGGAATGATACCTATTAATCTACTCACAATTGCATGTTTTTGAACTGCTAGATTGGCAGATGCTGGAGCTGACAGCGGGAACTCACTCCATTCCCTGGGTTTGAACCTGCTGACCTTTCAGTCAGCAAGTTCAGCAACTCAGTGGTTTAACCCACTGTGCCATTAGGGGCTCCTACTGGTAGCCAGATATTTTTTTTTCATTTTCATGGTTTGTTCCTTTCTGTTGAAATTGTCTACATGTGCTTGTGGATTTTAGTGGCTTCTCTGTGCAGTCTGACATGGTCGTTGTTAGGGTGGTCCAGCTTTATGCCTGCCATAGATGTGGACGAAATGTCAGGAGAGAATGCTTCTGAAATATGGCCATACAGCCTGGAAAACTCACAGCAACCCAGTGATTCTGGCCATGAAAACCTTTGACAACACATTTATTTTAATATTTATATTACCCTAAAAAAGCAAACATGACAACAAGGAAAAATGTGTGGAGTCATTTTTTTTTCAAACATAGAGCCTAAGAACATAGCCTAAGTCAATCAGCTCCCAATGTTTTCATTCTTTTCTGGGATGAGGTTTCCTTTTCCATCCGAGTGCTCACCTGCTTTAATTGCATAAATGTTTCTGTGTTGGGATAAATAGCCTGCTTCTCCTCCTCCTCTTTTTTCCTCCTCTTTGTCCGAGGTGTTGCCTTCTCCCCGGCCCTCTGAGTTCGTTTGTTCCGCTGTTTTTTCATTTCTTGTCCTATATCTGCTCTCGAAATCTGGTTGTTGCCGCACCCAAACGTACCCTGCAGTGGATTTCCTATTGATTGCTTATGGAGAAAAGAAGGAAAGATATATCAATACAGACTACCAGGTTAAAAGATAAAGCTACAAGATGAAGTCACAATATAAGACAGTGTTCTTGTTAACAAATGCCACTATGACTTAGGAATTGCTTTATCAACAATGGCTGTTATGTAAAACTACCAAGATATTCACTAAAGATTAGGCCATGACCTGAGGATGCCTGCCATAGATGTGGGTGAAACGTCAGGAGAGAATGCTTCTGGAACATGGCCATACAGCCCGGAAAACACAAAACAATAATTTTATTTCTTTATTTTCCTTTATGCTTTGGCATTTTAGTCACAAATAGATGTTTGTTAAAAGAAAGATTACCCTTAGATACTGGCCTCTTTATCAATACAGTAAATTACAATGCTATACAATTACCAATACGGAATCTGCATGCCAATATATACATTTTAAAATACTTACCATACCACCTTCAGCTGGGTCTTGTTTTTCTACAAATTTGTTCTCTTCCGCTCCCTCTTCTGAGGGGAAGGTGCTGTCTGATTTTGGACTGATGCAAGTGGTAGATTTTCTGTTCCGAAGCAAGTGTTTTAAGAGTTCATTCCCTGATTCTCCTTTTGCGGCTGGGATGCTTGCATCTTGCCCCGGGTTCTGTGAAGAATGTGTAGTCTGGGTTGCAGCTTTATCCTCTTCCACTTTAATATTGCTTTGACCTTCTACCTTCAGCTTGGGTTGACTAGGGCACGGATCACCTTCTGTATCTTCTTGGGTAATTTCCTGAGTGCCCTGAGAAGCATCTGCTTTGACCGCGTCCGTCTCTGGCTTCGTGCTCGATGGCTCGGGCAATTTGTTTTGTGACAAATCACTACTAGAGAGCTGGCCTTTGGATTCTAAGGAAGACTGGCTCTCTGCGGCATTTGGAGTTGATGAGCCTGGCACCTCTTCTGCCTCCGTCTCTCCCGGGTGGCAGGCATGTTCACCAGGCGTGCTAACTGCTGGGGTGGAGACAGGATCTGAAACAAGTGGAGTCGGTGGTGCGGTTATATCCGAATGAGGTGTAGATGGAGTCTTTACCGATTCTGTGTCCTCCTCTTTCTTCTTTTTCCTTGTTCGTTTCTTCTTGCCCTTCTCCTCCGGAATGATATCCGAATACAACTGAATGAGAGACTGGCTTGTTTCAGGAAAGTTTGGGCCGTGGGGCATGCTGGTGTCCTGGCCACAGGGAGGACCATTCCCGGCTGCGAGAGGGACTGCGGGCAGACCGCTGGCAAACTGAGGTCTAACCTGGCACTGGGTAAAGTTGGCTCCTGAGACGCTCCCAAGAGGCTGCTTCACAGAGTGGAAAGTGGGGCTTCCATCTGGAATTGGTGCTGGATCAGGTCCAAATGGGGAAGATCCCATTGGCTGCTGCTCACTACACTGGGGAAAGTTGGTAGAAGGCGGCGAGTTCAAAGGCTGGATGAGGGGTCCCATCTGCGGCTGTTGATGCTGCGGGGATTGCGGAAGAGACTGCGAAGGCCGCATGAAATCACAAGGCAGATCGGGATTGAAGTAGGGCATTTGAGGCAAGGAAGTTCTGGCGTTTAATTCTGAGCCCACTGCACCATGTTGCTCCATCTCCATCCTCTGCTGCAAAGCTCTCTGCCGGTCCACCTCCTGCATGAGCTGAATGCGTTGCCTTTCCTGTTGCTCTCGCAAGCGCTCCTTTCGCTCTCGCTCTTGAAAGCTTTCACTAAACGGGTTATTATCATCAAACTCCACCCGTGGCGGGGGTCCTGACTGTACGCTGGAGGTGGGAGCCGGCACAGGAGCAGGCGGCACAGTATTGACTGGCAGGGGTGTCATCGGAGGGGGCATCCTTGGTGCGTTGTGTGGGACATGCATTTGTGCAGCACCGGGAGGCTGCCATCCAGGCAAGCCTGGCATCCTTGGCGGAGTGGGTTGACCAGGAACAACAACCGTATGCTGCTGGTGCTGAAGTTGTGGGACCACTGGGAAATTCTGTTGACCCATTGAGGGCGGTGATGCTCCTGGGACCATTGGGGGCTGAGAAGGCATGCCCGGCATCATAGCATGGGGACCCATCCCACATTGTTGCTGCTTAATCCGATATTCTTCAATAAGCTCTGTGTGTTCCTTTTGCTGCTTTCGTATCTGCAATGCAAGCATAGGTAAAGGTAAAGGTTTTCCCTGACGTTAAGTCCAGTCGTATCCAACTCTGGGGGTTGGTGCTCATTTCTAAGCTGAAGAGCCAGCGTTGTCTGTAGACACCTCCAAGGTCATGTGGCTGGCATGACTGCATGGAGCACCATTACCTTCCCACCAGAGCAGTACCCATTGATCTACTCACATTTGCATGTTTTCAAATTGCTAGGTTGGCAGAAGCTGGGGCTAACAGTGGGCGCTCACTCCGCTCCCCAGATTTGAACCTGTGACTTTTTGGTCTGCAAGTTCAGCAACTCAGCGCTTTAACACACTATGCCACCGGGGCCCCCCATAACATTAACGGTTCTGTAACAGCACATTTGCAAGCCAGAAAAAAGACAATCCTAAATACATTCACTATTGAAAGCAAGTATTAGTGACGAACAAATTTAACCTTTCTTTGACTGAAGAGCAAAGACATATTTATTTCTGTGAAATGCACATTCACTCTGTTTTTAGCTTGATTTCATTTCTGGTTGTGAGAGAATCAGCCATCTACAATGACGTTGCCCAGGGGACACCCGGATGTGTTACGATCCTGCAGAGAGGCTTCTCTCGTGTCTACAGTGATACTCGCAGGAACACCTCAGCAAGTAGGAGTCCAAAAGTGGTAGGCTAAAATCCAGAACCTCAGGGCATGGCTGATACCGAATGAGAGACTCCCTCCTGGGCACACAGAAGACTGGGTGACTTGGAAAGTGCTTAACAGACTCCGCTTTGACACCACGAGATGCAGAGCCAGTCTTAAGAAATGGGGCCATAAAGTGGAGTCCACGACATGCGAGTGTGGAGAAGACTAAACCACAGACCACCTATTACAATGCAGCCTGAGCCCTGCCACATGCACCATGGAGGACCTTCTTATAGCAACACCAGGGGTACTACAACTGGTCAAAGGACGTTTAGTTAATGCCAAGTTTTTAACTTTATTTGTGTTTTTAAATACATTACAACTGTACCCTCAGTTTGCGCCTGCCACGAGAGATAAATAAATAAGCTTGAATTAATTTGGAATGCCTGAAAACACAACAAACCTGCAACTACCATTTTCATTAGACTTCTACATAAGCGGCTGACAGGCAGAGAAGCCAAAAGTAAAAAGGGTTGTTCTTCCATGCAAACTAGGGAATGAATATGATATTACTGTTAGTACCTGATAAAGTGGGTCCTATCTAGACTGACACCACAATAAATAAATGTCTTTGTCTTTACAATGCTATATAACTCTTAATAATTTTGTTATTATTTATGCATATATTTATAACTATATTTATACATTGCATCTCAGGATATAACCTCACAAGATGGCTTGATAAAAATATATGTAATAAAATACTAAATGAAGCCAAGAACACAAAGCGTTTCTTTTTTGACACTTAGAATTTTTTTTTTAATCGTGTCAGAATCGACTTGAGAACATACTGCAAATTGCTTCTGGTGTGAGAGAATTGGCTGTCTATAGAGACGTTGCCAGGGGGTGCCCGAATGTTTCGAATGTGTTACTATCCTGCTGGGAGGCTTCCCTCCTGTCAAGTTAGAGCTGACAGACAGGAGCTCATCCCGTCTTGCGGATTCGAACAGGCAGCCTTCAGGTTAGCAACCCAACTTTCAGATCAGTAGTTCAGCTGGAACAAGGATTTAACCCACTGCGCCACCGCGGTTCCTTATAATTTAATGATGAACACTAAGTTATTTCAATATGCTTCCTCCCCATTCCCCTCTCCACAAATCTTTACCTGTTCAAGCTGTTTTTGAACCATACTCTGCTGCTCAGTAACATGCTTGAGCTGCTCTGCATCTTCTTCTGGGAATTCCCGGCCAGCTTTCTTTGCCGTGCGCTGTTTTGCAGAGAGTGCTTTTTTTGATTTTCTATGTGCACCAATTTGCTCCTCGAGGAATTTTTGCTGCATCTGAAGAAGCTGCTGTGTTTCTTGCAGCCATTCTTCATATTGCTTTCGATGTGAATCATCTGAGGAGAAATCCAATAAATCAATATTTTTTCTAAGAACTCAACTTTTAAAGGAAGGTTTTTATTTTTCAAGTGTAAATAAGACCTTTTCCTTGGACTTATTAAACTTTTACAAAACTGGGTTTCAAACTGCCTTCAAACATAAGATCCTCTTTCATACAAGTTCTCCCTCTTCCCCCATTTCAAAAAGACTTTAATTTAAAAAAGCAGAATGTGAAATATCAAGTAAAAGATGCATGAATAAATGTGTCACATCCAAGGCAGAACTGAAGACCACCCTTTTATTAGCTTAATAAATGATTCATGACACACTTTTGAAATTGAGAATGATTATTCAGTTTATATAAAACAAATATGTATATCACTATAAAGCTAAAGATTGCTGTTGCAATTTAAGTAGTGTTGATCATTCAAAGATGCTTCCATAATGTAATATGAATTAATGTCCATATATCAAAATTTTGCAATTATTCTCTTAACTTGGAGTGACAAGAAAAATTGCCACTTACTGAAAAATGTAATTTATTATACTTTTTATTATGAGCTGTTATAGAAGTATACAGCTACTGATTTATGTACTGATCAAATGCTGGAATGATACCAAAAAAATTACCGAGCTTTGAACAGACTTTTCAATAGGTACGAGAATCACAGAATCAGAGTTGGAAGAAATCCCATGGACCATCCAGTCCAACCCCATTCTGCCAAGAAGCAGGAAATCGCATTGAAAGCACCCCCAACAGATGACCATCCAGCCTCTGTTTAAAAGCCTCCAAAGAAGGAGCCTCCACCACACTCCAAGGCAGAGAGTTCCACTCCTTCCTAACTGTGAGAGTTCTACTTTTCTAGCTATTGCATGACATTGTTGGCTCATGTTCACCTTCCTGACCATGAGGACTCCAAAATCATTTTCACACGTACTGCTGTCGAGCCAGGTGTTACCCATTCTGTATCTTCACATTCCATTTTTTCTGCCTAAGTGGAGTATCTTGCACTTGTCCCTGTTGAACTTCCCTGTTGAAGTATATGTGCCTTCAAGCAGCCGATCAACTCATGCTGACCCCATGAATTTCATAGGCTTTTCTTAGGCAAGAAACTCAGAGGTAGTTTTTTAGTCCCTTCTTTTGAAAGAAAGCCTACACCCCAGATTTATAAAAGTCTTATGCATATTTCAAAATACAATGTGCAAGTTTGGAGTGTCAAGGTGGAAGATAACAGCATGTTATAAGAGGAATACTTACTTACAAATCCAGGACCAAAATTTGGTGGATTTGGCCTAGACATTTGAGGGGTTAGATTTCCGTCCTTTAAAGAGATGGAAGATGGGAAAGAGAGAAAGCAGAATGTGTTACAATATATTTTCACATTGTTTTAATCCAGGGAGTGTCAACCTGTATAGTGAAACAAGTTTTAACTCTTGAAATGCCTCCTTGCTCCACTAAGCTGACAATACAGTGAACACATAATTTGTCTCTTGTCCCAAAACCTGCTTCCTCCAATTAAGATATTAGCCCCCCCCCCCCCCCAAAAAAAGCCAAACACTTTCCACCATAAAGAAGAAATGGTTGCTCACCTGTAACTGTGTTTCTTCGAGTGGTAATTGTGAAATTTGCACAGCCATCATATGTGCGCATTTCACAGGGACCACGAAGAAGAAGTGTGGTTTTCATTGGTAACAGTGACAATAATCTGGTCATCTTCGCGGAAGGGCAGCATTTTAGCTCATGGGGGGTTTTGAGCAATGACTTTTCCCCAGTCTTTACAATGAGTACATGAATGATTTGGGTACATAACTCAGACTTGTCCAAAAACTATCATTACTGCATACTACGTATATTATTATTTAGCGCATGTTCAGCTCAAGAAAATCTGAGAGCTACTTTACTGCAATTTTAAGGACAGATTACATTACCTGCGTAATGGCTTGCTGTATCAGATTCTGGCCTTCCCCAGTCTGTGCTCCTGGCACTGCCTGGCCCATAAAGGCAAACCTAGAGAAAGATAAATGAAAAACAACTATTTTGAATTTATTTCACAACTAGCTTTAACAAAGTGGCCAGAAGACTTTGATATAAACTAATCAAAGCAACTTTGATGTTCCAACAATTTCTTCAATTTTTATGGATTTCCACCACTATTCAATGCTTTTCATCCTCCCTCCCTTCTATAGTTGATTTTGAACATATTATACTTATTCATCAAAGAAGCTCCTTTATGCATTGGTTTACTCTGTGCGCCTAACAATGCACAATCAATTGTTTCACCTTTCTGGGTCACTTTTCCGCACTGACACACCTTCATAGCTATTTGATGTGATAAACATCTGCATATCACACTGTATGATATGAAAAGCAGGTGAAGAAAACAGACCACTCAGCAATATATCACTTCTCTCACTAATATTCTGCACCCATGACCTATAAACTCAGGAGAGAGGAAGGACATACATTCGTATTACTATATAGAAGATGTCACATGCAATAAACATTGTATCTGCCTACCTGTTCATGACCATTGGTGGCATTCCCATATTGTTCTGTGCCATTACTTTATTGATCCCCTTCAGAGCCACCATCTTTGCTTTCATTATGGGATCGGTGATAGCATCAAAATCTATGAAAGCAGAGTTTTAGAATGTGTGTTAAATTAATAGGAAATTAACCATGTATTACTGCTAATGTACAAAATTTTCAATTTCTTACAATAATGTATAATATTATCAGAGTGGATTACAGCATATAAACAAACACCTTGTTACAATGACATACAATGAGACACAAATACACAGGCAAAGGCAAAGGCTTCTTCTCTCATTTCTGGCTCTGGAAGTGCTACTCATCTCTGCTCAGGGGAGAGGTTTCCAAGCCAAGCAACCTACATTGTCCATAGAGACCTCCTGGTTGTGAGACCGGCAAGACTGTTTGGAGTGTCTTTTAGCCTTTTCCTGCTGAAGTGGTACCTATTTATCTACCCATATTTGCATGTTTTCGAACTGCTCGGTTGGCAGGAGCTAGGGCTAACAGCGGGAGCTCACCCCGTGCTGCGGATTCGAACTGCCAACCTTCAGGTCAGCAGTTCAGCAGCACAAGGGTTTAATCCACTGCACCACCACAACCCCTTCATTTGTATTATTAATTCACATTTTTAAAAACTATGCAACAAAATTAGGAAAATGTCTGAGTTTTTTCAGGCCCTTAGTGATGCGACAACATTTTAAGTTATAGAATCTAACATGCCTCTAGTTAATTAATGCAAGGATGCTGATTAGAATAATGGAATTATAGAGGTGGAAGGACCCAGAAAGACTATCGAGTTTATCCACCTTCCCTGCAGAAATGCACATCTGAAATAATCCAATCCAACTCAGTTCAAAAACCTTCAAAGAGGGAGAATCCATATCCTTTATTCTGCCCCAAGGCAGTCTATCCTTAGTCAGATTTCTTACAGAAAAGATTAAGCAACACTAACCCCAATTCCCACTCACTCTCTAATCACTCAAGTGCCAGGGACAGAAGCAATGAAGAAGCGAAGGGTTTGCGAAGATTTCAATTAAATTGAAACTGATTGCAAAGGCCCAGTTCAATCACCATCTTCAAAACAAGGCTGAGCAAGCAAGGAGAGTCCCTACACAAACTTATATGCAACTAGCTGTGCCCGGCCACGCGTTGCTGTGGTGAAGTATGGTGGTATGGGAACTAAAGTATTGAGGAATTGGTGGTAGTTAAGGTAAAGGTAAAGGTTTTCCCCTGGCGTTAAGTCCAGTTGTGTCTGACTTTGGGGGTTGGTGCTCATCTCTATTTCTAAGCCGAAGAGCCAGCGTTGTCCGTAGACTCCTCCAAGGTCATGTGGCCGGCATGACTGCATGGAGCGCCGTTAGCTTCCCGCCGGAGCAGTACCTATTCATCTACTTTCATTTGCATGTTTTCAAACTTCTGCCTGTCCTCTGGGCTGAGTGGGTTGCTAGGAGACCAAGTGGGCAGAGCTTAGCCTTCTAACTGGTAGCAATTGGATAAAAACAATTATTCCTCTCCCTCTAATTAGGACTTTATTTTTCTTTTCTTTTTGTTGTATCAACCTAGAGGCGTGGATGATGGGTTGTGTTGTCATATTTCAAGGTTGGGGGGCCTGTAGTTTTTTGTTTTGTTGGTTGCTGGGATTCCATCACTCTTTTATATATATAGATAGATGGTTTCAGTATATGAAAGCAAAACACACATACCAATGTTGGGGAAAAAAGGCTCCGAACGCTGGCGAATCATGGCTTGCATCTGCCGTTGCTGTTGCTGCTCCTGTCTTTCTTGGTCTAAGAGATCTTGGAGCAAAAGAGGCTGCTCTTCCAGCAGAAGGGGCCTCTCTCGATTCTGCTGCTGGGCCAATGTCTGAGGAAGCATCATCTGCTGGGGACCAGGCAGTCCAGTGGGGCCGGGTCTATTGACAACAGGCACTGTTTGATTGCCAGGCTGTCCTGGCCCAAAGCTATGACTAGCAGGCTGGCCAGGGACAAAACCTGGATTTACTGTTGTCCCTGGTGAGAAGCTATGGCTTATTTGGGGAACGATGTCCATGTTAGGTAAAGCGTTCTCCACAGTTTGACCAGCAGATGTCAATAATGTTTGAGGAATACCTGGAACAGGATTTGCTTGTGCTGCTGGCAGAGAGTTAGCTGGAGACGCTGAAGTCCCAACATCAGTGTTGTCTGAACTCTCATTAGAAAGCAAGCTTGTTAGAACTGGAGTGGATCCAGAGATATTGCAAGAACTAGCTATGCTTTGAGATGGCGTGGGAGCAGTGCCTTGAGCAGCATCTGGGCTAGACGCAGTGGATTCCTCTTTCGTAGTTGTTTTGTCAATTATTTCCACATTACAAGTCAGCACAGATTTTGTTTCTCCATCATGTAACTCTGGCTCAGCCATATGCTGAGTGCTTGAGGCTGTCACATTTCTGTCACCTTTTTCATTTTCAGAGTTACTTTCAGCTACTGTGTTTGGAGACAACACTTCTGTTTTAATCTCACTGACTTCACCAGTTTTGTTCTGTGAAGGAAGTGAGTCTCCTGGGCTGGGAACTTTATCATCCTGGTGGTTTTGCTGGGTGTCTTCTCCTCTGCCTTGTATATCATCTATGGGAACATTGAGATCCAGCTCCTCACTAAACATACCCTTCTTGTCACCTAAATCGTGGTCTGGATCAGTGTAAGCAATAATGTCAAATTCTCCTGATCTCAGAAGGTCATCTAGGTGGCGATCATTAGTTTCAAGAGGATCAAATGTGTCCAGCTCGTCTCCTTTGCCATCTTCTGGATCTAGATTAAGATTCTCAAGGTCTTCATCAACCAAATCCTTAACCTCCACACCATCAAGGTCTTTGACATCTAAATCTTTCACAGAAGGATCATCAGGATCAAGCTTTTCTTCTAGTACCTCAGCAGTCTGGTTGGGAATCTGTAAGTCACTTGCTGACTCGGCAGCTGTTGCTTCTGGCAAAGATCCTCCTGGAAAAGCATCATTAACTGGTGGATTACTTAGAGAACACATCACTAGCACAGGCGGATGGCTTGGATTCATTGTTTCCTGCTGAGGTGGTGGTAAATGTTCCAAGCCTGTTGACACATGCAATGGAGTGTTAAGGTTTTGAGAATTGTGTCTCATGGGCTCCAGGAGTCTGGGGCCCTGACAGTCCTGCCTGGGTAAAAACCCTCCATGGTGCTGATGCTGGGGAACCGCGTTTATAACAGTCGTCGGTGGGGAATTAAAAGGCAGCCTTGGCCGGCTTTCAGGCGCTCTGTGACAGAGTTCAATAAATGCCTGCCCCATAATGTTGTGCTGCTGAACCTGAATGCCTTGTGGTGGGAAATGCTGTGGAAGTGCAATAGGATTAGCCATTTGAGGTTTGGTGGGTAATCTAGGCATATCTATAGGCATGGGTCTTCTGAGCTGTGGTGGGATGCCAGGACGTTGCATTTGCTGTGGAGGACCAAGGAAGCGTTCTGGACATGGAGGGGGTCCGTGACCACTTCCAGGAAACCCATACCTTGAAAAGAAAACAGAATGTTTAGGTTCAGTGATTCTTGTGTCATATTTACATAACATTTTTAAATAATTGAAATAACATCTTTGCTATTTTATATTTAGTTATTACTACAGTAGAGTCTCACTTATCCAACATAAACGGGCCGGCAGAATGTTGGATAAGCGAATATGTTGGATAATAAGGAGGGATTAAAGAAAAGCCTATTAAACATCAAATTAGGTTATGATTTTACAAATTAAGCACCAAAACATCATGTTAGACAACAAATTTGGCAGAAAAAGTAGTTCAATACGCAGTCATACCATGTAGTAATTACTGTATTTACGAATTTAGCACCAAAATATCACAATGCATTGAAAACTACAAAAATGCGTTGGATAATCCAGAATGTTGGATAAGCGAGTGTTGGATAAGTGAGACTCTACTGTATTTATATTTAGTTATTTCTGCTTTATGGCAACCCTAATGCAATCCTATCGTGAGGTTATCCTGGCAAGATTTGTTCAGAGGGGATTTGCCTTTGCCTACTATGAGGCTGAGAGTGTTTGACTTGCCCAAGCTAACCAGTAGATTTCCATGGCTGAGTAAGGATTCGAACCTAGCCGCCCAGTGTAATAGTATAGTATTAAAAACATTACATCACTCTGGCTCCTGCTATATTTGACTTAGATAATATTACAAAGGGCAAAATCTTTGTAAAATGTTTCTTTTCTCTAGGTTAATTTATCACATGTTAAACATGTGTTAACTGAATGCATTTGGCATATGGTATTTCATTGTTTAACTGATTCTACATCATATTTAACACATTTGATTGCATTACATTCATACACTGGTTGAATACCTTTTATCTGAAATATTTGGGAAAAGAAGTATTTTGGATTTGGGGTATTTTGGGGAGGGGGTACATGGATTTGTGCGTATATACACACACAAAATTATATATCTTGTGTATGAGACCCAAATCTAAGCACAAAAATAATTTTTCATGTATCCTGAAAGTAATTTCATGCAATATTTTTAATACTTTTGTGTATGAAACCAAGTTTATGTACACTGAACCACTACAAAGCAAAGGCAGCCACCTATGAGGACAGTTTCAGGTTCTGGATCAAGTACTGTAACATGTTTTGATATATCTCAGTTATTCTGATCACAGTCACAGGACTCAAATTTATTAAGGAACAACATATTTTAGGATTCAGCAATCACAAAATGTACCTAATTCCATGGGGCCTCATTCCCATGCCAGCCATATCTCCTGGAAACTGGGGTCTATTGAACTGTCCTTCAGCAGGAAAAACGGTGAACCTCATTCCACTGGGAGGGACAATAGATGCCCTAACATTTCCAGGGTATGGAGGAGGAGGACGGTTAAAAATCTGGTTCAGATTCTCTTGTGGCCAAGGAGGAATAGCTCCTGCATGAGATGCTGCTGGTTCCTGTGGTGCTTTCTCTTGACGGATTGCATTTTTCTTCTGTTGCTGCTGCTGAAGAATAATTTCACGCAATTTCTGGCGCTGACAGGGAACAAAAGTATTGTTAATTATACATTTGCAGCTGAGTTATAGAATACATTTTTTATAAATAAAATCTTTGAGAAGGCATTTCAAGCTACCCATGTTCTTGGGAACAGCACAGACACAACTCTTTGGGTGCATGTACACCATCCACATATTTCTCTCCAAAGCAAAAATCAGTGCTGTCCATCTTAAACCATGTGTACAGGATACATTTAGTGCTGATGTTTCCTATGGTTGAGGCTAATTAAAATTTCATTTTAAATGGCATTATGATTTGACAAAGGATTATAATATAGTAGGGGAATTAAAACTTCACTAGGACTTTCTGGAGCATTTTTTATCTGGTCCTTGAATGCACTGACCATGTTTGGACAAAGCAATACATCAGGAAATGGTGTGAAGCCTGACTTATCGACTGCAAGCAGCATGACAGTGCAAATTGCCCAACTATTTCTGCCTGCTGAGGAAACAGTTAAGGAAACCATGGAGTTTTTGCTGTGAGGTTTGTTTACGGCTTCGTCTCAATGCGGTGGTTGCTGGCACTGTAGCTCCTCTCATCCAGGCATGCTAGAGAAAGTAATCATAAAGCAAACCACATATTATCTGACCTGTTGGAGGAGAACACACCAGAGGGCTGGCTGCAGCTGCACAGACAAAACAGTAAACTGGAAGTAAAGCTCTGGGTTGGTTTAGCTCTTTCGACTCTACATAATAAATGCACTTTACAGGACAGGTAACATGACAGTGAGGTGCCTGCTATAGTGTACAATCTGCTTATCTATATATATAAAAGGATAATGAAATTTCGGCCTAGGACAAAACAACAAACTTACACATCCCAGAAACACTAAACTTGGCAGCACAACCCCTCATCCATGCCTCTATGTTCATACAACAAAAGAAAAGAAAAATAAAGTCCCAATTAGAGGGAGAGGAATAATTGTTTTTAGCCAATTGCTGCCAGTTAGAAGGCTAAGTTCTGCCCACTTGGTCTCCTAGCAATCCACTCAGCCCAGGGGACAGGCAGAGCTAGGCCTCACTTAGGCCTCTTCCACACTGCCTATAAAATACAGATTATCTGATTTTAACTGGATTATATCGCAGTGCAGACTCAAGGCCCTTCCACACAGCTATAACCCATTTATAATCTTATATTATCTGCTTTGAACTGGATTATCTTGACTACACACTGCCATATAATCCACTTCAGTGTGCATTTTATACAGCTGTGTAGAAGGGGCCTCATATAATCCAGTTCTAAGCAGAGAATATAAGATACTTTATTTCCCACACCACCATACTTCGCCACAGCAACGCGTGGTCGGGCACAGCTAGTAAAAGGGTAATAAAATTTCGGCCTAGGACAAAACAACAAAACTACACATCCCAGAAACATTAAACTTGGCAGCACAACCCCTCATCCATGCCTCTACGTTCATACAACAAAAAAGCTCCAGCTACTCCAGAAAACCACCAGGCTTTGAGACTGAAAGGCTATTCACTGCTATTCCACCTGGCCAACAAAGGATTCCCATAAGCCACAGCAACGCGTGGCCGGGCAAAACTAGTAACATATAACAGAACATACTAAGTAACACAGTAAGTTTTGCTAAGAGCAATCGACATTTTCCTTCAACCGTAGCATGCCATACGGTAGTTTTTGCCAGTATATAATATAGGAATATTAACTCACCTGTCTCAGTTTCTCTGCCTCTGCCTGAGACATTGTGTTCTGCGTACTTGTTGCTCCTGCAGTTGGTGCTGGGCCAGGAACTTGCGTGGTCTGGGGAAATGGATTTCCCTGCAAGTTCACAGAGGCATTCACAGGTGCATGGAAGCTCCCCCCTGATCCAGGTCTGGGCTGTTCAGCAGCATCATGGGGATGTTGAGCATTTCCAAAACTTTCCGGTTGAGGTCTTGGGGTTCTTGGGGGCTGATCATAAGGATCACAAGATGGGGCTGTCGGAATATGGCTAAAGGTATCTGCCACAACAGATCCCGATAACTTTGTGGGCTGAGAACATGTATCTGATGGTCTTACAAAAGGCTTATTCTGTGAAGTCTGTAGATAAGGATCTCGATTTAACATGAGTGTGGGTCGATTGTATGTTTCTGAAACTATAGGCCTTGGAGTTGCTGGTGACTGAGAATACGGATCATTACTCATTGGTCTTGGTGTTCCTGGAGGCTGGGCATATGGATCAGAATGCCTTTGAGTAGCTGAAACCTGAGGAAACAAGTCTGCTTTCTGGGCAGGTCTTGGTGTGTGTGGCTGATGCATGTATGGGTCAACCGTGGAAGGGCGAGGAGTACCCGGAGGCTGGGCATATGGGTCTGAGACAGGACGAGGAGTGCCTGGAGGTTGGGCATAAGGATCTGTGATTGGACGAGGAGTACCTGGAGGTTGGGCATAAGGATCTGTGACAGGACGAGGAGTACCCGGGGGTTGGGCATATGGGTCTGAGACAGGACGAGGAGTACCCGGGGGTTGGGCATATGGGTCTGAGACAGGACGAGGAGTACCCGGAGGCTGGGCATAGGGATCCTGAGCAACTGCCCTTGAACCAGTTCCAGACTGAGAAAAAGCATCACTCTGGTTTCGAATTACTCTTTGTGGATGGGCAAAAGTCTCTTTTATTGCTGGCTGTGGAGTCAGAGGTTGAGTGTATTGGTCAGATGGATTGTGCGAAAAGCTATCGACAGGCCTTGGTGTTAAAACAGGCCGTTCATACGGATCCAAAGGTAGGCGTCTCGGAGTCAGTGGCATTTTTGTGTAAGGATCTTGTGGTGGCTGATTTGGGCGGAATGGAGTTTTAAACGGACCAGAACTTTCCTCAGCAACAAGAATGGAAGTCAATGGGGGTCGTGCATATGAGTCGGCCAGAGGCATCCGAGGCCTTGGAAATCCATCTGCCCTGGGAGGTGGCTTAGCAAATGGGTCGCTGTTTGCTACATTTAAAGATGCCTTTCCTGGCTGTTCTGCCATTAGAGATGATCTTGACACCCCCATGGGCTTGGCAAACTGTTCTGTTCCCATCACAGGTCTAGGTGTATCTGGAGCTTTTGCATAAGGGTCGATGTTGACTGGAGACAAAGAACATGAATCTCTGCCTGGTGATGGCCGCTTTCCTGCTATTTCGGGAGCTTGAGCCGGCCTAGATATGGGTGATGGAGGTGGGCAGAAATCAACGGATGGAACAGAGTTTCTTCTGATATAGTTCTGATTTTGGTTAACAGGTAGTGGCCTAGGAGTCCCGACCATTTTTGCATATGGATCAATAGGAGAAGGTGGTCTAGCAGATGAAATAGGAGAAAAAGAGTGTTGAGATGAAGCCTGTGAGTGTGTGTCCTGACCAGGAATTTTGTTTGGTGTCACAGGTGGAGGTGGGACTTGTGGTTTCAGGAACACATCAGATGGAGGAGAAGAAGAAGGGGTGCCAGATGGTTGCTTTGTGTATAATGTTTGCTGACCAGGAGACATATTCCCATTACCAGTCTGAGGAGTTAAAGGGCTCTGCATCCCACTACTAGGCGTATCTGAACCTGACTGGTTCAAAGGCTGCTGTGACCCAAGTTGCTGCTGAAGTTGCTGTTGCTCATTTTTCACTTGCTCTAGTTTCTGAGTTGCTTCAATTTTAGCTTGCTGCTTACTTTTTTGACGCATTTGCTGTTTTAGGAAAGAAAGAAAAAAGTTGTGTTGCAACAGTGAGGAAATTATACAAAAATATGGTATTAAATTCACTGGCAATGAAAATATAATTAAAAATGGATGTATGTTCAAGGATTGACAATTTATAAAACATAAATTATCTATATACACTTCCATATAATAGTATTTTTTTAAAAAAACAGACAATTTATTAATCTCTGTAAAAGCAATGAGTAACTACACTGAGAATTTCATCAAAGCCTCGAAGAAGTACCGGCACTAGAGATTCTCAAACTTGACTCTTTTAAGATTTTCAATCTGAGTTTTCCATACCACATACAGAAGTCTACTGCTATAGCAGTGGTTCCCTACCTTTATTTTGACCAGAGACCACTTTGACCACTCTCCAACATTAGTACCAAAAGGGTTACAAATCAGTTTTTGGTCAACTTTAGATTTGGTCTGGTTATTTGAGGTGCTGATTCAGAAAACTGCATTGGATAGACCACATCAGCTTTAGTTTCTGATACAGAACATATGCCATCTAGTAGTCGCCATATGCTCACCCACAGAAAACCATATTGATAAGTATTGGCACCATAAAAGGGTTTTGCAAGACCAGTCGCTCTCATTGCAAATAGTGTAGTAACTGTGAGGTCGTGGACCATATTTTAGTTCTCGCGGACCACTGGTGGTCCATGGACCATAGGTTGGGAACCACTGTGCTATAGCAACATGGAAAATGCATTTTCAGAGCATGGATTGGACAAAAATATATTCAACTACATTCAAATACCATTACAAAGGCAAAATTCACAATTGAGAAACCACATATTAATATATCAGCAAGACATTTTGGGTAAAAAATACTCTTTGTGCCTTCAGCAGATTGCTGACTTACAAATATTTCAGCCATCACTAGAGATTGAAATATCTCCTTCTATACATGTTTTGCTTCATTGAGAGGTTTAAGTGTGAACATGCTTGGAGCCCATCAAATGTTTCCAGATTGGGACACATGGTTATGAATTTTAGCATCACCGTGTTCAGGTTAATTTACATCAGAATGTGATAATTCTCTGTATTTATGTGACGGTTATGCAGACACAATTTCCTAGGTTGCTAATGACTGCTGTACGCATAGGGTTCATCATAAAACTTCAATTTCTTTCCTGACAACCAATTTATATAACTAACAGCCATTCTTTCTGCAGCTATCCTAGGCAAAACGTGAAAGTAAGCACAAAATACAACATACCTGTCTAAATTTCCACTCTTGCTCATGCTCTGATTCTCTCTGCTTTAATGGGTCCTTGAAGAGTTCGGCATCAATACGAGAGCTTGGATCAATACTGTCCTGCTGCTGCTGCCTTTTCATGGAATCATTAGACATCTGCACTTTGTTGATGCGCAAGGCAGCTCTATTATCTCTGGCTTTTTGCTGCCAAAAAAGAGTATTGCATACAAATGTACTTTACCTGGCTTTCTGTTGATAAATGACCCACAACAAATCTAAACACAAAATCAACATAACAAGAAAGAAACTAGGCCACATCCTGAAATTTGAGAACTATTAATTTCCTAGACATATGAAAAGGCTGATTATGTAACATAGGGCTGATTTATTTGTGCCAATTTATATAGTGGGGAAAGTTGTAAGTAGTAGCAAAAATTAATAACAAGGAAATTAAAATATGAGCAGAAGAGGCTTATAGTTTGTGCTAGAAGCACATCCACTAGTACATATAATATCTGAGCAAAATTTGTGCAGTACCTGAACTCTAACAAAGTAAAGTAAACGTTAAAATGACAAATGGTTACTAAAAATAAGGAGATTGCTTCAGTAAGCAATAACAGAGCTTGTAATCATTTTAAAGCAGCGCCAAGCACTTATTGTGGGTAATGATTTTGACATTACATCGCCGGATGATCAAGTCATCCTTCCTGTTTTTTAAAAGATTGTATATGCAAAATCCTTATTTGGTTTTAAGAGTTGTAAAAGAACAGATGTGCCCATTCTGGCCCAAAATCTAATGGCCTAAGTTGTAAATTTAGAGAGTTAGAAAAGAAATTATTGACAGGAACACATTTTAAATATGTATTTACAGTTTGAAAACACTTATAACACTTTGAGATCAACCAGAGGAAGACAGAGATTGAATAAGTTTTAACAAGAATTACAAATGATTACCACATATGGAGCTCTTTCCTGCGAACTTGCTTTTCTCCACAGTTTGGCAATCTGCTTCACTCTTGTGGCCCAATCTGAAAACATGAAGGGGAAAGGAGGAGCATTGGTTTCCCAAAGATCTGGAACATCATTAAAACTTCTTCTGTTTGTGCAATATTTCCCCCGTTCAGGGTTAAACAAATCACATCTTAAAGATTTAGGAAAATGTGAATCTCGTAAAATAAAGCTGAGGACTATCCGATTTGTTAACGACTTTTTCACATGAGGCTAAATTCAGCAGCATGTGCTAATTTAGCCCTGGTCACTCACCAAGCCAGCCAACTCCCATCACATGATGCTAGTATGTCTTCATGGATGAAGGAGAGTGGAACCAGCATGTGCCACCATCAGGACAACATGGGATGGTTCCCGTGTTGCTATCGGGACAACATGGGATGGTTCCCGTGTAGCCACCCCTCTACGAAGCAGAGCAACACCAGTGACCATCAGACAAAATAGCTAATTAGCTTTAATTCTGTAATTCTCAACATACCTGGGAACTCCTCTTTCAGGTTTGGAAAGTTGATATTTGTGTACAGAACAGGTGCGACGGTTGCCATTTCACCAAGTGCTTCCTCTTTCTCCCACTTCAGAGTGCTTCTCTGTGCATTAGACATGGTGTCACCTTCACCTTCCAGAGGGGCCGCGGATGGAACCCATGAGCCCGTGGGATCATTCATCACAGCATTAAAGGCGTTTTTATCTCTGTGACAGCAAAGCAAAGGATGCATTTGTGACCATCTCCAGGGTTAAGTTGTTCAAAGATTCAGACACAGATCATCTCAATATTGGGAATACCTCCAGTTGGGCACAGATGGAATGACATTCACAGAGAAATTTTAGGCCATCACACTATTCAGAAAACAAAATCTTCCTAAACTGGTGATAGTTTCTCGGTAGCATTTTTTTTATTGTGTCAGAAGTGACTTGAGAACATACTACAAGTCGCTTCTGATGTGAGAAAATTGGACGTCTACAGAGACGTTGTCCAGGGGATGCCCTGGGAGGCTTCTCTCACATCGCCACAAGTTAGAGCAGACAGATGGGAGCTCACCCCGCCTCGCAAATTCGAACCAGCAAGCTTCAGGTCAGCAACTCAACCTTTGAGTCAGCAGTCCAGCTGGCACAAGGGTTTAACCCATTGCGCCACCGCTCCTAGTGCAATGATTGTTATAGAACCCAAAAGGCACAAATTTATAATATAGTTTTTTAAAATATATATTTTTATTGAAGTTTTACCTTATAAGATAGAGTAAATTAACATCAAAAGAGTGAGAATATTTGATTGTATAGAAAGTAGGAAAACTGCGATTAAAAAAGGATCAAAAAGGGAGAGAGAGAAAACCCAAAAACCCAAAACAAAGCTAAATCTGAACAAATGGCGATATAAAAATGCAAAAGTACTTGGCAAAGAAACACACCAAAAAGCAAAAGCAAAAAAGCATTAGTACTGGCATTAAACACTTCGAGTAAAATCGCTAGGTTAGAAGCAGCTGTTTTATATAGTTTTATATATGTGTGTGTGTATGTATATAATATACAATATAATTTACAATAATAATAATACATTGTATATACATGTAATATTGATAATATTATAATGTAATGCAATATAATAGTAATAACAATACAATATAATAATATTAATTATATATCATTTATTACATGTAATATTACAGTATAGTGGTGTGGTGCAATATGCTCGTATATAGTGCTAGTGTTGTGCTGTGTTGCTGATATAATACACTGTATGTAAATATTATTTGTAAGCCGCTCTGAGTCCCCTTCGGGGTGAGAAGGGCGAGATATAAATGTAGTAAATAAAATAAATAAATAAATTTGTGGAGAAGGTGCAGAATATTAACCCTCTCCACTTTTAACAACTTTGTGTTAGATCCTAGTCATCCAGAGAGAGTTCTGACTTAAATGTCTGGAATAGCTTCCAGAGATATAAAATAATTACCATAGCAAGTTAGATGTTCATTGGATTTACCTGGTGTCTGTGAACGGTGGCTGTGATATGGTAGGAAAAGCACCTAATCCACCTCCAGGAACTAAAGATGCATGAGGGAGATGGGGATTTGGTCCAATCAGCCCATTCATAAGTGGAACTCTTGAAAACGTGCTTTCTCCTTTGAAGAAAACATGCAAATACAGCAGTGAATGAATGGTGACTACTATTCTAAGACCAATTTGCATTAATCTGTTTTAATATATAACAACTAGCTGTGCCCGGCCACACGTTGCTGTGGCGAAGTCTGGTGGTATGGGAAATAAAGTATTGAGGAATTGGTGGTAGTTAAGGTCAAGGGTAAAGGTTTTCCCCTGACATTAAGTCCAGTCGTGTCTGACTCTGGGGGTTGGGGCTCATCTCCATTTCTAAGCCGAAGAGCCAGCGTTGTCCGTAGACTCCTCCAAGGTCATGTGGGATGACTGCATGGAGCGCCGTTACCTTCCCGCCGGAGCAGTACCTATTGATGCACTCACATTTGCATGTTTTCGAACTTCTGGGTTGGCAGAAGCTGGAGCTAACAGTGGGGGCTCTCTCCACTCCCCCAATTCAAACCTGCGGCCTTTCAGTCCAGAAGTACAGCAGCTCAGCGCTTTAACACGCTGCGCCATCAGGGGATATTATTTCCTAAAGGTTGTGAATATACAATATTTCTGATTGGTTTTTGTTTGTTTGTTGGAGGCAAGTATGAATGCTGCAATTAGGAAAAATGATTAGGATGTAATGGCCTTGCAGCTTTAAAGCCTGGCTGTTTCCTCCCTGCGTGAATTTTTTGTTGGGAGGTGTTAGCTGGCCCTGATTGTTTCCTGTCTGGAATTCCCTTGTTTTCAGAGTGGTGTTGTTTGCGATATTTTATGTGCTTCTACTGTCTGTGGCCCTGAGAAAACAGAGGATTTGCCAGACTTTGATGATGGGAATACTTTGTTGGGAGGTGTTAGCTGGCCCTGATTGTTTCCTGTGTGGAATTCCCCTGTTTATTTACTGTCCTGGTTATAGAGATTATATTGTTCTGCATTATTCTATCCCAGTAATTATTTCATATTAAAGAAGAATCTCACTTATCCAACATTCGCTTATACAATGTTCTGGATTATCCAACGCAGTCTGCCTTTTCATAATCAATGTTTTTGTAGTCAGTGTTTTAAATTAATTGTGATATTTTAGTGGTAAATTTGTAAATACGGTACAGTAGAGTCTCACTTATCCAACATAAACGGGCCGGCAGAATGTTGGATAAGCGAATATGTTGGATAATAAGGAGGGATTAAGGATAAGCCTATTAAACATCAAATTAAGTTATGATTTCACAAATTAAGCACCAAAACATCATGTTAGACAACAAATTTGGAAGAAAAAGTAGTTCAATACACAGTAATTCTATGTAGAAATTACTGGATTTATGAATTTAGCACCAAAATATCACGATATATTGAAAGCATTGACTACAAAAATGCGTTGGATAATCCAGAACGTTGGATAAGCGAGTGTTGGATAAGTGAGACTCTACTGTAAATACTACATAGCATTACTGCGCATGGAACTACTTTTTCTGTCAAATTTGTTGTATAATATGATGTTTTGGTGCTTAATTTGTATAACGATTACCTAATTTGATGTTTAATTGGCTTTTCCTGAATCCCTTCTTATTATCCAACATATTCACTTATCCTGCCGGCCTGTTTACGTTGGATAAGTGAGACTCTACTGTATATTTCTAATCTTATATTATCTGCTCAGAACTGGATTATCTGAGGCCCCTTCTTCACAGCTGTATAAAATGCACACTGAAGTGGATTATATGGTAGTGCGGAGTCAAGATAATCCAGTGCAAAGCAGATAATATAAGATTATAAATGGGTTATATAGCTGTGTGGAAGGGCCTTGAGTCTACACTGCCCTATAATCCAGTGCAAATTAGATAATCTGTGGAAGAAGACTCAGTGAGGCCTAAATCGGCCTGTCCCCTAACTGAAACCTGGCTGTCCCTTGGTTGCTAGGCAACCAAGTGGGCAGAGATTAGCCCTCTAAACTGGCAGCAATTGGATAAAAAAATATTGCTCTCCCTCTAATTAGGACTTTATTTTTCTTTTCTTTTTGTTGTATCAACCTTGAGGCGTGGATGATGGGTTGTGTTGTCAAATTTTGAGGTTGGGGGGCCTGTACTTTTGTTGTTTTGTGAATTGCCGTGATGCCATCACTCTTTTATATATATAGATAGTACTCAGAATACTGAGAATGCTTCAAAGTGTGTCAAATTCCCTATCAGTAAAACTCAGGATCAATACCTTGCAGGACAAGAATAATTAATTGAAAACCAATCTGTATAAACTGCAGCACAGATAAAAGGATTTTAAAGAGATTGTAAGAAAAATACATTGAGTTACTTACCGTATATACTCGAGGATAAGCCGAGCTTTTCAGCTCTTTTTCAGGTCTGAAAAAGCCCCCCTCGGCTTATACTCGAGGGTCCTGGTCATCTTATATTCGAGTTGGCTTATACTCGGGTATATACAGTACATTTATCATTTTTCTCTATTATTATTATTATTATTATTATTATTAGTAGTAGTAGTAGTAGTAGTAGTAATAGTATTACATTTATTATTTTACTCTAATTATTATTATTATTATTATTATTATTATTATTATTATTATTATTATTATTATTTTCCCCTATTGTTATTACATTTATTATTTTACTCTTATTATTATTATTATTACATTTATTTTTTACTTTTATTTATAATTTATTATTATTGGAAGGATACGTAAGCACATTTACATTGAAGAAGGTTAGAATAATGATTGAATCAGTTGGACAGTCTTACCTTAAATTATAGTTTTACATAAATATGCAAAAACATTTAACCTACTGATGCCTCAATTAATATAATTTTATTGGTATCTATTTTTATTTTTGAAATTTACCAGTAGCTGCTGCATTTCCCACCCTCGGCTTATACTTGAGTCAATAAGTTTTCCCACTTTTTTGTGGTAAAATTAGGTGCCTCGCCTTATATTTGGATTGGCTTATACTCAAGTATATACGGCATTTACATTTAATGCTATTTTATTTTCAGGCTTAACATGTAGCCATATACTTTTTGAAGAAGATAGGTAGGAGCATTCTAATACTGATATTTATGCACATCATGACACTTTTCTGTGATGTGATTAAATAATTGAATACAAACCCTCTCCCACAAAAACGAATCCAAAGAGGAATAGAAATCTCCGGAGATTATTGTGTGAACCTCTGCAGCAATTAGGCTGTTAAATGACTTTCCAAAATTTTCTTTCTGCAATTTACTGCCTTTGGTGTTCTCTTCCTATAAGCTCGCAATGTTTTGTTTTGGAGGAATGAAATGAGCACTATACCTGGATTGTGCAAGTGCATTAAGGGTTGGGGTGGGGGTGGTTGGGGTTGTGGCAAAGGTGTTGATTGAGTATTTGCAGGACTCAGCACAGCTGTAAACAGGTCTTCCACATCCTTTCCTCCCAGCTCTGTAAAATACTAAACGTGAGTATAAGGAAATGTTTGAATACGGTAAACTTCATTAAAATGAAACAAAAAGCAAAAGGTCGTACCTGGAATCTTGTACATTTTACCAAGAATTGCACCTGGACAAAGAAAAAGCAATACAAACATGAGCAATTATAACCCATTGTACTTCTGTCGTCTTAAATGCAATGGATTAATCTCAAGAACTGCAAACACAAAGCATGTCTGAAAATGTGCGTAGCCTTCTATCAACTATAATAATAGGTTTCTTTCTAAGCAGATGATAAAAGATAGTCATTTACCATCTGTGACCATCTTGTCCAATTCGGGGCTCAGGATTCCATCTAATTGTTCTTCACTCAACGGCCGTGAACTCTGACTGACGCTTTGTAGAGGCAGAGAAGAGGGATCGTCAGAGATGGCTCCAATATCCAGACCAGCTGACAGAAGGAAGAAGATCGCTTTAGCTTAAAAGGGGATGAACACGTTGATTCTTTCCATTTAACAAAATATTTTGAATCCCATTTTTCTATAATGAGTTAAATTGGGGTATTTTCGTTCAGTCACTTTAAAAATGTACACATTTTCTGTACATGTCAATCAGAATCTCACCAAAGGTATCCTTGAATCGTAGGTTCCAAACGCTCAGTAACAGCAGAATAACTTAAAATTCAGCATACCATAAAAATATGGATTTTTATTTTTTTTTAATTGTTATTTTTGGGATATTTATTAGGATTTCAAAGTTAGAAGTTTTTTTCTTACTTGCTTGCTTGTTTTTAAATCAACAACAATTGGGTATGTTGATCTAGATACAATTCCACAGAATCTGTCCCATAGAGTATTCAACTCTTAATCTGGTGAATGATAGATCTTACTGGGGTCAAAAATGGATGCTTCCCTTTAATTAATACACAGTGTACTTCTTAATCACTTTCTCAAGTGAATAAAAACATTTTCTGAAGTTTGCCAAGACATAGTAGGACCAAGGAGGGCATTCTGCCTGAGGAATGCTACAAACATCTTTATATCTTTTTCCACATCGCGGTGGCACAATGGGTTAAACCAGTGGTACCCAACCTGTGGTCCATGGACCACCAGTGGTCAGCAAGAACTAAAATATGGTCCGCAGCTTCAATGTTACTACTATGGATAATAACACAGCCCAACCTATATATATATATTTCTTGGTGTCTTCATTTTTAGGCCTGTTCCTGGGGTCATTTGGGGTGCTGATTCAGAAAATTGCATTGGATAGACCACATCGACTCTAGATTATTAAATATGGTTTTCTGTGGGCAAGCAGATAGTGACTACTGGATGGCATATGTTCTGGATCAGAAACTAGAACTGATGTGGTCTATCCAATGCAATTTTCTGAATCAGTAGTCCAAATAACCAAACCAAATCTAAAATTGAGCAAAAACTGATTTGTAACCCTTTTGGTACTAAAGTTGGAGAGTGGTCCCTGGTCAAAAAAAGGTTGGGAACCACTGCGTTAAACCCTTGTGCTGCTGAACTGCTGACCTGAAGGTTGGCAGTTTGAATCTGCGGGACGGGGTGAGCTCTCATTGTTAGCCCTAGCTCCTGCCAACCTAGCAGTTCGAAAACACACGAATGTGAGTAGTTCAATAGGGACTGTCTCGGCGGAAAAGCAAAAAGATGCTCCATGCAGTCATGGCGACCACACAACCAGGCTCCTTGGCTTGGAAATGTAGATGAGCACCACCTCCAGAGCCGGAAATGAAAGGAGAAGCTTTTGCCTTTGTCTGTGTATTTGTGTCTCATTGTATTTCATTGTAACAAGGCATTGAATTTTTGCCTGTGTCTGCTTATATATGCTGTAATCCTCTCTGAGTCTCTTTGGGGAGAAGGGCGGAATATAAATAAAGTGTTGTTGTTGTTATTATTATTATTTGGCTCATAAAACAGTACCAATATTACAATAACTTAGGGATCTTGCTTGCCATTTTTTATTCATTTCACACCGCCACTGTGCATAGTGCTTTACAAGTAAAAGAACAAATAAAGCAGTTCCTTGAAGTCAGGCTTACAATCTAATTAAGCTATGGCACAAAATGAAAAGGGGGTGGCAGTGTGGGAAGGGATTAACTTCAGCAAATACTGCTTCTTCATCTCTCTCTTTGATGCCACAGCACTGGCCTTTGGGTCTTTTCACCTGCTTTTGGTTCTAGGCATGATGGAGCTCTGCCTCTTTCTTCTCTTCCTCTGAGGCCTCTAAGGCCAAAGCAGTGGCAATAGCATGACATGCATGTTATCTAATCACGCCAACATGCAGTGATAATGTCTAAAGCAGGTGTGGGCCCCGATACTGTTTCTGAAGGCCCCAAAGTTCTCCTTTTCTGGTGACAAAAAGGGTAAATGTCCCTTCTGAAAGCCTTCAGGAACAGTAATTCACTACTTAAGAAGTTCTCAGGGTCCACTGCAATGTTTAACACTGAAAACATAAACAAACACGAGCAAACAAAACAACAACACATTTCTCATGATTTCCAGCTTTTTCATGAGGCCCCCCAGAGGGTTCCAGTGGTGGAAAACTGGGCCCCAGACCAATCAAAGTTGGCCATTGTTAATCTAAACCAGTGATTCCCAACCTTTGAGTCTCCAGCTGTTTTGAACTTCAACTCTGAGAAATCCCAGCCAGCTTTTCAGCTGATAGGAACTGCAGGAGCTGAAGTCCAAAACACCTGGAGGCCCAAAGGTTGGGAACCACTGATCTAAACAAACTGTAGGTCACCATGCCACGCACAACAAACCTGTCAACAAACCAACAAAATCTAAAATAAACCCTAGATTGGTTTTCTGGCTTTTTCAGGAAAAGCTAGGAAACCAGCTTCTACCGGGTTCATAATCAGCATTCTAACAAAACTAAAATCTGTAGTTTGTGCAATCTAGTCTCAGGCAATTGTGTCCCTCTGGCCATTTTGGACCTCCAACTCCTTTCTGCCCTGGCCAAGACAGGATGTTGGGAAATGCTGCAAACCCATTCTAGTATAGTCACTGAAAGCAAGAATAATATATACTATACACTAGTTTCTTGCTTGTCCTTGACAAGCTGGATTTCTCATGAATTCCAGCTTGTGATGACATATAAGCATGGCTAAAATCCTTGTTGTGACCACCTTCCAGCTGGAAATCTATGTCCTCAATATGAAAGACCATGTCCTCAATGTGAAAGACTCTCCACCTATTCCTATTCCATTGTCTAGCTCAGGCATGTGCAAACTAGATGTTCTTCTTGTGGAACATATTTGATTGGCAATCACATTGGGAGTACTGTTTGTTGGAATGCAATTTTCCTGCTTCGTGGCTGGTGGTTGGACTGGATGGCTCATGAGGTCTCTTCCAACTCTATGATTTTGTGATTCTAAGCCACCTGTGAGTATTCCTTGTCTAAAGGAATCCTATGAAAAAGTAATGGGGTTGTCATACATCAACAGGTGACTTGAAGGCACACATACAGACAGCTCACTTTTGAATTTACAATCTGCAAATGACAGAATGCTGGGGATTTATCACCCAAGTATTTCCAACCTCTGTCTAAAACCAACTATCCTCACTAAAACTCAAAGAACAATGTTTGACCCCCTATGAAAGCTAAAAATTATTAAAATCTGCATTAAACAAAAAATAACTTCATTGCTTATATTTGACAATGACCTTTCAAGGCTTTTATTTCATGCTTTTATTTCAATGTGAAAGATGAAAATCAAGACTACTGCTATAAGAGATACCTAATGCTTTTTTAACATACCTACATAGAGCAGAATTATTTTGTATTTTGAAATGCACACGCACGCACACACAAATTCAAGACGTAGTTAGTTATTCACAACATTTTGAAACTGAATACTCAAATTCTACTGGGTGAACTGCATAGGCAGCCTTTGACATTGCACAAGGCTCTATAGACAGAGACGGTGAAAAATGAAGATATTTTAGTGATATGGTGAAAGAGCAGTACATGCAAAACTAAAAGCAAAAATTAATTAGTTGAAACCACTAGGAAAGAGGGCTACTTCTAATCACGAATCACCCACTAATGATCTCCTTACCAAAAGGGGAGGATGAGCTCTCAACCTGGAAAGTGCATAAATCAAGACCTACAGGATCCAAACCAGATAAAATGGATGATTATAATAAGAAGGGAAAATAAGAGTGAGGAAGGCAAGAAAGAACACAAATCAAAAGTACATACAGCCACATGCTGAAATAGTACACAATTATGACAGACACAGTCCTTTTAAAAAAAATTCCTGTCTATCAATAAAGTAAAGTGGAAAGTAAAATAAGGATTGATGTATTGATCAAAGCAAGGAAGAGGGGTTATTTGCCAGCTGAAGCAAACTTAAGGCAGAACAAGTACAGAGATAAATAACTAGTTGAATATTACTGCAAATGTGGCACATATTTAACTTATGAATCTGAATTAAGATCACAGAACCAACAAGAATGTAATTAGCACATACCTGAATGATCTGCCGATTTCACTAAATCATCAGAAAAGATTCCAAGAATGTCGTCATCATTATTCAGCACAAGAGCAGCTATTGGGTCATCAGCAATACCTGCACAAAAGACATATTTATTTGTATCTATGTATCAAAACAGCATATAGCAGCTAAAGTATACATAGCTAAACCTAGAAATGTACTTTAAACTGTCAAAGAAGTTAAACTGGTTAAAAGTAACAAACATTAAAAGAGGTTGTTGTGAGTTTTCCGGGCTGTATGGCCATGTTCCAGAAGCATTCTCTCCTGATGTTTCGCCCACATCTATAGCAGGCATCTTCAGAGGTTGTGAGGTCTGTTGGAAACTAGGCAAGTGGGGTTTATATATTTGTGGAAGGGCCAGGGTGGGAGAAAGAACTCTTGTCTGTTGGAGGCAAGTGTGATCACCTTGATTAGCATTTAATGGCCTTGTAGATTCAAAGCCTGGCTGCTTCCTGCCTGAGTCTTAAAAATCTCTAAAATCAGGACAGTAAATAAAGAATAAGATTCTGAAAACAAGGGGATTCTAGACATAAATTAATCAGGGCCAGCTAATACCTCTCAACAAAGGATTTTCCCAAGCAGTAAGCAGCCAGACTTTGAAGCTGTCAGGCTATTCAATGACCAATTGCACCATTCACACTTGCCTCAAACAGACCAGAGTTCTTTATCCCACCCTGGACATTCCATAGATATATAAACCCCACTTGCCTAGTTTCCAACAGACCTCACAACCTCTGAGGATGCCTGCCACAGATATGGGCAAAACATCAGGAAAGAATGCTTATGGAACATGGTCATACAGCCCAGAAAACTCACAGCAACTCAATGAATCCGGCCATGAAAGCCTTCAACAACACATTAAAAGAGGTATCTTTCTTGTAATGAAAAAATCGGAGCTGAAACTAACAAAAATAAAAAAATTTAGTCTCACAAGACACTGCCGTGAAACATAAAGTAACTGTCCTTGAACAAAGGAATGATAGAGTAAGGCTATAATATGTAACTTCTGAATGATACCCAGCCCCCCATTGTGTTCACACAACCAACCTCTCCAACATTCATATTTCCAAAATCCCACAAGCCCATTCACATTGCCCAGCCCTTATCAAAATGCCCAAGGCTGTTTCTTCAACTTTGCGTACCTTGTGTGCCGGCTTTTGATGGCACCGGCGTGGAAGTTGAGCTAAGAAGGGGGTCTGAAGATGGATCTAAGAAGCTTGTGCTCATATTTGTTTTGCATGAAATGTTAAGGTTTTCTTCACCCAAATGATCTAAACTTGGTTTACTTTGTCTGCTAGTATCCAGAAGATCTTTACCGAAGAAGGCTTCCTGAAATTTAAAAAACAAATGTATGTTTTATGTGCTGTTAAGATAACTTCATTGTCTGCAAAATTCCCAATATATTGGAGAAATGTAACTCAAAACCATGTATTATTATTAATTTCATTAGATAGCATGTATTCTGAATGAATTTAAAATTAAAAAAAATATGTGGATATCTAAATATTGCTTGAGCTAATTTCGTATTCTCTACTTTTAATGAGATCCTACATGAAAAGAAGGAACATTTCCAATCTGGAGTGATTCTCTTTTCTTCTAGTAGCCCACGGTATGCGGTTTAAGACTTTAGAAGCCCCACATATGCTTTTCCAACATGTTTTTTGGAAGGGACAGGCAGTTATGGCAGAGAAGAATGGATGCAAACCGTCTTCCATTCAATTACAGTATTGCCCGATACCTGCAAGGGATATATCCCCAAATTTACTGTGGAAACAGGAAACTATAGACAAACTTTTGAAATGAATGACTTGTACCAGGAGTTACCATAGAGTCATGTTAGAGGGCCTAGAAAATTCTCTTTAGAAATTTGACAGTGCAGCGAGTTAGTGCATTGTTTTTAAATCTCATTGTTTTACTAGATCGTGTGTATTGTATCCTATGTTGTTGTCATATTCTTGTTGCAAGCTGCCCCGAGTCCCCGCGGGGAAATGGTGACGGGGTATAAATAAAGTTATTATTATTATTATTATTATTATTATTATTATTATTATTATTATTAAATTGCTAGCTGCAGGAAACCTGCTGACTGGAGGGTCGGAAGTTTGAAGCCATGAGTCGGGGTGAGCTCTCGTTAGTAGCCCTAGCTTCTGCCAACCTAGCAGTTCGAAAGCATGCAATGCGAGTAGATCAATAGGTACCACCTCGACTGGAAGGTAAAAGGGTACCCCATGAAGACATGCCAGAAAAATGATGAGATGTCTATGGACAACAGGCTCCTTGACATGGAAAAACTGAACAAGAGCATTTCCCAATGGGCATCACCTCCAGACTCTGGAGATGAAAAGGGATGCCTTCACCTTGGTCTGTGTATTGTATGTTGTTATTGTCCACTGTATAAAAGGCATTGAATGTTTGCCTTATGTGTGTATACTGTGATCCACCCTGAGTCCCTCCGGGGAGATAAAGTGGAATATAAAATAAAATATATTATTATTATTAATATTTATTAACTCTATGTCTGTGGTAACTTCCAGCAGAAGAATACCATGGAACTGTCTAGAGGACTTTAAAAAATCCAAGACAGGAAATATTTGTGGGATGCAGGTAGGTGAAACTGTGGCTTCTGGTCCCACTAGTATGCAGGTTGTAGTGTATTGTGTGAACAAAGCAAAAGGTTTTTTAAAAAATGTACGACAATGTTAGTATCATCACTTCTCTTCTAATCAAAAGTTTGTTTTGTAAGAGCTTCTCTGCAAATTTTGTTTCAATCGTAGATATAGTTTATTAAACTGATGATATCTAAACTTAAAAAGTTATGTTAATATAGACATTTAGATTATATGTAGACTGATAAGTATGTTACACGATTTTTGTCCTAGGTTATAAATGTCATTTCCTAATTGGATCTATCATAAAAACATGGGAAAGGTTTATTAAACTGCAAAAACTTGGTTGTTGTGAGACACCCTGCAACACATTTTGTTATAGTTTTTAATGAAGAGTCTCAACCCATTCAACCTAGTTTGTGGCAGCCACAAAAACAACGTTTCTGGAGTATAACAACTACTTTCAAAGTAATTTCTGCACAATTAAACAGGAAATAACACTTTCAAACCAAGAACAGAAAACTTTTCAAATTTTGGAACATAGTTAAATTTATCATTTTCCCAAAAAGAAAAAAAAAGAGATGCAATAATTACTGTTTTAGTACTTAATAGCAAGACAACTTTTTTTTAAAATTTTTTTACGTGTAATCAAAAACAAAACAGAATGACAACTATTTAGAAACAACATATTACACTTTTCAAAAATCGTGTTAGAAGCGACTTGAGAACATACTGCAAGTCACTTCTGGTGTGAGAGAATTGGCCATCTACAGAGACGTTGCCCAGGAGATGCCTGGATGTGTTACCATCGTGCTGGGAGGCTTCTCTCATGTCCCCGCAAGCTAGAGCTGACAGACGGGAGCTCACCCCGTCTCACAGATTTCAACTGGCAACCTTCAGGTCAGCAACCCAACCTTCAGATCAGCAGTTCAGCCAGCACAAAGGTTTAAACCATTGTGCCACACTTAATTCAGTACACACATGTAGTGATTATACTATACACAGCATTCACAGTACCTGCAGGTAGGCTGGAAAGGTCTCTTCAAGCTTGTTTTTCTTTTTTCTATAGCGTTTTTTATTTTTTTCTACATTTTCAGAAACAGGAGTGGTTTCATCAACTGGTGTGCCTGGTGGCTGTTCACCCCAACCTAGAAATACCAAATATGCATAACACCATTATCGCCCTATCCTACTCTAATTCACAAACGAGGTACTATTCTATTTTAAGAGGGGCCTATTGTTGAATTTCCTGATCAGCACCTCTTCCTTTTCTCAGAAAGATTACAACAGTTAAGAGAAAAAAAATCACAGAAATTGAGCAATTTGGTAAATGATGCTTTTTTTTTTTTACAAAATTAAACTAACAGATATGCATATAAAATTAAAACACAACTAAAGAGTTTTTGAAAGATTTACCCAAATCAGCATGAATCTACCCCTCCCTCCGTATTGATGGAATATTTGGGGTTTATTTGCCTTGAACAAGAAAGGAACACTATATATACACACAGGCATGAGTTTCTTATCCAGAAATATGAAATACTCTAAAAACCAAAACAATTTGCTCCTGCCTGCCGAATTCTGCCTTTGGAGAAAGGGGGCTAGTCACACGTCTAGCGGGTCCTAACTGGGAAAAAAGAACAGCAGGAAGGGGAAGGACTCTAACTCCAGGAAAGTCATGCTGTGCCTCTATTCTGCCTTAGTCAGACCACATCTGGAATACTGAGTCCAGTTCTGGGCACCACAATTTAAGGGAAATGTTGACAAGCTTGAATGTGTCCAGAAGAGGGCGACTTAAATGATTAAGGGTCTGGAGAAAAAGCCCTATGAGGAGCGGTTTAAAGAGCTGGGCATGTTTAGCTTGCAGAAGAGAAGGCTGAGAGGAGACATGATGAGGGCCATGGATCAAGATGTGAGGGGAGGTCTGGGGGAGGAGGGAGCAGGCATGTTTTCTGCTGCCCTGGAGACTAGGACACAATGGAACAATGGCTTCAAACTACAGGGAAGGAGATTCCACCTAAACATCAGGAAGAACTCCCTAACTATGAGAGCTGTTCGGCAGTGGAACTCTCTGCTCCAGAGTGTGGTGGAGGCTCCTTCTTTGGAGGCTTTTAAACAAAGGCTGGAGGGCCATCTCTCAGGGGTGCTTTGAAAGTAATTTTTCTGCTTCTTGGCAGAATCGGGTTGGACTGGATGGTCCATGAGGTCCATCTATGATGGCTCAGAAGATGGCTCAGATGCATTTGTACTCCCTTTCAACCCTGCCAATGATGGCAGTCGATAGCAAGGGCCATGGAGAATTTGGAGATACAGTAGAGTCTCACTTATCCAACATAAACAGGCCGGCAGAATGTTGGATAAGCGAATATGTTGGATAATAAGGAGGCATTAAGGAAAAGCCTATTAAACATCAAATTAGGTTATGATTTCACAAATGAAGCACCAAAACATCATGTTAGACAACAAATTTGGCAGAAAAAGTAGTTCAATACACAGTAATGCTATGTAGTAATTACTGTATTTATGAATTTAGCACCAAAATATCATGATATATTGAAAACATTAACTACAAAAATGCATTGGATAATCCAGAACGTTGGATAAGCAAGTGTTGGATAAGTGAGACTCTACTGTACCTGATTTGCTGAAACCTGTATCCAATCCAGAAGAATGAACAAGATCCACAGGGGGCTGGATAGGGAGGATTTTCCCTTCCCTCCCTCCTATTTTGCTAAAAGCATGGAAAGAGTGCTAATCGGGAAGTGTTTGGGACAGGCATGAGCAAACTTGGGCCCTCTGGGTGTTTAGGACTTCAACTCCCACAATTCCTAACAGCCTGTAGGTTGTTAGGGATTGTGGGAGTTGAAATTAAAACATCTAAAGGGCTGAAGTTTGCCCATGCCTGGTCTGAGATATCTGCTCTTTCAATGGGTTTTATGTATGTGGGGTCTCTTTCCTTTGCTGGGTTTTTGGAAGTGATGAATCATAGGCTCCTTGAGGGAGGGACTCAGCAGGTGCTGGACATGGACATGGAGAATCATATAGTTGGAAGAAGTCACAAGGACCATCCAGTCCAATACCCTGCCATGAAGGAACACACAACTGAAGCACTCCTGAAAGATGACACCCAACCTGTTTAAAAACCTCCAGAGAAGGAGGCTCCACCACACTCCGAGGCAGCGTATCCCACAGCCTCTCCTCTTCTACTAGCCCCCTTTCCCCCCATCCCTTATCCACTATGTATTATGTACATACAGGTAATCCATAATCTTAAATTTGAAATCTGAAAAACCTCTGATCCCAAGTATTTTAGTGAATTAAGCACCCTTTAGGGACACTTCATTCATGGTACATAAAATCATGAGGTCCTTGTGATGAAAAAAATGTACCTTTAAACAAGTTAAGATAAATTTGAACAGGACACAAATGATAAAATACTTAAAATAGACAACCAGGTTGGAAAAGAAATGCACAAGACACTCTTCTCTAGCATATGTTTAGAAAAGTATGGAAGCTAGATAGCTATAAAAGTTTTCCAAACTGGTTCATGAGATTTTGTAACTAAAACGGAAATTAGTTCATTAAGTAAGAGGAATTTTGAAAATACAAATGTGGACAAAAGCAGTGCTTAGTTCAATAAAATGAAATTATAATACATTTTAATATAATGGTGCAATATAGGACTCCTATATTGAAGATTTGTAATAATGTCAACTATGGGAGTAACTTGCATTTGATCAAGCAACTGATGTTCTTAATTACTTTCATCTTACTTTCATCTTTGCTAGGTATCTGTTCAGAGATGGAGCCAGAAGAATCCTTCCTAGAGAGAGATCGCTTTGCTTTTCCCTGTCCTGTGCGACTCCGCTGCCGTACCATGAATCCACCAATGCCTGTCAAAACACATGCAAACACACAGTATACATTTTAAAGTACTTGAATAAGAAGAGAATATACCTGGATCACACATTTTGCAGAAATATTATCATTCACATATTAAACACCTACTACAGGCTATTTAATGTAGGATACACATAGTAGGCTTGTGCATTTCGGCTGAACCTCAAGCCGTTTCTGCTATCCAGATTCTGGGAGTCTGCAGTTGCATTTTCACACATCTCCCGAAAATGGGAGAGTGCCCAAATAGGCGATTTTGGCTCACAGCTGGAAAATGCAGCTAGATCTGACCCATTGGCAGCAATGGGGGGGGGCCTTCACAGGCTTCCCTTCCCATTATTTGCAAGGCTATCGGGATGAAAATGGTAACACTTGGAGAACACATCTACCACTGCCGGCCCACCAAGTTTCATAACGTTTGGGCCATCCCCTGATTTTTAGGAATTTTTTCTTTCTTTCTAGAAATAAAATCTTTTAAAAATTCCTTAAAAAGTATCCCCCTCTGGCCCCACCCGGTAACTTCTTCAGGAGCAGCAGCAGGATGCCATTCCTTCCTACCAAACGTCAAAGATGCACTTTCTTTACTATGACACTTTCTTTACTATGGAAAAAACAACAGCAACTTCTTCCAAAGCTTTTGCAATTTGCATTTCTTGTTCTCACAACATACTAGAAGAGGCCAGCAGCCCACCACCCACAAGCAAGGAAGAAGGCAGGCAGCATGTCCCCTTATTAGAAACACACTCCTATATGATTATTTATTTACCGCATTTAAGCTTTGCCCTTCTCACCCTGCAGGGACTCAGAGCAGCTTACATATTTAGGCAACAATTTGATGCAAAAATGTACAACCAATAAGATAAACTTGTACATAGAAAACAACCAATAAAGCGTATCAACATTAAAACCATTAATTTAAAATCATGCGATGTAACGCCATAATTTGAGGTTGTTCCAGTTGTCATTGCACTGTTCCGAGTTTACACATTGCACTAGAAAATTGCTAGCCGAAAGCTTGGTCCCCCAGCCATGTTTTTTACTTTCTTCCTGGTCAGGAGGGAGGGGGCTGCTCTGATTTCACTAGGGAAGGAGTTCCATAGCGGAACAGCCACCATTGAGATGGCCCTGTCCCTTGTCCCCACCAGCCGTGCCTACAAAGGACGTGGGATTGAGAGTAGGGCCTCCTCAGAAGATCTAAACCTCCTGGCTGACTCTAAGAGGGAGAGACGTTCAGACAGGTAAGCTGGGCTGGAACCATTTAGGGCTTTATAAGCTAAAGTGAGCACTTTGAATTGTGCTTGGTAGCAAACTGGCAGTCAGTGGAGCTGACATAACAGAGAAATTGTGTGCTCCCTTTATACTATCCCGGTGAGGAATCTGGCTGCCGCCCGTTGGACCACTTGAAGCTTCAGAACAGTCTTCAAAAGCAGCCTCAGGTAGAGCCTATTGCAGTAGTCTATTCTAGATGTAACAAGAGCATGGACCACCGTGGCCAAGTCTGGTTTCTCAAGGTATGGGCGCAACTGGTGCACAAATTTTAGTTGTTTTAGTTTAAATTATTAGATATTGGTGGGAAGTTTAGGTAGGTAGGCAGGTAGGTAATTTTTATGAGAATGAGGCTTTGCTGTTTGCTGGAATTCCTATAATTAATAAAATGGACTAGTTCAATGAAAGAGAGGAGGGAGGAGAGATGAGAGAAGAAGCTGAAGGCTTTAGTAGAGGCTAAAGAGTGACCCAAAGCTCAGACACACCCTAAAAGAAAAGCACACCCACCCATTCACACTTTTCAACTCCCAGACCCACTACAAAAAATCAGGAAAATAAAGGAAAATAAAAAAGATTCAATGCTAGAGAGAGGCCAAGCCAAGCCAAAAGCTAAAGCTGAGAGCGAGCGGCAAGGCAATCGGACTGAGGCACCTCTCTCTAGAGTCAGAACACAACAGAGAAATGGAGGCACTTGTCCCATTAAATAGACACAGCTTGCATAAGACATGTCACAGCCGTCTTCTATTCTGATTGGCGCAACAGGCAGAGGCCACAGGGAAACCCCGTGCAAGCATGTGGCAGCCTCTCTGTGTACTCCGTGCTTCCGAATAGAGCCGAAGGAGCCGCAACTGGCAGCTACGTGGTCCGGCTCAGTCGGAAAAAACGTGGTGGTGAAGCCCTTGCTGTTATGGGTGTTTGACGAAGCCGAAGGAAAATGGCCAAAACGAATCTGTGTACAAGTCTAACACACAGTACACATTTATTAGGCAGACAATTCTTACCTCAAAATAATAATAATAATCATAAAACTTTTTTTATACCCCACCACCATCTCCCCGTGGGGACTCGGGGCAGCTTACATGGGGCAGAGGCCCAAACAACATAGGACAAAATATAGGCAACATAATACAAATCACACTATAAAAAGATAAAAACAGTAACACAATATATCAATTAAAACAAAAATACAGGATAAAAAATTGCATTTAAAACACATAAATGGTAAAATCGTAATAAATACAGGATACATTATTAAAAACCCTCTGGGGCTGATTAATTAATGACTGTATCTCCAAAGGCCTGCCAAAAAAATACACAAGATTGTTATGTGCCTCTTTATCATTTAAATAGCTGTTAACCTATTGGCTCAGGCTTTTGTGAAATGATCCACTTCTTGCAAAAATTCCACTTTTTAAGGGATACAAGACTAGATGTAGAATGAAACCCTGTAGCAGAGACTTTAGACATCTCTTACGAAGAGAAAGCCTTTTGCCTTTAGATGTCACCAATACATTATCTGTGACAAAGGTACTGGTATTTGGGGGGTTTTGGGGGGATTTGGTCCATCTACACTATGAGCCAAAAACTTGTGGAAAATATCACAGAATCTAAAACAGCATCTTTTATAAAACACTACAAACAAAAATAGATTCTTGAGATTATGGATAAAGCTCTTCTAAGATGTTAAGGCTAGGAATCTAATTAATATAGTGGGAGAGTCTTGGTGAAGATGGGGGCCGCCGGTGAAGACTTGATGTCTGTTGCTGAGGCATCAAAGATCTTTCTAAGAGTTGATTCATCACAACCTATTTAAGCTCCCGCAGAAGAAGCAAGCGCAGCCAAGGGAAGCGCACACTTCAGATACTGTCAAGAGGTCAGACAAGACAGCCTATTTGAGAGCTTGTTAGTTATATGGGCCTCCTCAGGGAATTTTCCTTTCAACCCCAAACCTGTTCAAAGGAGGCTGGAAAGGGAATCTGCTGAAGTGATGAATTCAGGAAGGCATCAGTTATCTTCACAAGAAAGGACCTAAGGCTGCTCAGCTTTAGAAATCTGAAACTTTATCGTATCAATAACTTTGTTAAGTAACTTCTCAACTTATTCCAGTGAGAAACATCCATTTCATCTGTCTCGCAATTTAATCATAAGAGATGAAGTCTCAGAGACAACATAACATGTGGACTCAGATCCTGACCATAGGATCTCTCCAAGAAATGCTCCTACCATCTCTCCAGATTCTCTTCCCTTTTCATTTCCTCTAGACATTTTTCCCCTTAGTATTTTTTGTTTTAGCCTTTTAATACACCTCTGTATTTTAGCTTTTAGCCTAGACTGTAATTATTTTAACGTATAATGCTTTTATGAGGCTATACCCTACTCTCCTTATGCTGGTCTATGATCATTATAAAGATTTGTTTATTTGTTTGTTCCAAGGAATAATACTTTTTGTTAAGTACATCTATATGCACCCTCAGGAGTTCCCGATGGTGTAGCAGGTTAAACCGTTGAGCTGCTGAACTTGCTGACCAAAGGTCGTCGGTTTGAATTCACGGGAAAGGGTGAGCTCCTGCTGTTAGCCCCAGCTTCTGCCAACCTAGCAGTTTGAAAACATGCAAATAGGTACTGCTCCAGCAGGAAGGTAACAGTGTTCCATTCAATCATGCTGTCCTCGTGACCTAGGAGGTGTCTATGGACAACGCTGGCTCATCGGCTTAGAAATGGAGATGAGCACCAACCCCCCAGAGTCGGACACGACTAGACTTAATGTCAGGGGAAAACTTTTACCATTATCTTATATGCACCCTTGCCTAGCTGTTAACATTCATCCTGTTAATCTGCCATTCATCACTACCCTCCAACAATTTTAGTCTGATTTTAGATCATTTTAATTAGATTTTAAAGTTTTGATATGTCTGTAATTGCATTGATTGTGTAATGCCTTGTCAATTTAAGTTGTTTTCTAATTTATTGAGTTGTTTGTAATTTGTTCATATATTACTGTTGGCATTGAATGCTTGCAAATCGGTATTTTGTTGTAAGCCACCCTGAGTCCCTTCGGGGAGATAGGGTGGGCTATAAATAAAGTTTCAGGTTCAGTTTCAGTTAAAGAAGAATATTAATGTTCCCAACATTGGGCACTGAGAATGAGAAATATGCTTTGCATTAAGTCTGTGGATCCATGTCTACAATTCTGTAAGGCCAGATAGCAGCTACATGTACAGTACAGAATTGGGGAGGGTAAACTATTGCCATCTCTCTTGCTGTTAATGCAGTTCAGTTCTCAGTGGAAAAGAGGGCACTGGAGCACATAATACTGTTTTGATCCTCTGCTCCATACCAGTATCTGAGAGAGAAAGAATCAAAACTATGCTACAGCAGATCTTTCCTGCCAAGAAAGTCATGTTTTAATCTGCCAAACAGAGCCCTTGAGTGTTGGGCACTACAAAGAGGCCAAATCGCCCCTATCCTGTTACTGTCAAGAAAAGGGGTAAGAAAAAAAGAAAAGAAAATAATACAGAAAATAAAGGGGAATTAAGACAAATGATTGGGCAGAAGAAGCAGAGATGGGCTACCCAGACTTGTCACATCATCAAGGAGAGAAGCAATGAAGCAGGGAGTCTTCTCTCTCAATTGTTAACTTTTGTGTTTATGCCTCTATTATGTGCACACACACAAAAAGAGCTTCTTGCTTCTGAAAAGGAAACTGGGGGAAATCAAATTGGGTCTACTAAGGTTAATACCAACCAACTTAGCATCAGCAACTACTGGCCATTTTGAAGAGTCGGTGAGGCTAAGCACTAGGAATCTCCATGATAGGACAGCACAGGAAACAAATGTACAGGGTATGCTAGCAAGATCTCTTAAGGTACATGATTAAGTTCTTGTGGGATCACTATCAGAGGAAAAGGCTCGCTCTGATTAATTGCAAACCACAGGTTAAGTAATTAAGGTCAATCAGTTTGAACCACTCCCAAAGGGGTATAACTGAGCAGTGTTTGTTCTATGATTTTGGCTTATTGCATGTTTGCTCCTGGGTTTGCTGAGTTCTACTTGGCGTAAGCACCTGACTTGTAGCCCATTTGATGTTGACAAAATTGTCTCCATGTCCAAGGAAGGAACACTGGAAGAGACATATTTCCTACTGGAAGAATTGTATGGACTATATGTGAGTGTAATACTGTGTCTGTATTATTGGTTTGTGTTGAAGTCACTGCTTTCTTGAACTCTGCCTATACAAGAGTAAATTTGAGTTTTGCACTCTTCTATTTTGTATTGCTCATCTTTGAACAAACAAAGGGGCTAGTCTTCTGGACCTGCACGATTTAAACAAACCGCAACAAGATCTATCTTTTCCCACCCCTCAACAGGATCTCAGATGACTTTCACTAATCATGACAACAAGTGACATGAATCTGTCCAACAACAATAATAACTTTATTCTTGTACCCTGCCTGCATTTCCCCAAAGTTTAAAACACAATATAATATTTAAAAACAACAACATAACATGACAATGATTAAAACCAAGACATCGATTGCTACGTACAGAGGGTGATTAGTGCAAAACTCTGAGTAAGATCCATGAGTAAAATGGAGTAAAACTTTTACTCCGGTTATATTGCCAGAACTATTATGAACAAAGTCCAACTTTTCCTCCAGACATTTTATAGGTTGTTTGAGCACCTGAAATAATTCTCCTTTGTGAGACTTTGCAAATATGGCTCTGAGTCCCCTTCGGGGTGAGAAAGGTGGGGTATAAATTCAGTAATACATAAATATATGTTCTAGAAACCGAAAGAAAGCTACATAACCACCATGGTGACAGTATTTATTTTAATAATAATGAAAGTTGCTTTGATTACATAATCAAAAGAGAGGTTACTCTTAAAATATGCCTCCCAACTCACTCTTTGAAATTATATGACTAAAGCATTCATTTGTAAGACATATATCCAATTAAAACAGCAGGCCAACATTTTAACAGGTTTAACCACCAAACTGTGAATTTCAGCCCAACATTGCTACTTAACAGCACAATATGGGCAGGTTTCCTGCTGCTTAAGTAACTTTGGAATGGACAGGTTGCTAATGAGACAGTAAATTAAATCCTAACTTGATTAGAGGAAACTCCTGTCCATGACACATAGACTATTTTCATCAACCTAAATGTGTAAGTTGAAGGATTTTTCTTAACACACATTGTTATTAAACAAGAGTATAATGAATATGCAAGCAGCTGAAGCATATACTCTACCAGGTCGGTATGGTTTTCTCTTCCGCTTTTTGATCCCCTCCGTTCCTTCTATTCCCTTGGGATCTTCATCGACAGCTTCCCGCTCTGGGCTTGTGTCTGATTTTCCTTCACAGTCCATGAGCTCTCCTTCTGAACAATAATAAAAAGGAGAGTTACAAACTAACATATACTGGATTTGTCATTGTACTTTTACATATTTGCCTCAGATCTGAAATAAGCATAATACCATTATTTTAAAATTCAACAGACAAAACATACAGTAAAAATAAAATAACATAACCAAGATAAAATCCAAAAACATCTCCTTTTCCTATGGCTTTAACATAAAGAGCCTGTTATTAAACACTAAGTAGTGCACACTAATGAACGAAATAATTTTCAGTGGATACACAGCTAGCCAAATATGGAATACAGTCAGGCCTCACCTTTGACAGGATTTGATAATTCATGGATTTGATAAAAATATTATCTCTAGAAATTGCTAGGTCTTCCAGTGTGATTCTATTATCAACTTCGGTGGAAATTCACCATAGGATCATGCTGAAGGTCCTAGCAAGATATTTTCAAGAACAACATTTTTTTATTTGCAGTATTTCACTTTTGTGTTGGTCCTGTGCCCCTAATCCCACCAAATGTGGAGGCCCGAATGCACAAACCTGACCGTACACGCAAAAAAGTTGGGCACCATGTGTTTTCAGAAGTAACTAGATTATGTTATGTGAAACAGTGGCAAATCGAATGCTTTGAACACAAAAGGAACAATAGCACGGATCACAAATTTTCAACGTGCATCTTATGTTTAATCTTTGTGCTGTGTATTTTAATATGTATTGTGTAGAAATATGATTTAACGTGTATTTTGTAGATATTTTTAGACGATTCTGTGTTCTTAGCAATGTTGTAACCTGTCTCGAGCCATGAGGAGAGGCGGCTAAGAAATAAAATTATTATTATTATTACTATTATTAAAGGTAAAGATTTCCCCTTGACATTAAGTCTAGTCATGCCCAACTCTAGACTGGGTGGTGCTCATCGCCATTTCTAAGCCGAAGAGCCGGTGTTTTCTGTAGACACCTCTAGGTTCATGTGGCCGACATGACGGCATGGAGCACCGTTACCTAACTATTGATCTACTCAAACTTGCATATTTTCAAACTGCTAGGTTGGCAGAAGCTGGGGCTAACAGCAGGAGCTCACTCCGCCCTGCAGATTTGAACTGTCAACCTTCTGGTCAGCAAGTTCAACTGCTCAGTCGTTTAACCTGTTGCACCACTGCGGCTCCTCTATTATTATTATTATTATTATTATTATTATTATTATTATTATTATTATTATTATTAAAATTAGAAAGATATGGCTAGGGTTAAGAACTAATGCTACTACAAGATTGAGAACACAATAAAAGTTGCATTTAACAACTTAATACGAGATTGCTTCCAGGCAAGTAACAGTGCAACGAATGTGCAACTCTGTCAATAACAGGGTAGAGAAAGCTGGCAGTTCTAGAATTTAATTTCCCCTTGGCAGAATCCATCATGAGCCACATTACCAGCTGAATTGAAAAGAGGCCAGAAAATTATATTTCATGAAGCCTTCAAGAAGCATGATTTATCTTCCTTTTGTGGCCAGGGGGGTGATGCTTTTGAGGGGTATAAAATTGGGCAGGGGCTGCATGCAGCCTATCAGCAACAGGCTACCTACATCAGGCATATAATATACTTCTTTATGGCATTTTGTTCTGACGAACAGCTGGGAATATCATGTGAATAAAAAAACTGTGACAAAATGTATTCTTATTTAATCCATGATTTATGAAAAGACAAAGCTTCATATATGCATTTGTCATAGGATTCCACGATGTGTTTTTAGCATCTGAAGTAAGTGTGATACACCCCAAAAATTTAGACACAGACTTTTCAAACTTTGAAAAGTATTCAAGTCAAGTAAAATGAATTTGCTTATCTGAGTTGTGTTCATGGTGAATGGACTGAAAGTATTACAGATCCACAGTATTTAGTGTTATTATGCCACCTTGAGAGTGCAATATTGTTCATTGTGTTAGTTACCAGATAAGTCACAATCATTCCATTTTACAGAGCTGATAGACAACAATTTGCTCGTGGGTAATGTCATGACTCAGAGTCTTTGGCTGAATTGGAAAGCAACAGAATAAGTACACACATCAAGACTTTAGAACAGTTGTGGGCAAACTTGGGCCCTCCAGGTGTTTTGGACTTCAACTCCCACAATTCCTAACAGCCTACCGGCTGTTAGGAATTGTGGGAGTTGAAGTCCAAAACACCTGGAGGGCCCAAGTCTGCCCAGGCCTGCTCTAGAGAATCCTAAGTTATTATTCCAAGAATCACCAAAACATATTGATTAGTCTTGTGCACTCTGTCTAGGTATTTTCTACACCTGCAGATTCTTCTGCTCAATTACCACCCTGCTTTTTGTTTACTACTGTATTTATACTACTGAACTTTTCTTTAAAATTCCTTCCTCACATTCATTATGCCTACATCTTTCTCTGTCTCTTGTTCTGCTTGAATGGTTTAATACCAATCTCGTAGAGCTGGCCTAGAAACTAGTAGGCATTGCCAAAAAATTGCAAGAGAAAAAGAATGGTTTTGTTTTTGGCTAGGCAGAAGACTGACCTCTTAGGGTACCTGAAGGGAGGAAAAGTGATTAGATTGGCACGCTTCCAGGAAAATAAGATTGTTTTGATAAAAAAAGAGCAAAATTTTGGGCGAATTACTGAAGGCTGTCACAAGGCAGCCAAGGCATATGTGGAAGGAATACAGAGCGGAAGAAAGCTGATGACAAAAATTATTTGCACTCCAAAAGAGTTGATTCCATGAACATAGATAAGTAAGGAGCTCCACTGGCTACTGATTATTTTCCGGTCCCAATTCAAGGTGCAGATTCTTACCTATAAAGCCCTAAATGGTTCAGGACTTGCCTACCTTTTTGACCGTGTTTCCCCCTATGAAGTTAAACTTTGGTTTTTTCGTTGTGCATTTGAATAATTTAGTCCCCATGACCTAAACTTAAAATTAATATACTATTTTTCACACTGTCCCCTTTCCCTATACTTAATTGGATGTCCGTTCTCAATCCCAACCGTCGAGAAATGCTGGCCTTTTGTCCTTTTGCCCTGAAGCACTTTATAATTACATTATTGCACTTTAGTCTTAATGTCCCCTCCACGCTATCCCCCTCTATCAACCTGGGGGTCCATTTTTATATTATTTTAATTTTACTCATTTTATGCTCTTAATGAGTTTTTATGGTTAATGTATTGTTCTTGCATAATGTCGATTTTACTGTGTTTTTACTCATTGTAATGTGCCTTAATTTGTTGTACTTTGTTTACTGCTTTCGGGCCTTTGTCCCGTGTTAGCCGCCCCGAGTCCTTGCGGGGAGATGGTGGCGGGATAGAAAAATAAAGTTACTTACTTACTAAGTAGTTGTCTGACTGGTATAACACTTTAGGCTTTGAAGACAAGAGATAGAGTAATAGAAACAGGGAAATAACAGGTCACTCCCATTTTGAATTCCATATCATACAATCTGAGCAATGACATTTCCGACAGCAACACAACCTTTGGAACCAAGGACCATCTACAGACTAATTGCCAATAGGAAAAGATAGCACACACAGAAGAAGAATTACCTCTACTGTCATCCATCTCCCCATCCCTTGAGTGTTCTGACTGGATGTCAGGTGGTGTTTGGAGCACAGCCACACTATTCTGGTTTATAATCTTCAATTTGAGCTTTGGCTTGGTCCGTTTTCTTCTTTGTACAACTGCACTAAGACTCTGTAACTGAGACATCCCTGTTTCTGTCAAACAGACTCCATCCTGAGTGTATGTCTTCGGTGGGTCTATGAAATTTGCATGAACCATAAGACGAATACATAGCTTTAATAATTTTGCTTATTGAATATGAAGTAGTTTTTTGTTATTGTTGGTTTTGTTCCCCATCTTTAAGGAATTGTATCCCTGTCTCCTAAAAATCATAGCCTAAAATTAATCTAGCCCCTGCTCCCCACCCCGTCATTCTCAACATAGTTTGTGACTCACTTAAAGAACTACTTTAACATAGAAGCTGCTCAGTTTTTATTCATATTTATTATTTTATCCATATTTATTCAGCAAATAAGTTGTTGAAAGAGAAGCGTCAAACTTTAAATAAAGTAAGTAAGGAAAAGGTATGGTGAGAAATACCTTCGAGATATCTTTATATACTATGGGCAGCCATAGTTTTAGAAATGGCACAGAAATAGTTAAAACCATGATAAAGACGAAGGAATTAAAAATTTCAAAAATTACCAAGTTCCTTTGCTTTCGTTAAAATTTGGGCTGCAGCTGATGATTCACAGCATTCTGTGGAAGGCACTAAAAAGAAAAAGAAAAAGAGATTTATTGTTTTACATTAGCTCAATTACAATATTTCATACTTGACATTGGCTCAGGGCTCCTCTCATCCCAGATTGACCTCAAACGAACTTGTAGCACTTTATCTATGTTTTAATTCGCAACTTATAGTGTGCACTTTGCTGATTTACTATTACAGCCTCACTGTTTTTAATTCTATGTTTTTAGTAAGTGTTTTTTAATGTTCTGGTTAATGTGTAAATGCTACTACTGGTGCATGCTATTGTTTGTTGATGTATTGTACATAGTTATTGTTTTGTATCTGATATTTCTGTGAGCTGCCCCGAGTCCCCTTCGGAGGCAGGATACAAATAAACTTATTATTATTATCATCATCATCATCATCTATAAGTTTATTTTTCAATACTTTTCATTAATATTTTGCAACTATTTAACTGTTCCATTAGTGCAGGAGAAATACAACTGCATTTCCTATTTGTGAACCTTTCAGTTTCAGCACCGACTACAGTTTGAGATGACATATATTTATATTTCTGCACATTCGTTCAAGAAAAACAGTGGAAAGCCCAATACAAAATTCTGCACAATGGAACAGGTTTAGTAAGCAAGAATTTATTTATTATTAACAGTATTTATTTCCTGCTCTTCTCACTCTGAAGGGGATTCAGAGTGGCTTACACATTCAATGCCGATTATACAATTAACAAGGACAGACAACACAAAGAGAGGTAAAGGCAGTTTTTTCCCCATCTTATTTCTGACATCTTGAAAGCTGTGCTTGACTCTGGCCATTGGGGAGGGGGGGATTTGCTGTATCTCCATCTTCCATACTGAGGAGCTTTCCTTAATTGATGTCCTTAAGGACACATTTATTACCTCCCTACTAAAAGCAGTACCTATTTATCTACTAGCATTTTCTGCTTTAGACCTGCTAGGTGGGCAGATGAGCTGGGGCTAACGGCAAGTGCTCATCCCCAACCCGGGCTTGAACTGCCAACCTTCAGCACAGCAGTTTAGCCTGCTATGCTAAGCCCAGCCCCTTTACAGCAATAGTGAGTGTCACCATCACTACTCTGGTTATTTAAGTACATCTTTAATGAACTGTTTTATTTACCATTACTTATTCTACCATGCTAAAAAAAAATGAGTAATTTCTTCCAAGAACTGTCTTTGCAATTTATTGAGCATCTGACACCATGAGAACCAGCATGCTTGTAGCATTTTAAACACTGGACTTATGACTCTGGAAGTCAGGGTTCAAATCCCTGTTCAGCCATGTAAACTGCTGGGTGAGCTTGGAAAAGTCACACTCAGAGGACAGCAAAGACAAAGCCCTTATGGTCAGAGAGACAGACACAGACATTTCCAAACTAACTGCAATGCTCCTAGATATACCATTAAGAAATTACCATTTGCTGGTAGTACATATGGCCTACACATGGTACAGTCAAAACCATTGTCAGCTGTGCTTTCAACTTCCTCCTCTGTGTTTAGGTTTTGGCAGACTGTGTGCATCCATCTGGAAGTTGAATTGAAGAGGGAAGAAAGAGTTAGCTCAAAGACATACAATTTAATACCACAATAGCATTCAGACTTTGAGACTGAAAACAAACAGAATGTGTCTAGTGCCTTAAGAGCTGCTCTAAAGTGGCCATGGTACAATCCTCCACAACAGCTGTTAAAATTAGCCGATCGCTAATATTCTTTCCTCAGCAAGGTACTTCAGCAAGTGGTTTGCTATATTGCTCCAGGCACTCTTGAACAAGATGGAATTTCAAGATTCATTTCAGTTGAGTGTCATCTCTGATTTCTGTCCACCGAGATTGCTTTGACTGCGTTAACAAATAACAAGCGCCAATCGTGGAAATGCTAGATCGGTGATGGGTCGTGGTAACAGAAAGGACAACAGCCAGTAAACTGAAGTTCAGTTCCTATGAGATGGGATTGGAGTAGGCTGATAATTCTTCTGTGTGGAAGAGCAATGTTCACTCCATGTTATAAAAAGCTATGCGGTTAATAGCTTGATAAGATTCCCAGGTCCATTATCACTATTCAAGTATGAAGTGTCTTTTTCCAGCCCAGACTAGTAGGGTACCTGAAACACTACTTTAATAGAAAGTGCTGCCAATAATTACCACGACACAAAGAAATCTTGTAACACCTCTGAGACTAACTGGGAGAAGGAAGTTGGTTGCATAAGCTTTCGTAGACGTAAAGCTACTTTATCAGATGCACGGAGTGCCTAGGAAATGCAAGACCTGTGGGTATGGTGATAAGGCAACAAGCTCACCACTATACAGCTACACAGTGGACATCTCAACACCGCTCTCTCATAATCCTATACATACATACATGCCTCCAGATCCCACCCTGAGTAGTATACCACCAAATCCATAGTTTATAGCCAAGCCATTGAACACAATTGCATCTGCTCAGAGTTCAGTGGTTCTCAACCTGTGGGTCTCCAGGTGTTTTGGCCTACAACTCCCAGAAAACCCAGCCAGTTTACCAGATGCTAGGTTTTCTGGAAGTTGAAGTTCAAAACATCTGGGATCCACAGGTTGAGAACCATTGGCTCAGACCCACAAGAAAGGGAAGTAAACTCACAGAATTACAATAATTTCTCATCTTACTGAACCCACCATAAGAATTTTAAAACATCAACAAGGCAAAAGTTGTAGCCTGGAAGAACGGACCGAACACAGGAAATGGCAGAACTCTACTAATGGTCACATACAGCTCCCGACGGAGATCATCAATAAACCACAAATTACTCTAAATAATCATGCTGCCGTCTCAAGGGCTCTTGGTGGCAGGCCTATCCTCACCTACAGAGAGCCTTCCAATCTCAAACACTTACTTACCTATAGAACAGTGGTTCTCAACTTGGGGTCCCCAGATGTTTTGGCCAACAACTCCGAGAAATCCCAGCCAATTTACCAGCTGTTAGGATTTCTGGGAGTTGAAGGCCAAAAACATCTGGGGACCCCAGGTTGAGAACCACTGCTATAGAAGAACACACAACACTAGCAGGTACAAGACCTTGCCAGAAACTCAGGTGCCAACTCTGCTCACACATCATCTACTCAAAAAATGTCATCATGGGATTGAATCACATCACACACAATAAAAAGGTAAAGGTTTCCCCTGACGTTAAGTCCAGTCATGTCTGACTTTGGGGGTTGGTGCCCATCTCCATTTCTAAGCCGAAGAGCCGGCGTTGTCTATAGACACCTCCAAGGTCATGTGGCCGGCATGACTGCATGGAGCGCCGTTACCTTCCCGCTGGAGTGGTACCTATTGATCTACTCTCACTGGCATGTTTTCGAACTGCTAGGTTGGCAGGAGCTGGAGCTAACAGCAGCCGCTCACGCCACTCCCGGGGTTTGAACCTGGGACCTTTTGGTCTGCGAGTTCAGCCACTCAGTGCTTTAACACACTTTGCCACCGGGGCTCCTTACAATATTAGAGGTATTTTCACTTGCTCATCTTCTAATCAATATGTGCCATATTCTGTCAACAATGCCCTTTAGTACTCTACATTGGGCAAACTAAGCAGTCCCTGTACCAGAGAATAAATGAATACAAATCAGAAATTGAAAATGGGAATACACAAAAACCAGTTGCAGAACATTTCATCTCAATCCTCAGCCAGGAATCTACAACTACTACCACCACCACCTACAAGAGAAGACTGCAAAAAGAAACAGGAGAATGGCATCTATTCACAGTTGGTTGAACAGACACAATGATTTCCTGGCACGCTACACATATTGTAACACTAGTTGTTAACACCAGATATGCATGAAGGCTCTGTTTACCAATCTACCCCATCTTATTTTTGACTCACAGCTAGTACGACTTTACATTCTCCCTTCAACATTCATATGGTTACCTACTTTATCTGGCTTTCAGCAACACCCTTCTTTATGTCTTAGTGCCCCAACAGCCATTGTAAAAACTTAATACATTTGGATTTCTATGGCTTACACATGCAGTTTGCTTATAAATGTCCATTTCTAGGCACTTCACTCCATGCACCTAATGAAGTAGTCTTCTTTCTCAGTTTCTAAGATTCTACATGATCCCTTGGTATACCGTTCCAACTAATATGTCTATGTCTTAATAAGTATTTTCACTGATTTTTCTCTTCTATGAAGAATTATTTGCACCTAAGTCCCCTCAACCACATTATTTTATAAGAAAAGAAAAGTCTTGATCAGGAACAGGCAAAATAAATAAATAAATGAGATATGGAAAAAAAAGATCACAATGTAGTAGAAACCAGACCTGTCACACTGTCTACACTGTAGAATAAGGTCTTCTTCTCTATAATTGCAACAGCAGATTGGGCAGGTAGATAAACTTGCGCAAGGAGCGCACTGTGTGTAATTATTTTGCCATTCACATCTCAGACCAGGAGAAGTAGCGCCACAGTGTCTGCACCAAACACACCTACAAAATGAAAACAAGATGTTATTGTTTATTTACTAACACAGTTTATTTACTTTACTGCACAAAAACAGAACCTCTTTACTGCACAATTAGGAGCTAACACAGGCATGGGCAAACTTTGGCCCTCCATGTGTTTTGGACTCCAACTCCCACAATTCCTAACAGCCTACCGGCTGTTAGGAATTGCAGGAGTTGAAGTCCAAAATACCCGGAGGGTTAAAGTTTGCCCATGCCTGAGCTATCATCATAAAATACAATAATGAAAAATGATGTGAATTGATATTGAACTGACAGGAAAGGATAACAGTAGTGGAAGGATCTGAAAAGCACTTCAAACTACAAACCCAAAATGCTTGAAAACATGGGGATGTTTACCTGCTGCCCAAAATATTGTAGTATACCAAGGAGCACCTCTGAAGAGACCATTTCACACAATGAAGCCGCAACTGAAAAATGTTCTCCTCCTCACTGCTATCACCATGCTGCTAAATGCAGCAGTAAAAGAAGCCCACGCTGGCCGAATCTGGTCCGCCACGTCATTTTATGTGGCCCATGTGCTTTCAATGCCAGGGCAACGTAGTTACAATTATAATGAAGGTAAAGGTTTTTCCCTGACATTAAGTCTAATTGTGTCCGACTCTGAGGGGTGGTGCCCATCTCCATTTCTAAGCTGAAGAGCCGGTGCTGTCCGTAGACACCTCCAAGGTCATGTGGCCGGCATGACTGCATGGAGTGCCATTACTTTCCCGCAAAAGCTGTACTTATTGATCTACTCACATTTGCATGTTTTCAAACTGCTAGGTTGGTAGAAGCAGGGGCAAACAGCAGGAGCTCACCCCGCTCCTCAGATTCAAAATGCCAACCTTTCAGTCAGCACGTTTAGCAGCTCAGTGGTTTAAACTGCTGCGCCACCAAGGGTCCCTGTTACATTTATACAATTTTACAATTACAACCAGCCCTTTGAAGGCAACCATAGGTCTGACGTGGTCCTTGGTGTGACATCTCTGGGTTAGCCCATCCCAGGATAACCTAAAAGGAACACCAAACTTCTCTGTTCTTTCCACCACAAAAGGAAAAACCAAGAAGCTGTGTCGGTTACCTTTTCCCCAGCAAAATCAACCCAGGTTCTTTGGGTGGATTTCTTGCCAAAAGTTCCTCAAATATTATACACAAATATATACAGTACACACATAAATGTTTAAAACACCGTCGGGCATAAAAATAATATTGGATATCATATAGAATAAGCTCAAACACACCATTTGCACTTCCAACCTCCCTTGGGAACGGTTTGCAGAGGTGGATCCAGGCAGTATGTGTGATAGCTGATATCACAGTCATCACAAAGGAGTAGCCTTCCTGGATCCGTTGCCTTCCCGCAGGCTTCGCACACAGTGCACTCCAGGCATCTCCAACCCTTGTGGAGTACCACTTTTGTAATCTGCATAGCGAAAGACAGCAGGAAAATATTCATAGAAACACTGGATAAATCCCTATTGTTTTATAGGCTTCTATTATTAATAAGATTGCCTGTATCCTGGAGAAATACTTCTTAAAAAAATCTTTCTGAGAGATTTAAAATTACTATTTAAAGAGGCGAATGCTCTCAATTTTTGGGAAGCCAAAAATATGTCTTTGCAGATGGATATTTAATATTAACAGAAACTTGCTGCCTAGCAGTTGGATTCTGGAAGCTCCCCTCCTATGCAGCTAATCTGTCTTACTACCTGCAGAGGTCTGGATCTGGCAAGAAAGGAAGCCACTCCTGCCAAGGCTTAGTACGATAGGCGAGTACCAAGCTCCTCCAGCCTTCCCCCTTGCAAGGAAAGGCGGTAGGAAATGTTTCAGAACAGTGAACAAACACAGCAGTGTTGGCTTCCATGTGATCACTCATTAAGACTATAATGCATGAAACAGGTCTTGCACACATTTTAGCTTTCTGATAGCCAATCCAATAACAGGGAACAGATGCAAGGTAGATGGAAACAAATTGAAATTTGCTGGGAAACAATTCTCTAGCTCCCTTTGTAATAAGGACACAAAACGCATTTAAAATGTTGGATTTTTTTCACATTTTCATTAGCACTGGATGCTACTCTAAGTTAATATAGACCTAATGCAGCATTCAGTGCTTATGAAAATGTGAAAAACCCTTCCAACATTTAAAAAAACAGAACTGGAAAGGAAATTTGGAAGAATTTTGTTTTACATGACAGTGGCAACTCGGATAGTATACGCTAGATATTGGAAAACATCAGAGGTGCCTCCTTTAGCAGAACTGGAACAATATATTACAGATTTGTTGATAATAACTGTACACTTAAGAGGAGAACCTTTAGCGAACTTTGTTAATGAATGGCAACCAATGATCCAATATCTCAATGTAAAATTAACTTTAAAATGTACATAGAGGAAGCTAATGGACTGAAGGCAAGGAGGAAATGGATATTAATTTGGAGCCTATAATATCTTTATATGTACTATTGAAATAGAAGACTGTGACCCCTTATTGAAAATATATTATCAGAGAAATGATTGTGAAAGACTAACAGATGAAAAGTATTGCATTGTGTAGAAGACTGTGACCCCTTATTGAAAATATTTTTTCTGAGAAATATTGTGAAAGACTAATAGATGAAAAGTATTGCATTGTGTGCAACAATGTATGTATATATGAATGAATTTTATTATATATATATATATATATATATATATATATATATATATATATATTATACACACACACACACATACAGGTCATCACTTCCAATCAAGTACATACAATATTTACTAGCATTTACTTTCCAATGTTTCATGCAAAATCTTTGGGGTTTTTTTTTCAGAAGGTGATGCAGAATGAACTTAGGGCATTCTGCAAAGTCATCCTTTTGCAACAAGCTCAGTTTGAGTAATAAAGAAAGAATTCTTTGAAAACAACTAAGATGGATTAAAATGCCAATTTTTATAGTAGGGTTTTAAGCACAAAAGGCATTTAATTTGCTAAAGTGGTAGAAACACTTGAATCTTTCTCCATAAACAAAAAAAACCTGAAGAGTGCACTCAAGAACTACTCTGTGTCATCTCATCAGGTTTTAGTTTCAAAGATTAATGTTCTCAAGCAAACTCTCTTTTATTGCTATCCTTTATGAAATACTATATCAATTATATAATTGATAACAATTGTATTAACTTGTTGTCCTTGTGGACAACAAGTTAAACATGAGTCAACAATGTGATGCGGCAGCTAAAAAAGCCAATGGGATTTTGGCCTGCATAAATAGTTTATTTTTTTATTTATTGTGTCAGTAGCAAACCAACGTTAGAGTTGTAACGTATTTAAAAACACAAAGTTGTAAAAATTGGAATTAAACTAAATGTCCTTTGACCAGCAGCTGGCCACTTGGAGTGCCTCTGGGTTTGCTATAAGAAAGTCCTCCATTGTGCATGTGGCAGGGCTCAGACTGCATTGTAATAGTTGGTTTGTGGTTTGCTCTTCTCCACACTCGTACGGGATTCAAAGCTAACCTTAAGAAATGGGGCCGCAAAGCGGAGTCCACGACATGTGAGTGCAGAGAAGATAAATAAGAGTCTAGATCCAGAGAAGTTATGCTACCCCTCTATTCTGCCTGGAATCACACCGTGTTCAATTCTGGGCAGCACAATTTAAGAGAGATGTCAACAAGCTGGAATGTGTCCAGAGGAAGGCGACTAAAATGATCAAGCGTCTGGAGAACAAACCCTACGAGGAGTGGCTTAAAGAGCTGGGCATGTTTAGCCTGCAGAAGAGAAGGTTGAGAGGAGACAATGGACATGTACAAATATGTGAGGGGAGGTCATAGAGAGGAGTTAGCAAGCTTGTTTTCTGCTGCCCTGGAGATTAGGATACAGGAGAGTGGCTTCAAATTGCAGGAAAGAAAATTCCACCTAGAACTGTGAGAGCTGTTCAGCAGTGGAACTCTCTGCCCTGGAGTGTGGTGGAGTCTCCTTCTTTGGAAGCTTTTAAACAGAGGCTGGATGGCCATCTGTCAGGGGTGCTTTGAAGGTGACTTTCCTTTTTCTTGGCAGAATGGGGTTGGAGTGGATGGCCCATGAAGTCTCTTCCAACTCTATGATTCTGATCCTATGATTCTATATTATTCTATAAGTGTTTGACCCTACAGAAGTTAAGATATGCATTTGACTGCAGCTCCTATCCCAGCAGACTTCACCACTGAATAATCAGTAATATCAGGAGCTGCAGCTAAGTTTATAGAAGGATTCACAATTAACTTATTCTGATACTATGTATCCCTTTCACAAATAATATGTAGGTCTTAAGTAAACACTAAACCACATAGTGGATAATCCACTTTTCATATAATTACACTCATAAAATGGAAAAGGACAGTTTATAGTTTATACATTGCTACAAATAGCTTCTTATCCCTGTATAAATCAACTCATAACTATCCAAATTTAATTTTCACACATTCTCTCCTGGCCTAATGAATGTAAAACATTAATTAACTACTCCGGTCCCTGTCAGTTCTGACAGCCTACAGACAAACCAAATTAATTGAACCTTATTGCCTTTGTAAATGAAGACAGAGTATAATATTTCCAAGAAAAAAAAACCCTGCTATATATCTTAATACTTGGCTCATATCTAGCTTAATACGGATCTTACTATGTTTCAATACTTTTCCAAGCTACTGTAGGATAATTGGTGCTATTTATAGCTGCAAAATTACAGAAAGGTTAACTTCTTTTGCATCTAGAAAATGTCATTTAATTAAAGTGTTTTGCCAGTGGCATACAAAAAATAATCACATTTATAGAGGAAACTTTAACACGTTAGCAGCCTCCCCAATAGTGTCAAAACTGGAATCAATATGGTTCTAAGCACAATATGTCTACACATGTACAATGCATATAGTAATTTAAAATAACTCACCTTAATACTGACACAGTAGGGATGGTAACACTGACCACACTGAGAACAAGACAGCAATCGGCCTTCTGCGCCTTTACCAAAACTTCCGCAAACTACACACATATCCTACAATATCAAACAGGTGCGTTTTAGAAAAAGTAACTGCCAGTTCTGAATGTGTAAGAAACAGTTGTAAGGTAAATAAGAACACATTCCAATACCTCTTATGGTTCTCCAGAAATTTATATGTGCATGGTTCAGTTATTAATCTCCATTAAGAATAAGTGTGTCCTGTTTCCATTATCAGCATTGTCAACATGTGGAATTGATGCCATGGCTGTCCAGACTACTTGGTACATGTATAGCACATTTATAGCGCTTATAGTACATGTGTAGCACTTATAGCACATTTTTTTCATGTTAGCATAGATCTCTCCTTAACTGAACTGGGGAATTAGTTGCCTTCGAACATGGAGATTTTTTAACAAAACACAATTTCCTCACCCCACCCAAACTCACAAAAAACTAGGTCTTTCAGAATTTTTCTCAATGTTTTTCAAATCCTTCCTAGTGTTCCACTTCATATCTACTGCTGAGCTTTAGCTCTATGGCCCTTTAAGGAAACTAGCATTTGAACCGAGCCCAGATATTAGCAAGTGCAATACGTGGTAAAGAACTGGTCTTGCACGTACTTGGTGACTCAGCTTCATAGGAGCAAAGCAGCCACAAAATGCACTATCAGAAGCCTTGCAAATATTATAACCTTTTTTTCTACTAGGATAGTGTCTATGAAGTGTATTAGGATGTTTAATTTCTACATTTACTAAAACACTTACAGACATCATTACTTTCTTTATGAGTCCAAATTACTTAGACTGATTAACTCTCTTCCTACATTTGAATGCCACGAGATTGCACAAAAATGGAGTGAATATTCCTAATGGATAAACATTGGAAAACACTAGAAACCTATAAATATGAATTAAAATGGCAACCTGATGCAAAGTAAACTTGTCACTGCTAGAAAATAAGACAACGGTATTGTGCATCGAGTTTTCCTCCTCGTCTTTGATATAAGAAATGTCCATATCCATGACCTGCAAAAACAAAACAATGCATCACTTTTTGCATAGATTACCCACATTTAATGTTACCATCCATACTATTCCAGAATTATCGAAGACGATCTTATGTATGAGAACATATATAAGTTACTGCCTCTATGTTATTACATTTATAGCCTTTTCTTGGCCAAATGACAAGGAACAAACATGCCACAGATTCTTACCCCTGGAGGAAGGATAGATCCAATTCCGCTCTTGAGTTTTGATCTCCCTCGCCCACCTCGGCCTGAAAGACCTGCACCACGTGGTCTCCGCTTCCCAGGGAATCCTGATCCACGACCCTATTTACAGTAATATCCAAAATTTAAACAGAGTCAAAACATATTTCATAGCCCTCTCGATGGAGATTAATATTTCTTATGATGCTGTTTCCAAAGAGTTAACCGTGATAATCTGTTGTTCCCAAACCAACCAAGAGCCCAGGGAACCATGAAGATCAATAGGTTTATTATAGAACTAGCTGTGCCTTGCCACGCATTGCTGTGGCGTATGGGAATCTTTTGTTGGCCAGGTGGAACAGCTGTTTTCTTCTTATGGGAATCCTTATTTGGTGAGATAGAATGCAACGGAATTGGCTTGCTGCTTGGAAGCCTGGGAACTTGCGTTCTGAGCTGCTAGAGTTGCAATGAATAGCCTTGCTGCTTTAAAGCCTGGCTGCTTGCTACCTAGGGGGATCTTTAGTTGGCCAGCTTCAACAGTACAGAGTAGTATCGCTGCTTCAAAACCTGCCCTCCTTCTACCAAGGTTAATCCTTTGTTGGTCTAGTTAAATTGCACTGAATAGCCTTTCTGCTTCAATGTCTGGCTGTATTATACCTAGGCCAATCCGGTTTTGGGGGGTGGGGGTTGAGTGAAGGACATACTTTGGATGTGTTGGTGTATTGTGGCCAAATTTGGTGTGATTTGCTTCAGTAGTTTTGTTGTTTACTCAGTCCTAAAAACGTAATTATATTTATATATATATAGATTAGCTTTTCCTAGACTACAGCCCACTTTATCATATGCGTGAAGTGTAACTCAGAATTTCAGGAGTAGGAATAGCATGGCATGTGAGCTGCATAATGGCCTTTGGCATGAGTTTAGAGGCCTCCGAAATGTAGCACAGACTCCTCCATTTAAAATTGTTGCCCATAAGTCATGGTCATTAATTAATCAGCCCCAGTGGGTTTTTAATAATTTATCCTGTTTTTATTACGGTCTTACCATTTATGTGTTTTAAATGAAATTTTTATCCTCTATTGTTGTTTATATTGACATATTGTATTATTGTTTTATCTTTTTATATTGTGATTGTATTGTGTTGTTTATATTTTGTTTTTATGTTGTTTGGGCCACTGCTCCATGTAAGCCGCCCCGAGTCCCAGTTGGGAGATGGTGGCGGGATATAAATAAAGTTTTTATTATTATTATTATTATTATTATTATTATTATTATTATTATTATTATTATTATTATTATTATTATTATTAATAGCAAAACATGAAAAATAAAACCACTGAAGGCACCACAAATGTAGTGGATTGAGTTCCTTTGATCTTTACTGTTCCCAAAACATGTACTCCTAATACTTTAAACCATGGAAATCAGCCATCCTTTATTTTGCATCTCTTTCAAACACATTGGGAGCAGTCGTGTGGCCTCCAGAATGGCTGGCCTCTGCCCTTCTCCAGGGATGACCACCCCTCATATTAAGTATCGAAGGTGGAAATGGCATGGTAAAGAGTAGCACAGCAGAAAGGATTATGAGAATATAAACACAGATTAATTACCACTTTGATGCTCCATATGGCACTGCCAGGTAACGGTCTGGATTTAAAAAATTCCCGACCTTCTGAAATGTCTGGGGACCAGGAAGGTGGGCTCACTGTATTATGGCTACTCCAAGCCCCCTAGGATATGGCGGATGAGAAAATATATGGATAAAACTCAGCCAAACAAAAACAAAGAATGCAAATAAAAAGCTCTGAAATAAAATCTCGTGGAGGGGTAAACAAATATCCAATTTAACAAACACATGGATTTGCTGGTACTGTATATACAGTAGTTTCTCACTTATCCAACATACTGGATTATCCAACACAGTCTGCCTTTTAGTTGTCAATATTTTTGTAGCCAATGTTTTTAATACATTGTGATGTTTTGGTGCTAAATTCGTAAAAACAGTAATTACTACATAGCATTACTGCATATTGAACTACTTTTTCTGTCAAATTTTGGTGCTTAATTTGTAAAATCATAATCTAACTTGATGTTTAATAAGCTTTTCCTTAATTCCTTCTTATTATCCAACATATCCGCTTATCCAACGTTCTGCCGGCCCGTTTATGTTGGATAAGTGAGACTCTACTGTATTTCAATCCAGGACCACATTCTTATGCTATGACATAAGTGAATAAATACTGTGTTACCAAATAATGGCAAAAGGTGCTTTAGGGAAACAAAAGATTGCTTGCCGCAATTAGTACATGAAATATAGCTGTAATTTGGTTACAACTTTACTTCCTACTAATCCAAGATGCACCAGGCAGGGGAATCATAGACTCAGTTTACAATAAAACCCTTTCTAAATTTCATATTGGAAAAAAAGTAACAGGCTTGCATTATGTTTGCGACTTAAATGAAACCAACAAACTCAAAAGGCTAAGAAGCAACAGCAGACAAAATAAACACAATGCATAATGTGGAAATGAAATATAAATTAATAATTAAAATACTAATCATGAGCAGAAACGATGACACCAAAGAGCTATCCAACTCCTTCTCTAGCTCTGATGCAGGGGTTTGCTCTTCTTCAGCCCATAGGTTGCCAGTGATGCTGTAGCATTGTTCTGGAGCTGCTGGTCGTTGGAGAGGAGTGAGCTGAAACCACCATCAGAGCTGGAGACGGAGCTGGATTAAGAGCAAGAGCTGGGACTGTTTGACAGGGAGTGGGGAGATGTCATTGTTGGGGTGCTGTGGGAGAGGAGGATTGTCTCCACGCCCTTGCTTGCTGCTGCTATTCTGCTCCCTTGTGATTAATTGTGTGCCTACGCTGAGCATACGAGAAGCTCAGCCTCTCATTGAACATCGAGAAAACCAAAGTGCTCTTCCAACAGGCACCACCTAATCCCTCTGCAATGCCAGGAATACAGCTTAATGGTGTCACATTAGAAAATGTCGACCATTTCCGCTACCTTGGCAGCCACCTCTCCACAAAAGTCAACATTGACACTGAAATACAACACCGCTTGAGCTCTGCGAGTGCAGCATTTTTCCGAATGAAGTAGAGAGTGTTTGATGACCGGGACATCCGTAGAGAGACCAAGGTGCTTGTTTATAAAGCCATTGTCCTCCCAACCCTGCTCTACGCCTGCAAAACGTGGACTGTCTACAGACGTCACACCAAACTCCTGGAGCGTTTCCATCAGCATTGCCTCAGGAAAATCCTGCAAATCTCTTGGGAAGACAGGCGGACAAATGTCAGCGTGCTGGAAGAAGCAAAGACCACCAGCATCGAAGCAATGCTCCTACGCCATCAACTCCGCTGGACTGGCCACGTTGTCCGAATGCCCGATCACCATCTCCCAAAGCAGCTACTCTACTCCGAACTCAAGAACGGGAAACGTAATGTTGGTGGGCAGGAAAAGAGATTTAAAGATGGGCTTAAAGCCAACCTTAAAAACTGTGGCATAGACACTGAGAACTGGGAAGCCCTGGCCCTTGAGTGCTCTTATTGGAGGTCAGCTGTGACCAGCAGTGCGGCGGAGTTTGAAGAGGCACGAATGGAGGGCTTAAAGGAGAAACGTGCCAAGAGGAAGGAGCGTCAAGCCAACCCTGACTGAGACCGCCTTCTACCTGGAAACCGATGTCCTCATTGCGGGAGAACATGCAGATCAAGAATAGGTCTCTTCAGCCACCTGCGGACACACCCCCAAGACCCTATAACTGGAGGACCATCATCCTCGGCCTACGAGGGATCATCTAAGTAAGTAAGTAAGCCTGTGCTGTGCACTGCCTTACTGTATGGGGCAGATTAGCTTGTTAGAAAGGGAGACAGGCAGGCATAGATTCACTTGTCCACCCACAGTGCAGGGAGCCCCTTAGCTGACACTGCTAAGCTGTTTCCAGCAGGTACGTTTGCCATTTTGCCTTTAAGTCTCTTTCTTGTTTGCTTTTCCAGCTCCTTTGCCTCCCCCACAACAACTCTTCAGTCCCCATTCTCCACTTCCCTGGGACTTGCCACTCTCCACTTTTCATGGTTTGCATCATTTCACAGAATGTCTGGGAGGCAAGGGAGTCAGACATCTTCTCAACTTTATATTTTTCAAGGACATTGCCATTAACAAACTGTTAAGAAGTTATCATTGGTACTGAACGCAGGACGTGACCCACTGAACCCTACCTGACTAGATCTTTCTCTCTCACACTTCTTGATTCAGCATGAAATCAGCACCAGAAATACCACAAGAACTAAGTCAGAGAGTGGGGGAATAACTGGACTCTCAGCTGTTATTTTTTTTTTACCACAAACAAGTATATATAAGGTAATCATCACAACTACAAAATATCATGTAAAATAACTTATTCATCCAAGCCTTCCTATTGAAATGGCTTAAATAAAATATGCGCACCTGTCTTGACCTTGGTCTTCCAGGAGAAAACTTCCTTTTGGTGATAGCTGGTTTCCCCATTCCAATTTTTGGAGTGAGTGAGACATAGGTGGTTGGAAGAACCAGAGCGGATTCTAGTGATGATGTCTGACTACGGAGCATGTCATGGGAGGAGCCCAACTCTAGCGAGGCTGCTGGTGAGGAAGACACACTTGTCTTGCTTATTTCAACCGATGATGGGAATGAAGAGAATGTTTCCGCAGGTGACTTAATAGACTTGTCTCCCAAGGGTGAACTGTCAGTTGCACAGCTTTCGCTTGCAGGAAGAGATGATGTTTCACAACTTTCAGGAGTTTCACCTCCATTCCCACCTTCTGACACAACCCTTGCGTCCAACTGCTCTTCTTTCTGATAGGAAGCCCTCTCTTTACTGATCAAAATGAAAGCACCAGGCATCTTTACTAAGTCCTCAGTTGTTACTAGAGGAAGCTGAGGCTCTTCTTTGGGCATATTTAGTAATTCAATACTTTCCTGTGTATGTTCTTTTCCCTCAGTTTGCTTTCCCGTTAATTGTGGCATCAGATCTGGAATATTTTCTGTTGTTTCCACTTTTTTACCAATGTCAATACCATTTGCTGCATGAGTCTTTTGAGGAGATGTTTCCATTTCATCTGCACCATAATTATGAGAAATCTGTATTTCCAGTTCACCACTGTTTTCATTTAATGAGAGGCCTGGAACAGAGAACGTTTTGTGTTTCTTGTAATAGGATCATTATGGAAGACACAATGCAAATATTTCACATACATCCCATAAAAATGTAAAAGCATATATTGTTTGTACTCAGCTTTCTCAAGTCCTGAAATTCTAGACATATTCTAAAACGATTCTGCTTCATATTATCAAAATATGGCAATTCCAGTTAGCAGCCATGAGCAATAGCTTCTGCTAAAACTTTCCTCTATGGAATTGTCTAAAAATGTCTTTAAAGCCTTTGCACATGACAACACCTGGTGCTTTTGAACTTCATTAAATTAATGATAACGCTGATTAACATATCTCATCCAGATTTGGGCTGGGCTTTAGCCGCAATAAATCTTGTAAGTTGTGAGGCTAACAATTCAAAGCCCAGGTCAGGGTGAATTCCTGACTTTTAGCCCAGCTTTCGCCTACCTAGTGGTTCAAAAGCAAATTAGTAGATGAATAGGGACCGCTTAAAGCAGAGAGATATTAAGGCACCAATAAGGAAATTCCGGTGATTCGATAGAAAAGGAGGAAGATATGAACAAAGCTCTTTGGCAGAGAGATGGCGCGATAGCACCCCCGTCCCAAGAAGCTGAAGATGGGGAAAAGCCTATATATACCTCTATCTATGTTCAACTGTCTGTCTATAAACAGCACTGAATGTTTGCCGCATATGTATGTTCTGTGATCCGCCCTGAGTCCCCTTCGGGGTGAGAAGGGCGGAATATAAATATAAATACTATAAATAAATAATGAATACATTTTTCCTTAATCAACTTGCAAATCCTTTTAGGTGATCCTGTTTTATGAGAGGTAGAAAGATTTTTCTTAGTCTTACATTACACAATGTACAATTTTATAAACTTTTCAGCACATTACTAGTCTTATGTTCATTTCCCAATGCTACAATATCTTTTCTGAAATGGAGTGACCAAAACTATAATTTTTACAAATTGTTTGACAATAGCTTTATATAAATAGTACCAGATATTTATTTCCATATCCCTTTGTTAATAATTCATAGCAAGTAATTTCCCATTTCTATTGCTGCTACAGATATGCTATACTAGAGTTTTGTGAATATGGAACTAGCCTGGCCTCTCACTAGCCCTGCACACCCCATTCCTTTGCTTCACAGAAAAAGGATTGTCTTACCATCTGCAGTGCATTTAACCAGTGATTCTTGTTCAGCGAGGCCACAATCTGTTACTACTTGATCTTCATTTGTGACACCTTCTGCACTATCCTCTATTTCCATTTCATCTGCACAACCTTGGGCAACAACAAATAATTTATTACTCCTAATGCAATGTTTATTTTCATTATTATATTCTCTATGACTGTTTTTGGAACTTGATATATTATTTTCATACAAAAGTATTTTGACACAGTAACCTGAGCACATTAGCTGTCTGCCTAGTATGTTTTCCTTCAAAGCTTAGGTAAAAGATACAACTTATATTAAGAGGATGTCCTTTGCAAATGACACCACACACCTGAGATGGGCAAAGTGTGGTCATTCAAATATTGCACAACTACAACTCCCATCAGCCTTAGCCAGCATAGCCAATGGGATGAAAACTGAGAGCTGCAGTCCACCATATGGAAGTCCACACTTCATCTACTATGTCACTCATATTTCTGTAAGGCAAAATGTAATCTCCACCGCATGCACTGAACTAAGTTATTCTGCATTCACTGTGTCAACTCTTCAACTACGTCATGTTCCATGCACCTCTCATTGAAGTGTAAACTGTCGTGTAATATTTGAGTTCCCCTCTGTTATGTAACGAAAACAGAAAATGTTTTGGTTCTTTAAGCTTTGTGGTCCAATTCTGCTATGACTGGGACAATTAAGAAAATTTGTAGCTAAAGTGTTAGGACTCTTGTACAGAATTATCTGTAAAATGTAGCAAATTTTTTGGCTGTGTTGCCATTTTGAAGCACCATATGTTTATGATAGACAAATCAGTCTAATTTAGTTCTGTCTCACTGTAGTTTTTGCTCCAGCCCACCTTCTCTTTGACAGATTTTAAAAATACAGATGAAGTCTTACATAAAACAGCCTTGCTTAGAAATGAAGAAGGTGGCCCAGGGTATCAATCAGCTAGGAAGCTTAACTCTTGCCCTAAGCAATGTATGGAAATCCAAATGTGGTTCTAAATCAGGCATGGGCAAACTTGGGCCCTCCAGGTGTTTTGGACTTCAACTCCCACAATTCCTCACAGCCTACCTGGTGGGGCCAAAGTTTGTCCATGCCTGGGCTAATATGTGAGGGTCATGGACCATAATAAATTGCTGTTTCTGTTCGATGCCTGGGCTAATGTGAGCTGGTGTCAGACATGAGATACGGTTTTTCCTGAAAGCCTTTAATGTGGAGTCCCAGTGATGCAGTTCAAAATCCTCTTTTGTCCTTTTGGAGGTGTGATGTACCAATGCCAGGAATAACCTTCATTAAATGCTCTCCTAAAACCCATATAAATGATGAAAAGGAGACACAGAGAAGATAAAATATGGAAAAAAAATGAATTTTACCTGTGTCAGGTTCAGGAAGAAGTTGGGCCGTCTCCATCGCATCACATGACAGCGCACATTCCTCTTCGACTATTGAATGTTTGCAAAGACTGCAGACGTACTCTTTCAGATGACTATCCAGTTCATTATTAGGAGATCTGTCACATTCTATGTGAATCCACCTGAAGAGAACAGTAAGTTTTAAAAAATCACTCACTCATTGAAAAACCCTGCTTTATTGGAAAATAGAATGACAGACAGACACAGACAGACAGATAGATATAGGAAGACCATCAAAGAGATGAAAATGTTCTCAACATTACAGATAATCTCAAATTAAAAGGAGTTCAGAAATGTATGATCCCACCAAACTCGCATTATATGAGTTGATACAATGAAAACTTATTGGGTGACCTTGGACAAATCAAGCCCTAAAAGCCTTAGAGGAAGGTAATGGCAACCCCCTTCCCCCAAAAACAGAATATAAGCCAAGGCACCTAATTTTACCACAAAAACTGGGATAACTTATTGACTCGAGTATTAGCCAAGGGTGGGAAATGCAGCAGCTACGGGTAAATTTCAAAATAAAAATAGATACCCATAAAATTTCATTAATCGAGGCATCAGTAGGTTAAATGTTTTTGAATATTTACCGTATTTCAAAGAAAAACAACAGACTAGCTCTATAAGTGGAAAAGTAGGGGCAACAAAAACAATATGGTATCAACAATAACCTAATAATAATAATAATAATAATAATAATAATAATAATAATAATAATAATAATAATAACAAAAACTTCATTTGGATCCCACCCTATCTCCCCATGGGGACTCAGGCCGGCTTCCAACATAGTAACAGGCAAACATTCAATGCTTATATAAACAATGCAGAGCTAGATATAGATCTATAATTATAGATACTAATTTCACATATGCATTTCCCCCTGAAACATATGCAAATCCCTTTGTGTGTGTGTGTGTGTGTGTGTGTGTGTGTGTGCATTTCCCCTACAATATTTGCAAGCCATATATATATCTATCTATCTAGACATGTCTATATATATTTGTGTATTCATTTCCCCCCTGTAATATTTGCAAGCCCTATATATAGGTAGGTAAGAATATATTCATATCTATCCAGACATCTCTCTTTATATAGATATTTGCAGAGACTTGCAAACATATGAGGGTAAATTCATATATAAAAATAATGTATATGTATGGCTACAGATACACAAGTACATGGATCTATATGTATAAAGGATTTGCAAATACTTGCAAACATATGAGGGGAAATTCATATATAAAATTAATATATATAGATAGATACACATATAAATGTACATAGAGATGGTAAAAGCTTGCAAGGGGTTAATGCCTATATATCTGTAGGAGAGTTTAACAAATATTTCAGGGGCTTTCATAAGAGTAATGCATTTTTTTTTCTTCTTCCTGACTTGCAAGGGTGTCTTTCTCTTTTCAAAACATTCCCTTGATTAAGAGTGAGGGAGGCCTTGCAAAAGAAAACACACTGATAAGGGAGAAGAGAGAAATAGATCTATTTCTCTCTACTCCCTTTTATCAGTGTGTTTTCTTTTGCAAAGCAATAGCCTGCAGGCTCTGTTGCTGGCCTTGACCCGATTACAAGCCGGGGGAGGCTTTTTCAGCTCATAAATAAGGGCTGAAAAACTCGGCTTATCTTCGAGTATATATGGTACTTAATGGTTTATTATGAAACTGGCATTTTCCTTTTTACCTTCTGCACAAGTGACAATACAGCCTGTCTTTTTGTCCATCTGGAGAGGAGGTCTTTTCACACAAAGGACAAGGCAGCTTCTCCTGCTGATTGTAGCAACTATCACACATAAGACAGTTGTGATGCCACTGGCTACTGGTCCGTGTGCCGCATTCTGCACATACCCTGCAATACTGAAAGCCACAAAAAGTAACTTTTTTCAGTTGATCATACTATGGAGTAGTTATTGTAAAGCATGTTCTTCCCTGGCTGAGAAAGGAATTTAAAATTACTTAAAGAAGGCAAAATTACCAGCCTTCAATCTAAGTGAGGTTTCTTCACTCAGTGCCTTTACTCAACACAAATGTCGTTTATTGGGTGTAGTTCCCCCTTTGCTGGTAGAAACCACCAAAAGAACTACTAACCACAGAGGAGCTTTTTCTTGACACCTCTACAGAGGAAATGACACCAAGAGGCCTTGGTAAGCGTGAACAAAAGTTATGCTGACTCTTGGTCCCGTAAATGCAATTCAAATAATTGCTGACTTTTCTGCACAGAGAATTTTTCATTATTACAAACTGGAATGGATTCTTTATGTTATCGAAGGCTTTTATGGCCAAAATCACTGGGTTGTTGTGAGTTTTCCAGGCTGTACGGCCATGTTCCAGAACCATTCTCTCCTGACATTTTGCCCACATCTATGGCAGGCATCCTCAGAGGTTGTGAGGTCTGTTGGAAACTAGGCAAGTGGGTTTTATATATCTGTGGAAGATCCAGGGTGGGAGAAATAACTCTTGTCTGTTTGAGGCAAGTGTTAATGTTGAATTTGCCACCATGATTAGCATTGAATGGCCTTGCAGCTTCAAAGTCTGGCTGCTTCTTACCTGGGGGAATCCTTTGTTGAAAAGTGTTAGCTGGCCCTGATGGTTTCTTATCTGGAATTCCCATTTTTTGAGTGGTGTTCTTTATTTAGTGTCCTGATTTTAGAGTTTTTTTAAAAAAAATACTGGTCACCAGATTTTGTTCATTTTCATGGTTTCCTCCTTTCTGTTGAATTTGTCCACATGCTTGTGGATTTCAATGGCTTCTCTGTGAAGTCTGACATGGTGAGTGGTCCAACATTTCTGTGTTCTCAAATAATATTAATAATATTAATCAGTGCCAGCTAACACCTCCCAACAAAGGAAGCAAGCAGGCGTTGAAGATGCAAGGGCATGCGATGCTAATTTTATCAAGCTGGTCAATTGCAACATTCACACTTCCCTCAGGCAGACAAGAGTTCTTTCTCCCTCCCATCCTGGACATCATTCCATAGATATATAAACCCCACTTGCCAAGTTTTCAACAGACCTCACAACCTCTGAGGGTGCCTGCCATAGATGTGGATGAAACATCAAGAGAAAATGCTTCCGGGACATGGCCAGAAAAACCTGGAAAACTCACAGCAACCCACTGGAATGGACTCTCCAGTTAGAGTCCGATGAAATTGGCTGAGAAGCCTCTCCTTATGCTTTCAAAATACTTAGTATGTGTTACTACACAACATACACTGTAATTATTGCCTTTATATTCAGTATTTCTTTAAAAAATTGACTCCTTGCATCTCAACAATCTCCTTTAAAAATTGCAGGTGAATATTTGTTAGTAGTCAAACTGACTTATAAGTTTCCCACATGCTGACTCCTTTTATGTTATTTAAGTACAATATTTTGGTAAAACTAAAATGAATGCAAAGAAAGCTGCAAAATGCTGATATGGTAAATACTGAACAATGTCTAGACTCGGCATGGGCAAACTTGGGCCCTCCAGGTGTTTTGGACTTCAACTCCCACCATTCCTAACAGCCGGTAGGCTGTTAGGAATGATGGGAGTCGAAGTCCAAAACACCTCGAGGACCAAAGTTTGCCCATTCTTGGTCTAGAACCACTTTCCTCCAAGTTATATACCAATATTATTAGGTTCAGAAATCCTAAAGAGTTCCATTCAGACTTCATTATTCTTAAGAGCAGACCTATTGAAATAAATGAAATTTTGACTCACAAGGTAAACTGAATTAAACAGGTCTCTAAATGTGCTTAAATCAGAATCTGATCCATGGTTTCTAATTCTAAACTAATCTAAGCAATTCACCATTTGACAAAGTCAAGAACAATAAGGTGCGATTTACAGCTTATTCGTGAGCAGAAGTGAGTTAGCTGGGTCTTCACAGAAGAAAGAATATGAAAAAACCCAGATGTTTATACTACCAAGTTCCAATTTTATATATACAATACTCACTTTACATTTCCAGCCATTTGTTGGTACAGAGTCCATAACTGGTTGTAAACAGAACGTGTGGTATCCTTTGTCACATGTATCGCATACTAGCATCTTGTTATCTTCTCCTGAATGCCTAAGAAACAGATTTGCAGATTAAAAAGCTACTGTGTAAAGCTCCTGTGTAAGTTCAATATGAGTAAGTAAGTAACTTTATTTTTCTATCCTGCCACCATCTCCCCGCAGGGACTCGGGGCGGCTAACATGGGGCAAAGTCCTGAAAGCAATAAATAAAGTACAACAAATAAAAACATAATACAATGAGTAAAAATACAGTAAAATTGACATTGTGCAAGACCAATACATTAACCATGAAAACTCATTTAGAGCATAAAATGAGTAAAAATAAAATCAAATGAGAGGAGGCTGTGTGAGAGCGAAGCTGTTTATCTGCATGCCAAAGAAGCCCAGCATGGAAGCAATGAAGGAAGTATAAAGAACTTTATTTGTGCTATGGAAACAGTATTGTTGTAAATAGTCTAACCATATTATTTTACTACAAAGAAACCATATTATTTTACTCCTAAGAAAGAGATAACATTGGTCTCTGTGTTTTTGTTCTTTTTATCACTTTGGGCTACTGGTGCTGGGTCACACTGCTGCTAATAGGTTACTCCAAAATAGGATCTTTTGTTAATAAGCCCACTAGCTCAACAGGGAAGACAATTGATTTTGGTTATAGATAACAGAAAGGAAGTGCTTCCATATACCACTTCATTTTAAAACACTCATCCTCTCACTGCTCAACAAAAACATTCACAGCTCTTATCTATGCTTCATTCTTGCCCAATTCTGCCATTCTCATTTCTATCTCTTCATCAACACTCTGAAAATGTTAAGATTTTCTGGGTGTTAAGGAAAATTACCAAAAAACAGCAGAGCACCCAAAAATATGCAGAAACATTCCGTTGAGCATTCAGCTCACAGCAAGCAGAGTGTAAAGTGCTATGTGGCTGTAAAGAATTTAGAGCTTAGGAGACAAAGATCCAGAATTCTGTCTGTAAAATCACAAAATGTATTTACAAAAATAATAAATTTCTAAAGAGTAAAGAACTGGGTAACAGCTACACTAAGCTAACCCCATCTCTTCTGGGGTTCAAAAAGAGGAAAAAATCACCAAACATTACATCTCTCCTGACTAGTCATGTGCGCAAAATTTGTTATCCAACTATTTTGTTTCTTTCATTCCTTCAGAGGCATGGAACAGGACCACCACCCCCCCCCCCCCGAACGAAAATAAACTCAACACGAAAGCAGGTTGGAGCGGGTACCAGCTCCAAGCCTGTTTTTCGGCATCATAGAGAAGAGGGATTGTGCTCCTTACTTGGTGCTCAGTTGCAAGCCCTGGCAGGAGGTCGCGATTTGGGCCTACACACCACACTTGCAGTGAATATGTGGTGTGTAGGCCTAAAGCGCACCTGCAAGTGCCTGCGACCAAGCGCCAAGTAAGGACCGCTCCTTACTTGGCGCTTCACTGCAGGCCCTGGCAGGCGCTCATGGTTTTGGCCTAAACACCCCACTCACAGTGTGTGTGTGAGACATGTAGGCCCAAAGCAAGTGTGCCTGCTAGGGCTTGTGCTTTGGGCCTACATACCACACACATAGTGCATATGTGGCGTGTAAGCACAAAGCACGAGTGCCTGCCAGGACCTTTATGGCTGCATGGCTCCGGAGCAAGGCCCAACCAAACACAATGGAGGCTGAGCCCCAGCAAGCCATCAGTGAACACGGCATGTTCCAGCCCTGGGTTTGTCCCTAGAACTCAGCAGTGGCGCAAGGTACGGCAGCAGCCTTAAAATTATGGGGAAGGAGTATTTGTATAGGATTGCCTGCCCATTGCCACCCATGGGATAAAAATATTCATTTTTTCGGATGCAGGACAAAAAAGCTCATTTGGAAAGGCACCCGTTTTTGGAAGTGGTGCTCAAAAACGAAAACAGAGCAGTACTAATGAAACGAACAGAAACAAATCGCGATCATATACAAATGCACGAGACTATTCCTGACGCACAAGCAAAGAGAGATCTCAATAAACACTGCACACACCAAGAAGCAAAAGTAGTAGTCAAAGACAAAAGGTATGCACCTGCAAAATATCCATTCTACACAACCAATCAGAATGAAAGCAGAAATAGGGAGGAGAGAAGAAATAGATACATTCCAATTGTCATTCAGGAGAGGGGAGATTTCTCTCAGCCTTTTATAAACTAACTACCCCTCATTGAGGAATGAAGTCTTGGGTAGTGTGGGGTTGAATTCCAACAACTGCCACCACAGGGTGATTTTCATTTCCCAATCCACAACCTTCATCTTAATTTTTCAATCTCTGATATCTGCAGGTTTTCTATAGTCTCTATTATCTAAAGCAGTGGTTCTCAACCTGTGGGTCCCCAGGTGTTTTGGACTACACCTCCCAGAAATCCCAGCCAATTTAGGCTTTCTGGGAGTTGAAGGCCAAAACATCTGGGTACCTACAGGTTGAGAACCACCGATCTAAAGTATCCTCTACTTTCTCATTAATTTCTCTAATAGTGACACCTTTGTATTTCATGTTAGCACACAATAAACAATACTCCAGTTTTGCTTACTTGCAGTTCTGGCACACTTTGCAGTCAGGACACTGCCAGCCTGCCCGTTTTAGAGCTGTCACTTGTATATCCAGACACATCCCATGGTAATGCTGGCCACAAGTAGTACAAAAAAGTTGATCTAAAAGGTCGCCAGGACTATCGCAAACTGCACAGTTAGCTTCTTCCTTTGCTGCAAGAAAGAATAATATCATCATCAGAAATTTCATTTCACCTCTCTTCACAATGGGATACAACAGTTAAAATACACAGATAAAACAGAGAAGCATTACAAACAGAACAAAGATGAAAGCAATACAAATTAATCTTAGGAGTAAAGTACTCAAATAGCTTCAACTAGCACCAGTAGATGGCAATTTTGATTAGGAAAACTAGAATGAAAGGAAGATTTAAAATTCATCCCCAGTGATTATTTAACAAAATTTAAGAACTTTACCCTGTCATGTTTATTTTAGCTTTCACATGTAGTTATTGCCTACAGAACTGCTTGATCTGTTTCATCAACATTCAAAGAATCAAGAATATATGCTTTTATTCAAAATGAAGTTAAACATGCACAGAGCTTATTTCTTTTCCTTGGTATTATCCTTCTTTCCCCTTTTATCATTCACTCTAATTCACATTTACTGCAAAGGTTGAAACACTTTCTGTACACAATTAGTTACTAGGAAACTGTCAACAGTCAGCTTCTATACATGTTATATTTAGTAGCTACATCTACGTCTAACATCGCTTTAATGAAATTCTTCATTGAAAGTGTTGCTATTCCTTACCTTCACCTATACTAGCACATCACATCAATGTCCTCACATAAAAGGTAGCAACTCTTACAATCAACTGAATTACTTAAATGTTACAAACAAGCAGGACAGTCAGTCAAGCTTGATTTGATCAGTTGTCCTTTGCAGATCCTCTAATAAGTCTGCTAGAAGGGCCCACAAAGAAGAATAAGAGTCGAAAGACTCTAGGAAAGCAGAACCTTTTGCTGTTGTTCGGTCATTTCTGATTCTTTGTGATCTCATGGACCAGCCCACACCAGATCAGTCGTTGCCACCACCAGCTCTTTCAAAGTCAAGCCAGTCACTTCAAGGATACCATCCATCCATCTTGCCCTTGGGCCCTTCTTCCTTTTTCCTTCCTTTTTCCCCAGCATCATTATCATCTCCAAGATATCCTGTCTTCTTGTTATGTGGCCAAAGTACTTCATCTTTGCCTTTAATATCCTTCCTTCCAATGAGCAGCCGGGCATTATTTCCTGGAGTATGGACTGGTTGGATCTTCTTGCAGTCCAAAGCACTCTCAGGATTTTCCTCCAACACCACAGTCCAAAAGTGTCTATCTTCCTTCGCTCAGCCTTCCTTATAGTCCAGCTGTCGCACCCATAGGTTACTACAGTGAATATCTCTGCTTTAACTATGTGGACCTTCGTTGCCGGTGTGATGTCTCTACTCTTCACTATTTTATTGAGATTGGTCATTGCTCTCCTCTCAAGAAGTAAATGTCTTCTGATTTCCTGGCTGCAGTCCACATCTGCAATAATCTTTGCACCTAGAAATACAAAGTCTGTCACTGTCTCCACATTTCTCCCTCTATTTGCCAGTTATCAATCCATCTGGTTGCCATAATCTTGGTTTTTTTTAAATGTTTAACTGCAACCCAGCTTTTGCACTTTCTTCTTTCACCTTGGTGATAAGGCTCCTCAGCTCCTCCTCACTTTCAGCCATCAAAATGGTATCATCTGCGTATCTAAGGTTGTTAATGTTTCTTCCAGAAATCTTAACTCCAGCCTTGGATTCATCAAGCCCCACACGTCGCATGATGTATTCTGCATGCAAGTTGAATTGGTAGGGTGAAAGCATGCAGCCCTGCCGTATTCCTTTCCCAATCTTGAACCAGTCTGTTGTTTTGTGGTCTGTTCTTACTGTTGATACTTGGTTGTTATTCAGATTCCTCAAAAAAGCAGAAACTACACACCTCCAAATGTATCAAATAAAGTTGGGGGGTATGTGCAAGTTGGGAGAGGAAATGTTCAGATGAAGGAAAGATGGACAGGGTGAGTAAGATTAAAAACAGCAGATAATGAATAAAGAAAAAAATACACAAAAGCTTGAAATTGCAATGTTTGGGAGGAAGTCCAATTCATGAATTATGTTGATACAACAAACCAAATCTTGAATTAACGTAAACCTTTTTAATAAGCTCATTTGGTTCACAGCTGCTACTTACATCTTAGTGGAGCCTGGTCAATGTGGTCTGGGCAAAGGAGGGAAAAGTTATTAAAATCCTGAAAAGTGCCTGCTCCAGCAGCACATGGGTAATGGTACATCTGGGTGCATTTCTCTTCACAGCATTTGATAGTGGCTCCAAGGTGCTTGCAATATGCACATCGCTGAAACACAAAGCAGAAGCCTATTTATTTCAGAGTCATACCACTAACAGAAAGATTATAATGATCTACTAGATTTCTGTATATCATACATCTTGTCATTTTTCCATACATTCATTCATCCTTGCAATCTCAACAACAACAACATTTTATTATGGCTCAAAGACCCTTGTTGCACCGTAGGTGTACAAGGTATACAGGTTAATGAGATTAACAACATCCAGATAATTAAACACACAAATGGGTAAAATTTACAACATTTAAAAACTGCTTAAAATACATGTTGGCTAAAAACATAGGTAAAAAACTAGAAGAAGTGCCAGTATGTTTCAGTCTGTGTCTAAAATTGGGAATTGTGTAACCCTAATTGCCTCGAAAGATACTTGGCAACCCTCAAGGTAACATGGGGAAGGTCATCACCAAGTAGAAACATCACATAAAATTCCATTGGATGAGCTGGTAAGTTTCTTAGTAGTATGTGTGCTCGGGCCTGTTCATGGGCAGAGTCATTCATTATATGGGGTACCCGCAAATCTCCCACACAGCAATTCAGACAGAAGCACATTACACCTTGCTTTGGAAAATAGGCAATGGTATTTGGCCAAAGTCAAGTTCTTCAGATACCCGGGCTGTGGCGCAGGCTGTTGAGCAGCCAGCTGCAACAAATCACTCTGACCAAGAGGTCATGAGTTCGAGGCCAGCTCGGAGCCTGCGTTTGTCTTCTGTTTTTGTTCTATGTTAAGGCATTGAATGTTTGTCTATATGTGTAATGTGATCCGCCCTGAGTCCCTTTCGAGGTAAGAAGGGCGGAATATAAATACTGTAAATAAATAAATAATAAATACTTTGCTGGGTGGAAAGGCTCAACATAATGTATGGACAGGGCACTAGACGAGCAAGATACATAAGAACAAGAATGCAACTCACAAAAGTCAAACAGGACATGTTAACAGTGAATCAAACAGGATCGTAAACTCAAAACTCTGATCTTGAGCCAGTATTTAAGTGACCACAACCAGGCTCTTATTGACAGAAGTAATAAGACACAAGATGGTACACATCTGGGGAGCTGAACACTGTGTTTGCTGTTTGTTGGTCTATTTTTGATGTTAAGTCATCAATCCAAATGCTGGAAGCATACAGTACCTAGGAATACAATCTCCACCTGAGATAAATGAGGTGGAAAAATAGCAACTTAATCCAAGCCATACACTGAAACTGAGAACTGACTAAAATTTAGTTTTCTGATTCACAAACCAAACACTCCAATTCAAATATGAATAATTTCCAACAAGACAGCATTTCAAAATGCTAATTTTAATGCTAATTTTATTACTGCAATAAGTTCCATTGTAAAGATTTTTAGACTCTTTTTTGAACATCAAGTCTACAAGGCTAAATATGGACCGCCTTTCAGCCACATTCAGATATAAATTTAGTGCTCAACCCTTCAACTTTGTATTGTTTCTTCTTCTGGGTATCAGCTAAGTGGTCTTGTCACCAGTTTTACACAAGGGGGTTGCATTAGATAGGTTTTCATAAATGAGAACAATCTGTAGAAACTTGAGAAAGAGTGAAAAATGATTTACTATAGGACATAGAGAAGCAGGGGGAGGATCAGGGTGGGGAGGGGGTGTCTAATTACATTTAATCGAATCGTTACAACGCATATGGAAAAACACAACAGAAATTAAATCCATTTGGCAACTTAGCAAGAAAACCACTGTATAAACAATGTGGTATATATAATCAGAACCAAATAATAAAAAACCCCTCAGGATATCAACATTTGTTGAATTCACAGAGGCAAGCGATAAAGCAGTCAAAAGTAATAAATCCCCACTGGAGATATTTTTTGCAACAGCTGCTGACTAGAAAGGGTTTTTTTCCCATTAGTAGACTAGAAGTTATGATTTAAGAAGCTCAAGCATGTTGTTATTGTAACTCTGTCTGACCTTTGACAAAGAAGAGTTCAAACAGCAAAAAAATAAAATGTTTTTAAAGCTCTGTTACATAAAGAGCAATTTTTTTTAGAGACAGCAGAAATACTTCTCCAGGCAACTTTTTTTTTTTTTTTAAAAAAATCAAAACAGATTTAAGTTATATTTAGTATACTCTGTAAAGTAGTGCTTTCCAAAAGTGATGGTCCTGGGACTAGTGCCATGACACAAGCCATTAGCTGCTGGTCTTTGGAGAGTATTCACCAAAGAAATAAACAGTGATTGGCAACAACCATAAATATGGTTCCAGTTCCTAATAGTGACCAGTAGTCCTCTGCTGGCTTGTATTTTGGGGTCTGTGCTGTGTCCGCTTGAGGTACGTGTGAATGTTGCAATCAGCCACCTTGATTAGCATTTAATGACCTTTCAGCTTCAAGGCCTGGGTGCTTCCTGCCTGGGGGAATCCTTTGTTGGGAGGTGATTAGCTGGCTCTGGTTGTTTCTTGTCTGGAATTCCCCTGTTGTTCTTTATTCACTGTCCTGATATGGATGCCTGCCATAGATGTGGGTGAAACGTTAAGAGAGAATGCTTCTGGAGCATGGCCACGCAACCTGGAAAACTCACAGTAACCCAGTGATTTGTCAGGGCATGGATGGACAGGACAGGAGCAGGTGGAGAGATGTGATACGACCGTCACCCTGACCTGTTGATGACCTTCTCTCATCAGTCAGACCACTTATGCAGCTGGCAAAAGTAGCACTGACAAACGACACCTCAATCACAGATTTACTGCTGATCCCAGCGGTACTAGGCTTTATTTTCAAGACTATATACAACTCCAAAAACCATCACTCTCCGGGCACATGTTCCCCAGCAAGGGAAAAGCCGTTCATCAAGCCAAGTCTCTAATCAGTGCTTGCAGGCACCTCCCACATTCCACAGTTCATGACGAATGTTCTGTCCATGCAGTTGAAACTGAAGTCTTGACCCATTGGCCCTGCAGGCTATCAATCAGGGCTGGCATGCAATTCACTCCTATGCTGCTGGAAAGCTTGCCGGAACACAGATGCACAATACAATGGCATACAATTGATCTAACATTTCACACTCTATAACAGCAAAACACACTAACATGATTCCAGCCATGAAAGCCTTTGACAACACATCAAACCACAGACACATCAAGAACCCCCAATGAACGTAAGCAAAGTAAATAACTGAACTTGTAGGTGTTGTGAGAAGAATCAGGCCCAGAGAGCACTCTCTACTCTACCATATCTTCATTCTCATCAATTCTGGAGAATTAAGGAAGATGGTGAAATGCAATAATACAAGACTGTACAGCACAATCATTTGGCAAAGCAAACCCCACTCATTTGATGGTATTGAAGCCCATATCAAAAGGAACAGGGCTGAGTGATCCCTGAAGACAGCATTTTTAATGGGCTGGAGAGCTTCTGACTGATGGAAGTACCCCATATCAGATGTCCTTTCTTGAAGGCACTGTCTGAATTGCTGTTCCCCATTCCTTCCATTTAGCACTTCAGCACTACATTCCTTTTCTTTTGACTATTCTTAAATTGGTTTCTTCAAACACTGTTGCCATAAACTAACAGCTACATTGTTTACACTGAGCCCATACAAAGCAATTAGACAGCAAATGTTAAAAACAATTAGTTTGAAACATTAATTTATAACTTTTTAAGCGCTATGTAAATTACATCCATCTGCTGCTTCTGTTTTTTCTGAATTGGGCCACATACGTCAAACATAGCCTTTCCACGTCTTCCAGAGAACAATCTTTTCTGTCTGCCTTTCAACGAATCCTTTTGTATTTCCATTACAAATGGATAAAATACGGTGGAAAATACAGTGATTGCTTCCCCACGCCTACTATCTACTAGCTTTCACTTGTATTAGGTTCCTTTATTTGACAACCCAGAAACTTAAACAATATAATTACTATATGAGCTTTGAACATGTAACAACACTGGTTTTATACAGCTGTCTTTATTTGCCAACTTTTTGTACAGAATTGCACAGTACATTAAGCCTCCTACTTACCAGGATCTGTAACTATTAAGTAAATTATACCTTTTTGATAAATATGCTTATATAAAAACATTGATTATTCTAACCCTTTAAGTATGTCCCAAAACAGATGTGCACAACTACAAATCCTATTTGCTTCGAGGTTTATGAAGTGCAATGACATTTTTACAACTGCACATAATCCCCTCGCCCAGGAGCAAGACAAACCATAACAAAGCTTCGCCATCTGTTTCTTAATTTTGCATTCTGTTAACTTTGCCTTCCAAACCAATAATCATTTCTCTTGTAAAACAGATTGATCATCCATAATGTCTAACAACTAAGCCATCTAGGAAGGGCTTGTGTATCTATGTTTCCAAGGCTATAAATTAAAGATACCACATATAATCCTCACATATATTCTCTGAAACAGATTTTCACTTATTCAAATTTCTGTTAAGAGAAACATTGATGATATTCTTGGAAGGCGCACCAATATGTGTTGGGTTATTAGCAGCAAGATCCGCAACTGTTACTTTCAATTCCCAAGTTAACTTGTTGCTGCTTAAAGCTCAACCTGCCTTCTCACTTCATAAAGACCTCCAAGAAATTTCTCTTTAAAATGAGGCATCAGAACAGAAGTTAAACAAAAGTTAACCGCATAATGGAAGGAAACGTCAAAATCTGCAGAGGGAAAAGGTGGGTATTTCAAGCTGAAACTAGTGAGCGAATTGGAGGCATCTTGTCCAATAAGAACAAATTTAAATGTTTTGCAGAGCTGATATTAAAAAGCATCTACAAATTGAAAAAAAATCATTCAGGGACAGAGAGGAGGGAAAGCTCTGCAACGGCTATTAATCCAATAAATGTTATCATCTACTAACAGAAATCTCTAGACCACACATGGGTAAACTTGGGCCCTCCAAGTGTTTTGGACTTCGATTTTCACAATTATGGAAGTTGAAGTCCAAAACACCTGGAGGGCTCAAGTTTTCCTATGCCTGCTCTAGACGATACTTCACTTACATGGTCCTGAGTTGAAGTTTGGATCATTCACCAAGTATGTATGTCCCTTCAAGCTGACTGTCATAAATTTCAAAGGAATACTCAAGGGTGGTTCTGATAGTTCCTTCCTCTGAAATATAGCCTACTATTATTCTTTGGAGATCTCCCATCCAAGCACTAACCAGAGATGAACTTGTTTAGCTTCTAAGATAAGCCAGGAACTGGTGCCTTTACCGTATTTAGGGCTGGAGTATTCAATGTTGTTTTGTGCCTTCAAGTCATTTCTGACAGAAGGTGAACCTATCACATGGTTTTCTTGGCAAGATTTTTTGAGAAGATTTTCACTGCCTTACTTCACTTAAATCAACTGAGATAGTAACTGAGCTGTGGTGGTGCAATTGGTTAAATCTTTGTGCTCCTGAACTGCTGACCTAAAGGTCGGCAATTCGAATCCACAAGACGGGGTGAGCTCCTGTCTGTCAGCTTCAGCTCCTGCCAACCTAGCAGTTTGAAAATGTGAGTAGATAAATAGGTACCACTTCTGTGGGAAAAGGCAGAGACATTCCAAGCAATCTTGCCGGCCACACAACCAGGAGATAACAATGCAGGCTCCCTGGCTTGACAATGGAGAAAAAACACCTTCCCAGAGCCAAAGATGGGCACCGCCTCCAGAGCCGGAAATGAAAGGAGAAGCCTCTGCCTTTGTTTGTGTGTCTTCATTGTATGTGACTGTAAAGGCATTCAATGTTTGCCTGTTATGTAAAATGCTGAAATCCATTCTGAGTCCCCTAGGAGAGAAGTGTGGAATATAAATAAAGTGTGTAGTTGTAGTTGTTGTAGTTGTAGTTGTTGTTGTTGTAAAAGACAATAGAGGGGCCAGCTACATCCCAATGGCACTCCTCATACCAAATTTGCAGGCGGCTCTCATCAGCGTGTGCCTGAGACATAGGACAGAAACGTACAACACCCTATCACACAAGTGATGTGGGCCAAATGGATGTTTCCTAGCAGTGCCTTCAGGAATCAACACAGAAGTAGAATACTTGTATCCAAGTACAGTACCTCTTTTCCTGATCTTTATCATAATAAGAGATTCTAGAAGAATCAGTGCTGAGAGGAGAGCTCTAAACTAATCTAAACAAAGGAAGAAACAGCACTGGAACAAAGGTTCACATCACAACATTTTTTCAAAGTAGCTCTTCCCTCTATTTGTTTCCACGGCCAAGCTGGGATCCAAACCCTGGTCACCAGAACTCCAAAACACAAAACACTACATCACACTGGTTTTGCATATTTGTTTTCAGTTACTATTAAAATGAATCAATCTATTTTGAAGGCTCTATCATCTTCCCTATCAAAAAGTATTTCTGTGGAAAACCTCTGCACACTTGTACACTCACTAAAATGCAAACTTGTGTAACTGAGGACATGGTTTATCCTTATTATGTAGATTATATGTAGGACAGAAACCATATCACTAAGAACAAATAAAGGAGCATGAAGAAAAGTACTGGTATCCGTTTTCCTGTTAATCAACCCTCTTTCCCTAGAGATCTGCCCAAGATGGAGCAATGATCTTATGTGACACCAGCCAGAGCTCAGCTTTGGAGTCAAGTTGATTCAGCACATGCATATATATGTGTGTGTATATATATAGAGACAAAGATAGTAACAGATTTTAATTTTTAAGAAATTAGTGCTTATCACGGCCTTTCATAAGCAAGATAAAAACAAATTCAGTCATTTCCACACTGATGTGGACAAAATAAGAATAATTTGTCTCCTGTTTAAACTTGAGCTGCTTAATTATTTTAGACACATTATGTCGAACTTCAGCAGTGGTCAGCAATTTAATGCTAGGGCCCATGATGAAAGGAGGTGGTAATACTACAACCTTGATTTCGTCCAATTAAAAAAGTGAAATGAAGTGGACAGAATTACCACATAGTGCTTAATAAGGCTGACATTTTTGCAGCAGACAAAATAAATGAACTGCCAGTGTTAATGCATGTAACAGGTCCAAATAAAATTAAGAGAATGTGATTATGAGCCTCTTACACTGGCATGCCTTGCCTGGCTTTCAGCTCTGCTTTACCTGCCTCTCAAGTACTTTGACCTTTTTGTTTTTCAGCTGAGTGAACATTGCTGCCAGGTTCGACCTTTTCTAGGGGATTTATCCATCATAACAGTCTAGATCTGACAGGGAACAAACATTGTCAAGATGCCCAGGGCACGATCTTGACGCAGTAAATGCAAAACCCACTAAAGATAATTATTTTGCATGAAACATTGGAGTACATCTCTAACTATTACCAAGGGATGAAGCACAGTATTAGAAATAATAATTCTGCTCTGATCTTGTAACTGGCTTACCCGGATGATAGTGGCTGCAAGCATAAAGAATAACTGTTCATTGTGCATAAACCTGTACTGAATACTGGTACCAGAAAGTAAAAATTAGTTTGGCAGGTTTGCTCTGGATGTCACTGAATGCTGCTATATCACATGTTTGAAAGTTTACATATACGGTATATACACTGTGTTTGAAAAAGAACTCCCTATTCACCATTTACTGTATATATTTGAGTATAAGCCTAGTTTTTCAGCCCTTTTTTAAAGACTGAAAAAGCCCCCCTCGGCTACTCAGGCGAGGGTTCTGGTTGGCTTATATTTGGGTCAGCTTATATTCGAGAATATATGGTACATTTCTTATTTTTCTCTATTATTATTGGTATTATTACATTTATTATTTTCCTCTATTATTGTTGCTACTATTACATTTATTTTACTCTATTTTTATTATTATTATTATTATTATTATTATTATTATTATTATTAATACATTTATTATTTCACTCTGATCTTATTATTATTGCATTTATTATTTTATTCTATCTATTATTACATGTATTATTTTCCGGTATTTATTATTATTATTACATGTATTATTTTACTCTATTACAGTAGAGTCTCACTTATCCAAGCTAAACGGGCCGTCAGAAGCTTGGATAAGCGAATATCTTGGATAATAAGGAGGGATTAAGGAAAAGCCTATTAAACATCAAATTGGGTTATGATTTTACAAATTAAGCACCAAAACATCATATTATACAACAAATTTGACAGAAAAAGTAGTTCAATACGCAGTAATGTTATGTTGTAATTACTGTATTTACAAATTTAGCACCAAAATATCATGATATATTGAAAACATTGACTACAAAAATGGCTTGGATATTCCAGAGGCTTGGATAAGCGAGGCTTGGATAAGTGAGACTCTACTGTATTATTATTATTATTATTATTATTATTATTATTATTATTAATACATTTATTATTTCACTCTGATCTTATTATTATTGCATTTATTATTTTATTCTATTTATTATTACATGTATTATTTTCCTGTATTTATTATTATTATTATTATTATTATTATTATTACATGTATTATTTTACTCTATTATTATTAAAAGGATACATAAGCACATTTATATTGAAGAAGATGAGAATAATGATTTGATAAGAGTTGATCTTAAATTTGAGCTTTATGTAAATATTCAAAAACATTTAACCTTCTGATGCCTCAATTAATGCAATTTTATTGCTATCTATTTTTATTTCTGAAATTTACCACCCTAGGCTTATACTGGAGTCAATGCTTTCCCAGTTTTTTGGGGTAAAATTAGGTGCCTCGGCTTATATTCGGGTCGGTTTACACTCGAGTATATACAGTAATTTAAATGGTGAAAAGGGAGCTCTTTTTCAAACACCTTGTATAAGCAAAGTATCAAAGCACTAGTTTTTGTGGGAGGGTACCACTGCACTCATGTCATCCTTGTGGCATTCCCATAGGCAACTGGTTGACAACTTTGTGAACAAAATGCTAGATTAGATTGTATGATCCACAAAAGCTTTTCTTCCATTCTTATAACCATGCACTCCAAAACATGTTACACACAAAACAAACAAACAAAAATCCATCAGTAATCGATATCCAAACAGTATAACACTGGAACACAACCTGTCCTCAGAAATGTTTAGATATTTACATTAACATATGATGAGTAGAGTGCTATAAGCAGGGCTCCGTCCTGGTCCCAGTTCTGTTCAACATGTTTATTAATGACTCAGATGAAGGGCTAGAAGGCATGGTCATCAAGTTTGCAGACGACACCAAATTAGGAGAGATAGCCAATACTCCAGAAGACAGGAGCAGAATTCAAAACGATCTTAACAGATTAGAGAGATGATTGGCCAAAACTAACAAAATGAAGTTCTGCAGGGACAAATGTAAGATACTCCACTTAGGCAGAAAAAATGAAATACAGAGATACAGAATGGAGGACACCTCCCCAATCTCTTTGAAAGATACAGAATGGAGGACACCTCCCCAATCTCTTTGAAAGCTACAGAATGGGGGACACCTCCCCAATCTCTTTGAAAGATACAGAATGGGGGACACCTCCCCAATCTCTTTGAAAGATACAGAATGGGGGACACCTCCCCAATCTCTTTGAAAGCTACAGAATGGGGGACACTTGGCTCGACAGCAGTATGTGTGAAAAGGATCTTGGAGTCCTCATGGACAACAAGTTAAACATGAGCCAACAATGTGACATGGCAGCTAAAAAAGCCAATGGGATTTTGGCCTGCATCAATAGGAGTCTAGTGTCTAGTTCCAGGGAAGTCATGCTATTTATTTATTTATTTACAGTATTTATATTCCACCCTCCTCACCCCAAAGGGGACTCAGGGCGGATTACAATGAACACATATATGGCAAACATTCAATGCCAACAGACAAACAACATACAGTATAGACACACACAGAGGCATTTTAACATTTTTCCAGCTTCATGATTCTGGCCACAGAGGGAGCTGTTGCTTCCCCATCTACTAGTGGCTGTACTTCCTCATTCCTTTCCTCGTGTTTTGCTGGCAGTTTTATGGTGTTGTAAATTAGATAAATTAGCCTCCCGCATAAAGCGTACCTAAATTTCCCTACTTGACAGATGCAAATGTCTTTCAGGGCTGCATAGGTCAACAGCAAGCCGGGCTATTTAATGGTTGGGGGCTTAACCCGACCCGGGCTTCGAACTCATGACCTCTCAGTCAGTAGTGATTTATTGCAGCTGGTTACTAGTCAGCTGCGCCACAGCCCGGCCCTCTATTCTACCCCTCTATGCTACCCCTCTATTCTGCCTTGGTCAGACCACACTTTTGTCCAATTCTGGACACCACAACTGAAGGGAGATGTTGACAAGCTGGAATGTATCTAGAGGAGGACGAGGTTGGGAGAACAAGCCCTATGAGGAGTGGCTTAAAGAGCTGGGCATGTTTAGCCTGCAGAAGAGAAGGCTGAGAGGAGACATGATGAGGGCCATGTATTAAGATGTGAGGGGAAGTCATAGGGAGGAGGGGGCAAGATTGTTTTCTGCTGCCCTGGAAACCAGGGCGCGGAACAATGGCTGCAAACTACAGGAAAGGAGATTCCACCTGAACATTAGGAAGAATTTCCTCACTGTGAGAGAGAGCTGTTCAGCAGTGGAACTCTCTGCCCCAGAGTGTGGCGGAAGCTGCTTCTTTGGAGGCTTTTAAACAGAGGCTGAATGGCCATCTGTCGGGGGTGCTTTGAATGTGATTTTCCTGCTTCTTGGCAGAATGGGGTTGTGGACTGGATGGCCCGTGAGGTCTCTTCCAACTCTATGATTCTATGATCTCTGCTGAAAAAGAGGTAATGACAAAATGGCTTTGAAGTGAGCGTTTCTGTGTGACAGAATCATCTCAATCCCAAATTCCAGGATGATTGTCTCTAAAAGAAAATTAATGGAAATGTGTGTGTAGAGGTGTTGGTGTTTTATTTATCACTACATTTTAAGTGTCTATGTGTTTCCTATTCAGATTAATAAGGCAAAACCCCTCTCCAAACTCATGATAATATGCTAATTCAGAGCTTTGAGAAAACAGTTTTCCGAAGTGCCAGCATATAAATGAAGCTTATTGTGGAAATCCCACCAGAAGCATAAGTCCTTGTCTGTGCCTCTGATGGGTCTTTCAAGCTTTTCTATTTGTATTTTTGTGCCTTCTGTGTCAGCTTCTCTCTGGATGCCTTTGTCCACTCTGTCTTTTTGCAAAGCATTTAAGGCTTTCAAGCATCTGTTGTAATTCTGATTTTATACAGCATCAAACAGTCTTTGAAATTTCTTTACAGCCACAACCTCTCTTCTAACATTCTAGTACTCTGACATACAAAATGTAGAGTTCAAGGCAGAGCCCTTTTCCACAGCATAACATCATTGAAGTTACGAGAAAGAAGTGAAAACTATTATAGAACTGCCTCTGCTTTCCTGCTTTATTGCCAAGAGTGTATTCACACAGAATATTTTCTACAGGACATTCTTTGGGCACTGAACTAGAGCAACACTTCAAGGAAGAGGAAAAAAAAAGAAGGGCTGGTAAGGAATAAATCTATTTTTCTTCTTGATGGATACTGCCAACAGGTCCTGAATTAAACAAACCCATACTGCTTGCAACTGTAAAAGAGTCATGTAAAAGAGTCGGCTTAATTGGAGCGAATGGAATATTATGTAGACTACAACAACAAGGCAGTCAAAGGCAATCTCAGATGGTGCTTTGTTGTTCAAGCTTATCAAAATGAACAGAGGTGGAATAACTAACTCAAATAAAGAACCACTTGACACACACACCCCAAATTTAAGTTTCATTTTATATTTTGTATTTCTATTTCCTACTTTGCAAACTTGGGCAGTCAGTTGCAAGTGTTACTTAGCCAAGTTATACATATTTCTGCAAGAGTAATATAAGGTAAATGTTTCCCATTGGCATTAAGTCTAGTTGAGTCCGACTCTGGGGGTTGGTGCTCATTTCCATTTTAAACCAAAGAGCCGGCATTGTCCGTAGACACCTCCTAGTTCATGTGGCCGACATAACTGCATGGAGCGTCATTACCTATTGATCTACTCACATTTGCATGTTTTCGAACTGCTAGGCTGGCAGAAGCTGGGGCTAACAACAGGAGCTCTCCCTGTTCTGCGGATTCGAACTGTTGACCGGTCAACAAGTTTTGCAGCTTCACGGTGTAACCCACTGTGCCGCTGCAGCGCTTTAAGAGTAATATACGCATGCTTTTAAAATTAGGCCTTCTGCATCTATGGTGAATTCCCAATGTTAGATTGAGATTTTACTTCGGAAGAATAAGAAATCTGCTTACTTTTTAGCATTAGATGGTAGAATGGAGCCTCCTCAGACTCAGAAGTAATTTAACAAATTCATGGTGATACTCCATACTATTCATGAACATTTTAACACTAACCAGATAACAACAATGTTTTAGTTATTGCAAACATCCTTGAAGCAGAAAACTGTGGGTTGGCCAATCATCTTGATTAGTAAGAAAAGCACTGTATATCTCTCAAAATAAATGGAATGCTCTAAAACAGTGGTTCCCAACCTGTGGTCTGTAGACCACCAGTGGTCCCCAAGAACTAATATATGGTCGGCGGCCTCACAGTTACTACACCACTGCAACGAGAGTGACTAGACTCACAAAACCCTCTTATAGTACCAAGGTAACGGGGATGTCGGGAGGGGAGAGGCTGACTACCCATGAACGGCATGACAACAAGCCTCCTGACTGCTGCTTCTCCTCCTCCTCCCTCATTCCATGTGACGCCTGGAAGCGGGGACGCCTTGGTGTCGTCGTCTTTAAGTCCTGTTCCTGGGGTTATTTGGGATGCTGATTCCGAAAATTGCATTTGCTAGACCCCATCAGCTCTAGATTATTAAATATGGTTTTCTGTGGGTGAGCAGATATTGACTACTGGATGGCATATGTTCTGTATCAGAAACTAGAGCTGATGTGGTCTATCCAATGCAATTTTCTGAATCAGCACCCCAAATAACCACATCAAATCTAAAGCTGACCAAAAACAGATTCGTAACCATTTTGGGACTAATGTTAGAGAGTGGTCCTGGTCAAAGTGGTGCCTGGTTAAGTGGTCCCTGGTCAAAAAAAGTTTTGGAAACCACTGCTCTAAAACAAGGGTGTCAAACTTATTTTCCTGGATGCTTCCATCAGCCTTAAGGTTGCCTTTAAAGAGATGCTGAATCCATGGACGGAGAATCTGTAGCTACAGAGGGCCAACTATGATGTTTTTACATAGTGGTTCTGTAGTTTTATCCAATTTGGGTCCCCAGATGTTATTAAAAGATAGCTCTCGTCCCTTTTGATTATCCACCATGTGGACAGAGGATAATGAGAATTGCAATCCAACAGAATCTGTGGCTCTGAGGTTGGAGAAATGTTAAAGGACATCACATCCACAAGCCTTGTATCTAAATCCAAACTCCATTATCCTGACTAAACAGAATAAACAACAGCCTTCCAGATATTCCTGTATCACAACTCCCATCAGCTCTATCCATATTGCCTAATGGTGAGGAATATAGGAGTTCTAGTCCAGCATCTGAAGGAGGGCTGCATGAAACAACACAGTGGGCCAGATTTGGCCCGTAGACCTTGAGTTTGCCACATGTGCGCTAAAAGAAACCATAGAGAGAGGAGCTACGGAATTGTCAATACAAAATAAATGATATTTACATGCTCAGCAATTCTATAATAAATACTTTATCAAAGGGAAGAGAAGTTTGGCGCATAGCTACAATTAACAGGAGAGATAGGGGCCGGGCTGTGGCGCAGCTGGCTAGTAACCAGCTGCTATAAATCACTACTGACCGAGAGGTCATGAGTTCGAAGCCCGGGTTAGGTTAAGCCTTTGACCATTAATAGCCCTGGCTTGCTGTTGACCTATGCAGCCCCGAAAGATAGTTGCACCTGTCAAGTAGGGAAATTTAGGGACGCTTTATGCGGGAGGCTAATTTACAACACCATAAAACTGCCAGCAAAACACGAGGAAAGGAATGAGGAAGTACAGCCACTACTGGACGGTGAAGCAACAGCTCCCCCTGTGGCCGGAATCATGAAGCTGGAAAAATGTTAAAAATGCCTCTGAGTCTGTCTAATGTATGTTGTTTGTCTGTTGGCATTGAATGTTTGCCATATATGTGTTCATTGTAATCCGCCCTGAGTCCCCTTTGGGGTGAGAAGGGCGGAATATAAATACTGTAAATAAATAAAAATAAATAAATATTGTCCTCTTTATTACCTGCTCTTTTGTTCTGGGACTGTTTTAAAAAGGCTTAATGCCTTTTGGCCACAGACTTCTGAGTTACCATATATTGTTGCAATCTGTCTTAAATGGTATTTTATAAAAAGATGTGGTGCATGAATTCAGAGTGCTGACATAGAATCCATTCAATAAGTAAGCATACACAAAATGCATACAGCAAATATTCTAAGTGAGGGCTGTGTGAGCATCACCACATCAAACTCCTCACAAAAGGCACATTCAGCTTGGAAACACACTGAGCTTCATATATTGCAAACATTTGACGGACTATTTGAAGCAGGCTTCTCTAAATGTGCTCCAGCCAAGTGCCACTTGTCCATGCAGAAATTCCAGCTGCTTTGTCCTTCAGCAGAGATCTGCTGTGTGATAGCACATGCCAGTTATTCACTCGAGCAACACAAAATAAAATGAGTCTCCATTATCAACAGAACAGATATTGACAAAACCATGCTACTTGTACAAGCTATCAAGACAAGATGGGAGATTGAAGGGAAAGTCAATAAACAACCTTCTGATGCATATTATAGAGAGAAAGTATGTTGTATGCCTGAAAAAAGGCATACTGATATTGATGCTTAGTACAAAAATCCTAAAAGAAAGGTGATTGATAATGAACAACAGTGATTCGGAGAACAGATGTGAGACATACTAAGGCTTTCGCTTATCATCTTATTGAAAAGTACCTGATACAGTAGAGTCTCGCTTATCCAACATAAACGGGCCAGCAGAATGTTGGATAAGTGAAAATGTTGGATAATAAGGACGGATTAAGGAAAAGCCTATAAAGCATAAAATTACATTATGATTTTACAAATTAAGGACGAAAACATCATGTTTTACAACAAATGGACAGAAAAAGCATGCACATTAACGTTATATAGTAATTACTGTATTTACGAATTTAGCACCAAAACATTGCAACATTTACTACAAAAACACTGACTACTACTGCACTGGATAATACAGAATGTTAGATAAGTGAAGGTTGGATAAGCGAGACTCTACTGTACTTGCAAAACATGTCCAAGAAATTTTGAAGAAATAAGACTTTTTTTAAAAAAGCTCTAAACAACTTTTATTTCAATTGATTTCAATAGCATCTAAGAAGGGCTCAATTCTAGTTTCAATGTAGTCATGAATAATGAATAATATAATTGTAATAATATGATAATATACTACAATAATAGAATATATATATATATATAAAAATGTAATGTGCATAATTCTCATGGAGTAAACAACAAAACCACTGGACCAAATAACACCAAATTTGGCCACAAAAGACATAGTCATCCAATCAATCTGCAGGTGGCAGTGTATCAGCAAAAATGGCTAGGCGTGTCAGTGCTGACACGCGTGTCATAGGTTGGCCATCACTGCCTTATATCAACACTTTCTTTTATAGGACAACCTAGAAGCATTTGCCAATGAAATACAGTGTTCCCTCACTACTTTGCGGTTCACTTTTCGCGGATTCGCTGTTTCGCGGTTTTTCAATAAACTCTAAAAGACTATTATAAATCATTAAAAATTACAATTTACAGCCTAAGGAAGGGAGGCAGGAGAAGCCAAAGGGAGAGAAATGGAGCCCAAGCGGCAACGGGAGAAGAAGGAGGCAATTTATCAACACACGATTGGTCGATAAATCTTGACATAGTGTATAACTACTAAAATAATGTATAAATATTAAAATAAATATAGTGTCCCTACTTTGCGGATTTTCACTTATTGTGGGTGGTCCTGGAACCTAACCCCAGCGATAAGTGAGGGAACATTGTACTATCCCCCCTTTTCTCCTTTTATTTGCTTTAGCATCCAAACAAACACTTTAAAGACAGAAGTCGTACAAATGAAAACATGCCTTGAAATAATCAAGTCCACCAATGCATTAGCAGCGGGCTCTGCATTTCTGACCTCTTACACCGGAGGGACAATATAAAGGATTTGCAGCCATATGATCTCAATTACTTTGAACTCACTTTTGTGCTCCCTGAGACAACAGCTTTGTCCACGTTCACTGGTAGCTGCTCTTCAGTCTGGCAAACGCCCAGCGACCATTCCGCACAGCGGTGATGAGCCCAGCAGTGGCCTGCCGCAAGATGACCAGCAAAGAAATGAATTAGAGCTACACCTTTTACCAAAGACTACGTATTTATTCACTTCAGAGATGAAGACAAATTAAGGCAACTTAAGATAAACAGACAGAATTAACAGGAGATATGCTCTCGATATTTCTTTATAAGTAAAGGTAAAGGTTTCCCCTGACATTAAGTCCAGTCGTGTCCGACTCTAGGGGTTGGTGCTCATCTCCATTTCTAAGCCGAACAGCCAGCGTTGTCCATAGACATCTCCAAAGTCATGTAGCTGGCATGACTGCATGGAGCGCCGTTACCTTCCCACCAGAGCAGTACCTATTGATCTACTCACATTTGCATGTTTTCAAACTGCTAGGTTGGCAGAAGCTGGAGCTAACAGCGGGCGCTCACTCCGCTTCCCGGATTCGAACCTGCAACCTTTGGGTCTGCAAGTTCAGCAGCTCAGCACTTTAACACACTGTGCTTTGTAAGAACTGCCAATTACCGATTCTGTTTGTAGGAATTGATCGATGATCACTTATACCAAGACAGAGAAATAAGAGTCCTTTTTCCAAGAAGCAGAAACCCATTATGTTTATATTGAATACTTCAATATATTATACATTAAAGATTAGGTTCTGTAGCTCAAAAATGGATTACATTTCATTTTATTCTTCTAAAATATTATAGTTTGTGTCTCTTTTTTATTGTTTCCTGCATTATCCACATTTCATAAACCGATATAGAAGGCTGTGTACCGAAAAAGTAGGCACATGTTTAAATAAAATAATGTTCATTCCAAACCAATAGACTTCACTGGTGGGAAAATCAAGGCTTTTATGTTAAACAGCTGAATGCTGCAGTATTTTCTAAAATAGTAGCACAATATAAGTAATACAGAATGGTATAATGTGGCAAAATAATCCAGAAATGTAAATGTATGTGCTGGTGGCATACAAAAATGCAGGCTACAAATTAATACTAAATTCTAGACATTTCCATGCAAAATAGGTATCTCAGACAGTGAAGACTGAAATCGCCATGTGTTGACATCTTATAGAGCTGCAATCCATTGGAATATACAATACAAGGCCAGGAAGACCAGTGGTCATTTCAAGGCAACTTTAGAATGTTCCTTTGTGTACAATTATAGTACAAAATACTTCACCACCAAATATAATATAATGAAATATATTACTTAATAGTAGCTGCATGTTGTTCAGTTCTAAAAAATCCCAAAGCAGTACATTACCTGTGGGCTCAAATAAGGCTTGGACATCTATGTCATCTGGTAAGCCAACCATTCTGAGTTCATCCCAGAACTTGACTATCTGATCATCAGGAGTAGTTTGAGTGCTTATACTTGTACAAGGTGTTATACTCTGATGAGACTTCTCTCTGCATCAAAAAAGAAAAAAAGAGAGATTTAGGTAGGTAAGTGCAATTATCAGGCTGCAGTGAACTCTTTCAAAATATTTTGAAAAACATAAAGGAATGGATGTTTCAGATTTCCCAGCCTATCACTAAGATAATTTCATGCTAACCCTAAATTAACTAGCTTTTTCATCATATGGTATTGTCAAATACTGTCAATTGTTCACTTGAGTCAAGTAATACATTCAACAATAGAATGTTCTTAAGCAACTCCAGTTCATGCAATATATTTGATCATGTTATCGGACAAAATGAACTATCAGTAATAAAAGGTAAAGGGTTCCCCTTGACATTACATCTAGTCATGTTTGACTCGGGGTTGGGGCTCATCTCCATTTCTAAACCAAGGAGCCAGCGTTGTCCGTAGCCGGCTCCTAGTTATGTGGCCAGCATGACTGCATGGAGTGCCGTTACCTTCTCGCCGAAGCAGTACCTATTGATCTACTCACATTTGCATGTTTTTGAACTAATAAGTTGGCAGAAACTGGGGCTAACAATGGGAGCTCACCCCATCCCATGGATTCGAACCACCAACCTTCTGGTCAGCAAGTTCTGCAGCCTAGCAGTTCAACCCATTGCGCATACATTTTTAAATAAATATTCCCCACTATCCATGTCAAAATGCCATTTGAAATGTTACAGGATTTCAAGCTAAGTATAGAGATATTAAAGCGATGAATATTGGGGGGATAATACTAATAATAAAATTTATTTATACCTGGCCCCTTCTCCCCAGAAGGACTCGGGGCAGCTAGAGGTGATAATCAGAAAAGTTATGAGATCATGGAGTTTTGCTAAACAGTTAAAGTACAGCAGTTTAGAACTAACTTTTTAGTAGGTTTTTACTTCTTTGCATTGACTCTGGTTGTACAGTTGTGTCACACTAAGATTGGGGTTTCAAGACTGTTAACAGTTTGTGTGCCATTTCAAACCCATGGTTTAATAATTCTCAATGAAAAATAAAATAAAGGTGAAACAACTTCATTTGTCCTTTTTTTGCAAAATATATAATTATTTTATATGAAGACACTGAAGTACATATAATATATTCACTGTTTCCGCTATATAAAACAATTGTACAAATGCAAGTTATCCCCCTTGATGATATCGACATAATCTAGCACTTTAGCCCAGTTTCCTACAGATTTTATTCATGATTTTATCATGATATATTGTATGTTTTTTTATAACTTGTTTTATTGTTGTTTGATTTGTTTTACTGCTTGTTTTTATATTGTCATGACCGGGCTTGGCCCCATGTAAGCCGCCCCGAGTCCCTTCGGGGAGATGGGGTGAGGTATAAGAATAAAATTATTATTATTATTATTATTATTATTATTATTATTATTATTATTATTATCAACACAACGACATTGTATGGCACAGCAAACAAGCTAGATATGCTGGATTTCGTTTCGCAAAATCACAAGTCGAACACTTCCCAAGTGTCTAGGACTGTGTGATGTATTTTCTGATGATGTGTGCAGATCCCAGTAGGGTGGCCTTTTGCAGTTGGCAGATGGTGATTTTGTCAATGTCTATTGTTTCCAAATGCCGGCTGAGACCTTTTGGCACGGCACCCAGTGTGCCCATCACCACCGGGACCACCTGCACTGGTTTCTGCCAGAGTCTTTGAAGTTCAATCTTGAGGTCCTGATAGCGGCTGAGTTTTTCCTGTTGTTTTTCATCTATGCGACTGTCACCTGGGATGGCAACATCAATGATCCAAACCTTGTTCTTTTCCACAACTGTGATGTCTGGTGTGTTGTGTTCCAGAACTTTGTCAGTCTGGATTCGGAAGTCCCACAGTATCTTTGCGTGCTCATTCTCCAATACTTTTGCAGGTTTGTGATCCCACCAGTTCTTTGCTGCTGGGAGGTGGTACTTGAGGCATAAGTTCCAATGAATCATTTGGGCCACATAGTTGTGCCTCTGTTTGTAGTCTGTCTGTGCGATTTTCTTACAGCAGTTGAGGATATGATCAATGGTTTCGTCGGCTTCCTTGCACAGTCTGCATTTTGAGTCATCAGCTGATTTTTCAATCTTGGCCTTAATTGCATTTGTTCTGATGGCTTGCTCCTGGGCTGCAAGGATCAGGCCTTCTGTCTCCTTCTTCAGGGTCCCATTTGTGAGCCAGAGCCAGGTCTTCTCCTTATCAGCTTTTCCTTCAATTTTGTCAAGGAACTTTCCATGCAGTGTTTTGTTGTGCCAGCTGTCAGCTCTAGTTTGTAGTGCGGTTTTCTTGTACTGGTTTTTTGTCTGCTGTGTTTTGAGGAGTTTCTGATTTTTGACTTCAATCAAAGCAGGTTCTTCACTTTGCTTGACATATTCTGCCAGGGCATGTTGTTGTTGTTGTTGTTGTTGTTGTTGTTGTTGTTGTTGTTATTATTATTATTATTATTATTATTATTATGGGTACATTAAAAACAAAACTGGAATAGGTACTGAATCATAATAGAGGAAGAATTAAAATAGTAGTACAGATGTCCCCCACAATTTTCCCTACCTAAATTCCATTTTAATTCAATTTTCACCCTAGGAAACTTTGTGCTGCGTACAGTATGAATCATTGTCTCATTCAGGTCAGGCTGAGTATGAACAAGTGCTGTCAATTTAGTAATTAATGTGTATAAAAGAAATTTGCATTCATGCTTAAGGTCAAACTGACACAAAGCGGCAGAAAGTAAAAGAAACTAGAGCTATACAAGTGAAAAAATATCTACAGAATTCTGAGCGTAATTATATCTTGCAGTCATTCAGATTGCCCTTAAAAACGATCCACCTTAAGTCCCATGAAAAGGCTGCTGTTCTTTGTTATTGTTTCATTTCCTCTTTACGGCTTCGTTCGACTGGCGGCCGTCCAGGATGAGCCACCAATCAGGAAAGTCCAACACAACAATCGCTTTAGTACCTAAACTTGGAGGCCAGCCAGCATGGCACTTGGGCAGGATTACATCACCATCCCCAAGGGACAGCGTTGGGGAGCCGTTCCAAGCGAAATTAATTCTGCACTTTCACATGGGCTACACAAGGCGCTACTCATCAGCCGGCCCAGCAGAATCCAAAGAGCAGCAAAGGAGCCACTTAAGGAGCCCAGGGTCAAAATGGAATAGAATAGTCTCTGCTACGTTTTAACAACCTAGTGCGCTACACACGGAGGAGCATACAAAAGAACTTCAATATTGTATCGCTCATAAATACATTTTCCAATATGGAATAGTCAATAACACAACTTCTCAAAATATCCCACTGATACAACTACAGTAGAGTCTCGCTTATCCAACATAAACGGGCCGGCAGAACGTTGGATAAGCAAAAATGTTGGATAATAAGGCGGGATTAAGGAAAAGCCTATCAAACGTCAAATTTTGTTATGATCTTACAAAATTAAGCACCAAAACCTCATGTTTTATAACAAACTAGCTATGCCCGGTCACGCGTTGCTGTGGCGAAGTATGGTGGTATGGGAAATAAAGTATTGAGGAATTGGTGGTAGTTGAATCCCTTCTTATTAGCCAACATATTCACTTATCCAACCTTCTGCCGGCCTGTTTATGTTGGATAAGTGAGACTCTACTGTATATTTATAATCTTATATTATCTGCTTAGAACTGGATTATATGAGGCCCCTTCTACACAGCTGGATAAAATGCACACTGAAGTGGATTATATGGCAGTGTGGAGACAAGATAATGCAGTTCAAAGCAGATAATATAAGATTATAAATGGGTTATATAGCTGTGTGGAAGGGCCTTGAGTCTATACTGCCATATAATCTGGTTCAAATCTGATAATCTGTATTTTATAGGCAGTGTGGAAGAGGCCTAAGTGAGGCCTAACTCTGCCTGTCCCCTGGGCTGAGTGGGTTGCTAGGAGACCAAAATTATTCCTCTCCCTCTAATTAGGACTTTATTTTTCTTTTCTTTTTGTTGTATCAACCTAGAGGCATGGATGAGGGGTTGTGCTGTCAATTGTCAAGGTTGTGGGGTGTTTAGTTTTGTTGTTTTGTCCGCTGCCGTGATTCCATCACTCTTTTATATATATAGATAGATAGATGGAAAGAAAAAGCAGTTCAATACATTTTGTAGAAATTAGTGTTCCCTCACTACTTCACGGTTTGCTTTTTGCGGATTCGCTGTTTCAAGGTTTCTCAATAAACTCTAAAATAATATTATAAATCATAAAAAACTACAATTTACAGCCTAAGGAAGGAAGTAAGGAGAAGCTAAAGGGAGATAAAAGGAGCCCAAGTGGCAATGAGAGGAGAGGAAGGCGATTTATCAACACATGATTGGTTGATAAAGACTTAAAATAGTGTATAACTACTAAAATAATGTATAAATACGAGGGTTATCCAGAAAGTAGATTATGTTTTAGAATTAAAAATGAACAAAGTATTGGAGAAAACATTTACCATATGCAGTTGAAAGCCACACCCAAATACAACTTCTCAACGTAGTCGCCATTCAAATCTAGGCACTTATCATAGCATGAATGAGCTTGGAAACTCCTTCCCCACAAAACTCTGCCGCTTGTGTCTCAACCAGCCAGTCACCCCTTCCCACAGCTGCACATCATCACCCAAACACTGTGTTGAGGTTGCAAGGGGCAGAATTTTGCGGGGAAGGAGTTGCCAAGCTCATTCATTGCTATGATAAGTGCCTAGATTTGATTGAGAAGTGGTATTTGGGTGTGGTTTTCAACTGAATATGCTAAATGTTTTCTCCTATACTTTGTTCAATTCTAAAACGTAATCTACTTTTTGGATAACCCTTGTATATAGTGTCTCTACTTCATGGAATTTTATTTATTGTGGGTGGTCCTGAAACCTAACCCCCGTGATAAGTGAGGGAATACTGTACTGTGTGCTCTGGGTGTAAGTGAACTACAACTCCTACAAATCCCTCCGAAGACCTCCAGAACCTTTTGCTGGTCATGGGGGGTTCTGTGTGCCAAGTTAGTTCCAGGTTCATCGTTGGTGGAGTTCAGAGTGCTCTTAGATTGCGGGTGAACTATATATCCCAGTACCTACAACCCCCATAAATCATGGCGAATTCTCCCCAAACTTCTCTAGTATGTTCAGTTGCTGATCAATTCCTCTGTTTGCTGTGTGCCATAGAAAGGAATAGGAAATGGTTAAGGGAGAGGCAGGGGGCGGGGTTATGCAAATTCTACAGCAATGGAGAGAGTAAGAAACATTGGGATGTCTGTGGTGGAGGAAAAACAGGAAATCCAGGATGAAATTGTCCCCGTATGAAAGCCTTCACTTGGGTGGTGGGCAGTCTGGTGTTTGTTGGAGGACATTGGCAGGGCTCTTGGACATGTTCACGGTGCTCGCTATAACCTGCAATGTCATTGGAAGGAGGGTCGTTGGTGTCTCCTGAACTGTGGGAGCTACAGCTATTTGTAGAAGTAGGAGCTTGTGTGTGTAAGTGGACACCCCAGTCACACACACACATGCATACATATTGTCACTTTTATTTTGTGTATAGATTTGTATTTTGCAATCTCAATCACCCCAAGGTGCAGATGGAGATCAGTCAGATTCACATGGTTTGATTTTGAATCTTAGACAAAAGTCCAAAGATATCGAATAACTAACATTCCCCAACTTTTTTCACTAAGGACGTGTATAAAACCATTCAAACCCACCTATCAAAATATTTTCTTCAGAGTACATTAATTCATAAGTAGACAGAAGATGAAGCATTCATTTTGATAAAAGTTAGAAAGACTTACTTCCTCTGTCCTCTTGATTTGTGCAGGTCTGAGTTCTGCCTTGGAGTACTCTCACAAATGCCATCATGGCTGTCCCCAGTTTCACTCTTATTTAAAGGCTGGCTGCTCCATGGCGCAAGAAACCCTGGTGTTGGACAGTATTGTTTCAGTTCTCCTTGTCCTAATGAACTTCGCTCCCCACAGTAGCAAAAGGCGCAGAGCCGGTCACTGATAAAGAGGCAGAAAAACGTGTGGGAACGTCAGAAACCAGGTAAAAATAATGTAAGCAATTATCATCAAAAGAAATTTCACCATCCAAAATACCCGTAATATTAAATTTTAGTTGGTTTTAGTTTAAAATTGAGCTCAATTAGAACTCTGTGGCTGGATCTACACAGCCGTATATCCCAGTACAGTAGAGTGTCACTTATCCAAGCTAAACGGGCCGGCAGAAGCTTGGATAAGCGAATATCTTGGATAATAAGGAGGGATTAAGGAAAAGCCTATTAAACATCAAATTAGGTTATGATTTTACAAATTAAGCACCAAAACATCATGTTATACAACAAATTTGACAGAAAAAGTAGTTCAATACACACTAATGTTATGTTGTAATGACTGTATTTATGAATTTAGCACCAAAATATCACGATACGTTGAAAACATTGACTACAAAAATGGCTTGGATAATCTAGAGGCTTGGATAAGCGAGGCTTGGATTCGTGAGACTCTACTGTATCTGTTATTTGTTTTGAACTGCATTATATGAGTCTACACTGCCAGATAATCTAGGATAAGCAAATAATCTGGGATCAGATCCCGGGATATAGGGCAGTGTAGATCCAGCCTGAGTCTCTGGAAAACTACCAAAAAATTTAAGTATGGTTGTTTCTCAAATTTTCTGCAGTGGCACAATGGGTTAAACCCCTGTGCTGCTGAACTGCTGACCTGAAGGTTGGCAGTTTGAATCTGCAGAACAGGGTGAGCTCCCATTGTTAGCCCTAGCTCCTGCCAACCTAGCATGTTCGAAAACATGCAAATGTGAGTAGATCAATAGGTACCGCTTCATCGGGAAAGGCAAAAAGATGCTCCAAGCAGTCATGCTGGCCACATGACCAGGAGGTGTCTACAGATGTAGGCTCCTCAGCTTGGAAATTGAGAAAGAGCATCTCCCCAGAGCCGGACATGAGCACCGCATCCAGAGCCGGAAATGAAAGGAGAAGCCTTTGCTTTTGTCTGTGTATTTGTCTCATTGCATGTCATTGTAATGAAGGCCTGTGTCTGTTTGTTCTTTCTCCCACCCTGGACACTATTCCACAGATATATAAACCCCACTTGTCTAGTTTCTAACAGACCTCACAACCTCTGAGGATGCTTGCCATAGATGTGGGCGAAACGTCAGGAGAGAATGCTTCTGGAACATGGCCACACAGCTGGGAAAACTCACAGCAACCAAAGACTAGATTTATTTTATCAATTAAGAAATTGAAAAAAAATTCTGGAGTTTTCTTCACCAACACACAAAACTTTAAAGTCATTTTACTTCAGTTGGATGAAAGTTAGTGGAAAATAAATGATTTCTCTCAATTAGTATCAAGTTTTTAAAAATAGAGTAGTTTTAAAAGTGGGCCAAGAAGAAATGTCATCAATTAATCACTTTGTATTTTATTGAGATAAGAACAATTGGGCTATTATTACATTTAATTATCCTGTACTGCTCTAGGCACTGATAAATGGATTACATTTAATTCTACTTTTACTAAAATCCACAATTCCACTGACCGAGTTATTTGTGAATAAACTTTTGTAATTTGTAGAGCAGGCTTTCGACAGCTTATGCTTTAGGCGGATTAAACAACGGATGTTTTAAATAACTGCACTCATGCTCATTTCTGAAGTGTGTGCTTTTATATAGAGAAAATAGTAATCAAATTCGATAAAAGGCAACAATGAACTCTAGAAATACAGATTGGTCAAAAGACAACGTAGCACAATAAGAAGTTTCAAGCACGCACTTCTTTGAATACAGAGACAATGCTGAAACTTCACAGAACAATAACTAACTCCACCTGATCGCATCACGATTACAGAAAAGAAGTCAGCTATTCTTTTTGTTCTCCTGTATGTAAATAAAGGGAGAGATATGGCAAAATGCCTAAGTGCTCAACCACTTTCAAGAACGTCTTCCATTTTTTCTGCACAGACAAAATACTCTCAAATGCACAGAATAATGGCAAACCAAAGCTTTAAAGTAATTTTAAGTGGTTTTGACCCCTAACAGAAGCAAAGATAAATGTAACAGTTTTATATGAAAGGGACCAGCTGATTAAATTCCAAAATACAATATTCTATTGAAAGATATGAAACAGTCTCAGGGACTTTACATATCCTACATCAAAACTTGGATTAATTGTTGTTAGGGAAAGCCTTGAATTTTTTGTGTGTGCCAGAAGTGATTTGAGAACATACTGCAAAGTTGTTTCTAGTGTGAGAGAATTGGCTGTCTACAGAGAAGTTGCCCAGGGGACGCCCGGATGTGTTACCATCCTGTTGGGAGGCTTCTCTAATGTCTCCGCAAGCTAGAGCTGACAGACAGGAGCTCACCCCGTCTCATGGATTTATTTATTTATTTATTTATTTATTATTTGCGGTATTTATATTCCGCCCTTCTCACCCCAAAGGGGACTCAGGGCAGATCACATTATACACACATAGGGCAAACATTCAATGCCCATAAACACATCAAACAGAGACCGAGACAGACAGACACAGAGGCAATTTAACCTTCTCCTGAGGGGATGTTCGATTCTGGCCACAGGGGGGAGCAGCTTCTTCATCATCCACTCTGATGGCACTTCCTCATTCCAAGTCATAAATTAGTTAAACTTGCCTCCCCACTTTTTTTTATAAGTGGTACCTTATTTCCTACTTGATAGATGCAACTATCTTTCGGGTTGCTAGGTCAGCAACGAGCAGGGGCTATTTTTTATTTTTAATTGACGGGTGCTCACCCCGCCACAGGCTGGCCTCGAACTCATGACCTCATGGTCAGAGTGATTTACTGCAGCTGCTCAACAGCCTGCGCCACAGCCCGGCAACCTTTCCGTCAGCAAACCGGCAACCTTTCCGTCAGCAACCCAACCTTCAGGACAGCAGTCCAGCCAGCACGAGGGTTTAACTCACTGTGCCACCTAAGCCTTGAAATGAATGATAGACTGCTGGATTTCAAGTGAGAGGTATGAAGAGTATGTTCATTTAAGTCTTTTCCCATGCAAAACTGTAACACCTCAGCTGTCAATTCAGGCTGATATTTCAAAGCAGGATCAGGATCCAACATCCTCCGCACTTTTTGTTGAGGTCCCATCTCTTCCCACAACACTAGCCCAATACTGGCATTTCTAACCTGGTTTTTGCTTCAACACCAACAGAGGCAACAGGGCTTGCAGGTTCCCCAGAAACTGAGCTCTGAAGAGTTTGTGTTAGCTTCTTATCACCATCCTCTTCAGCTTGGGCTTCCTCCTCTGGAGACTGTTCCTTGATTTCTGTTGGAAAGGGAGAGTTATTTGGTCACCCATTTCAATGTCAAATCACCTCCAAAAATAAGACCTATCATGATTTTTCAGCATTTCTGAGGATGCTCAAAATATAAGCCCTATTTCAAAAATAAGCCCTAGATATAGCTCATTTTAAAAGTCAACTTGGAAAAATAAGACTGCCCCTGAAAACAAGCTCTAAAGCATCTTTTGGAGCAAAAATTAGTATAAGACCCTGTCTTATTTTGGGGAAAATAGGGGTAGCTGAAATAACACTATAGAACACACACATTAAGTATACTCTCCATATTACTGATATTTTAAATGTGTGGTGTAGAAATTTATTTGCTTGCTTGTTTATTTCACCCTGACAAGTTCCAAGAATGAGTCCCAGGGCATACAGAAAGACACACAACCCTCTATATAGGACTAGCTGTGCCCGGCCACGCGTTGCTGTGGCGAAGTCTAATGGTATGGTAAATAAAGTATTGAGGAATTGGTGGTAGTTAAGGTCAAGGGTAAAGGTTTTCACCTGACATTAAGTCCATTATAAATGGGTTATATAGCTGTGTGGAAGGGCCTTGAGTCTACACTGCCATCGAATCCAGTTAAAATAAGATAATCTGTATTTTATAGGCAGTGTGGAAGAGGCCTAAGTGAGGCCTAACTCTGCCTGTTCCCTGGGCTGAGTGGGTTGCTAGGAGACCAAGTGGGCAGAGCTTAGCCTTCCAACTGGCAGCAATTGGATAAAAACAATTATTCTTCTCCCTCTAATTAGGACTTTATTTTTCTTTTCTTTTTGCTGTATGAATGTAGAGGCATGGATGAGGGGTTGTGCTGCCAAGTTTAGTGTTTCTGGGATGTGTAGTTTTGTTGTTTTGTCCTAGGCCGAAATTTCATTACCCTTTTATATATATAGATTATAGGGGAGCTGGCAGGAGGAGCAGTAAGCAGAGAAAACCACTTATGTAAACCTGCTTCTGTGAGATCATTGCAAAAGTGAGTTCTCACTAAAGCAGTGGTTCCCAACCTTTTTTTGACTAGAGATTCGGGACCACTTTGACCAGGGACCACTCTCCAACATTAGTACCAAAAGAGCTACAAATCAGTTTTTGGTCAACTTTAGATTCGGTTATTTTCGGGTGCTGATTCAGAAAATTGCATTGGATAGACCACATCAGCTCTAGTTTCTGACACAGAACATATGCCATCCAGTAGTCGTCATCTGCTTGCCCACAGAAAACTATATTTAATAATCTAGAGCTGATGTGGTCTATCCAATGCAATTTTCTGAATCAGTGCCCCAAATAACCAAACTGAATCTAAAGTTGACAAAAAACAGATTCATAACCCTTTTTGGGGCAACGGATTAGTAATTGTGACCATATTTTAGTTCCGGAGGACCGTGGACCGTGGATCACAGGTTGGGAATCACTGCACTACAGGATGTTAACATGTACCATAACTAACAACATTAATACAATTTTAAAATAGCTTCTAAATGAAGATTGCAATAAACTATTTCAGATGACAAAAGAGCCTGTATTGGTGGCAGCAACTGCTCCAGAGCCACGAGATTAGGAATTGCTTGAAATGATACCCACAAAACCATGTGCTGAATCAAGATGCTGAATGAAATTACGCAATTACTCTATATATGAAATTTCTAGTATGAAGATATTTATCCCATAGTAGCAAATTAAAACAAACTGGATCCCAATACAGTAGAGTCTCACTTATCCAACATAAATGGGCCGGCAGAATGTTGGATAAGCAAATATGTTGGATAATAAGGAGGCATCAAGGAAAAGCCTATTAAACATCAAATTAGGTTATGATTTTACAAATTAAGCACCAAAATATCATGTTATACAATAAATTTGACAGAAAAAGTAGTCCAATACGCAGTAATGCTATGTAGTAATTACTTTATTTATGAATTTAGCACCAAAATATCACGATGTATTGAAAACGTTGACTACAAAAACATTGACTACTAAAAGGCAGACTGCGTTGGATAATCCAGAGCATTGGATAAGTGAATGTTGGATAAGTAAGACTCTACTGTATAGGATTTTCAAGCGAGACTTAAGATTTGGTCTCATCAAGTCAGAGGAGCAAGTAGGCTGAATTAAATAAGAAAACATTTACTAGTCCTCATCTTATCAAGGCAAATATATCCTATTTGTTATTTCAAAACATTGTTTTATGTTACCGTAATACTTCTAGCCAATCAAATCCTTTGATGGTTTACATTTTTTAGAAGTTCGTCATATATTTTTTAGAATTAACAGTACCAAAAAACGTGTACAAAATCAACAAAACGCAAAATTTTAAAAAACACAGGAGAGCATGTTATCAATATAAATCAGAAAGCCTATTCATGTAAATATCCTAAAATACATTAAAACACCCATCTGAATAAAAAGATTTGTGCCTAGCATTCAAAAGAGCACTACGTATGAGAAGGCACAACACAACAGAAGCACATCACAACTGACAACCTGGAGAAGAGTCTCTGATAAGGATAATAAAGACTGGGTGGCTAAATGTGGAAAAACATGGTCTTTCAGATAACCTAGCCATGAGGCACTTAGGACTTTGAGATCTTTTAACCACAGCACTTTGAAGTGGGGACAGAAGACAAAGAACCTGTGTAATAAAGAGCACACACTTCTCAATTCTAGTAAGAACCTCACTGTTCGGTTTGGGGCCAGAAGAAAAGTTTCCACTTAGAAAGATAATCACACATTGCAGTAATCCAAACAGCAGGCAACCTGAACATGGAAAATTGTGGCAAGGCTTTCTCAGTCCCAGGATGGGCACCTGCAGTGAAGGCAGAGGCCAATTTTCACCCCTCTAGTGAGCCACAATTCATCACTTTGAGTTGAAAAATTAGCCAATAATTACAATCAAAAGTTATTCCTTTTTGATTGCCAGATTTAGCAGCACACCTGCCATTTTTTGTGGTAGTAGAGGGTTTCGCAAACTAAATCCATGTCTTTTTGAAGCCTCTACCATGTGGTGAAAAATACCCTAACATTTTTGAAATGTGGTATCTAGGGTCTTTTCAGTGGATGGGGAAAAACTAAGAGGTCACAAGAAAAATTCAGGAAGGGGGTTACTTGTGGCGCATAGTTAGCACAATTATCACCACCCTCTAAAAGATAGAAAGGAATTAAGGGCAAACACCAAAACATTCTGAATACCACACATCTCAATATATAAATACAGTAGAGTCTGACTTATCCAACGTTCTGGATTATCCAATGCATTTTTGTAGTCAATGTTTTCAATATATCATGATATTTTGGTGCTAAATTCATAAATACAGTAATTATTACTACATATCATTACTGTGTATTGAACTACTTTTTCTGTCAAATTTGTTGTATAACATGATGTTTTGGTGCTTAAATTGTAAAATCATAACCTAATTTGATGTTTATAATAGGCTTTTCCTTAATCCCTCCTTATTATCCAACATATTCGCTTATCCAACGTTCTGTTGGATAAGTGAGACTCTACTGTAATGCAATGAGTGGATTCATCTTGAATATAATTTAAATGTACTCCAGGACAGGAAGCACCCCTGTATTTAACCACCACACTCCAGTCCAAGTTAAATCAGAAAAGCAGTTTATTGAAGATTATATAAAAAGCAGTTCAGCAAAAAAGTAAAAACGTCAAAGTCTAAATGTATGAAATAGTCCACAAGATTCAAGGTAGAAGAGTAGTTTCAAAAGCACACGAATACAAAAGAACCAGGATACACAAGGCAGCGTAAAATCCAGTACAAAAATCCAGGAACAATCCTTCAAACTTGGAAGCATGAAACATGAACGATTGAAGACATGGAACTAGAATTCCCTTAGCAGTCTTGACTAAGACTTGGCAAGAGACGTTGCCTCAATTACCACCATTGACCAGATTGCTGAAAAATCACCCTGGCCTCTCTAATATACACATGAAATCATGCCGTTTTCCCTGACTACCTGATACCGGCTTCTACTCTAACAAGCGCTGTGACCTTTGGAGATTCTACTGAGCAGCTCAGAGTTTATGAAAACTAAGTCTCCTATCTATCAGCTCATTATCCTCTCCACCTAGGATTTCATCCTTTGAACTAATTTCAGTCTCTGGCCTTTCTTCTCTGAGAAAGACTTCTCAGCAGCATCTGGGCCCCTCTCTGGAATGTAGCCTTTACCAGTTGCTGGAGACACAGACCACTCAGTTTCAGGACTTCAAATCTCATGCTAACTCGCAGGCCCATGATCCACATTCTCAATGACATTAGGAGCAGGCACAATCATGGGATGAATTACAACATTAAATGTACTGTCCTTCACTCAATTTTAACCTCAGGTCCAGACACCAGTTCAGAATTAGATGAAAAAGAGAATATACCAATCACATATTAGTAACTCTATTGCCTCCACTTTGAATAACCTTTACCCACAGTTTTATGAGAATAAAAATGGAGATAAAATAACTCTGGAGAGTATAACTGACAAAGAGCAAAGCAATAATCTCTAGGGTCCCCTTCTACATTCAACCACCCACACAGAAACATCACTCCCCCAAGTCCAGAAGAATACTACATAGAAGTACAATTTTATAAGGAATAAAAGATAACTCTGTAGACTCTGACAGCATTACTGCCACAGGACAGAACAATATTCCCTCTAAAGTACTTTTAGATAAATAATCCATTGCAGTACAGTTCCTCCAACCTTGATCTCACACAAACTATATTTTGTTTGATGGTATAAAAAGCCAAAGGGAGATCCAAAAGAATTCAAAAGGGTTGCTTGTCCAGCGCTCTCTCAGCAATGATCAATCCACACAGGGTGGAATAATACAGTTTTCATTCTAAAAACTGACCTAAACTCTGACTGAAATGGATCTAGAAATCAGATCCAATTGGAACTGATTTGGATCCCGGGAACTGGATGGCAACTGTCCTTACAATGACATAAAATGTTGGCTGATAGATTACAATTGTCTTCTAAGTAAAGATCAGATTTCTGAAAAAAAACAGTCCTTTAATGAGACTAGGATGATTCCTCTCAAGAAAAGATGTGGTCTCCTGGACCCAGCCAGACATCTATTCTCTTAGTTAACTTGATAATCTTAATTAACTTGGAGGATCAGGAGTTAGGAACCACTGGTCTAGACCCAGGGAAGTCATGCTACCCCTTTATTCTGCCTTGGTCATACCACACCTGGAATATTGTGCCCAGTTCTGGGCACCACAATTGAAGGGAGATGTTGACAAGCTGGAATGTGTCCAGAGGAGAGTAACTAAAACGATCAAGGATCTGGAGAGCAAGCCCTAGGAGGAGAAGCTTAAAGAACTGGGCATGTTTAGTCTGCAGAAGAGAAGGCTGAGAGGAGACATGATGAGGGCCATATATCAATATGCGAGGGAAGTCATAGGGAGGAGGGAACAAGCTTGTTTTCTGCTGCCCTGGAGACTAGGACGTGGAACAATGGCTTCAGACTATAGGGAAGGAGATGCCACTTGAACATTAGGAGGAACTTCCTAACTATGAGAGAGAGTGTTGGTCGAAGGCTTTCATGGCCGGGATCACAGGGTTGTTGTATGTCTTTCAGGCTGTGTGGCCATGTTCCAGAAGTATTCTCTCCTGACGTTTCGCCCACATCTATGGCAGGCATCCTCAGAGGTTGTGGGGTATGGAGAAAACTAAGCAAATAGGTAAATATATATCTGTGGAAAGTCTAGGGTGAGAGAGGTCAGTGTGAATGTTGTAGTTAATCACCTTAATTAGCATTGAAAAGCTTATCTGCTGTCTTCTTCCTGCCTCTGGGGCATCCTTTGTTTAGAGTTGTTAATTGCCCTTGGTTCTGCCTGTCTGGCAGGGTATAAATAAAGTATTATTATTATTATTATTATTATTATTATTATTATTATTATTATTATTATTGGTTGATTCATGTCTGGAAATCCTCTGTTTTCAGAGTGTTGCTTTTTATTTACTGTTCTGATTTTTGAAATGCTTGACCACTCCAACAACTATCATGTCAGACTACATAGAGAAGCCATTGAAATTCATAAGCATGTGGACAATTTCAACAGAAAGGAGGAAACCATGAAAATGAATAAAATCTGGCTACCAGCATTAAAAAAACTCAAAAATCAGAACAGTAAATAAAAAGCAACACTCTGAAAACAGAGGATTTCCAGACATGAATCAACCAAGGGCAGTTAACGACTCTAAACAAAGAATGCCCCAGAGGCAGGAAGAAGACAGCAGATAAGCTTTTCAATGCTAATTAAGGTGATTAACTACAACATTCACACTGACCTCTCTCACCCTAGACTTTCCACAGATATATATTACCTCTTTGCTTAGTTTTCTCCATACCTCACAACCTCTGAGGATGCCTGCCATAGATGTGGGCGAAACGTCAGGAGAGAATACTTCTGGAACATAGCCATACAGCCCAAAAAACATACAACAACCCTATGAGAGAGAGCTGTTCAACAGTGGAACTCTCTGCCCCAGAGTGTGGTGGAGGCCCCTTCTTTGGAGGCTTTTAAACAGGCTGGATGGTCATCTCTTGGGGGTGCTTTGAATGCAATTTTCCTGCTTCTTTGCAGAATGGGGTTGGACTGGATGGCCCACGAGGTCTCTTCCAACTCTATGATTCTATGATATGAAATTAATCCAAGAGGACAAAGGTTCCAACACAGAGATGGTCAGTTGACACTGTCCAAGTTCCTTGCCCACAGATTCATAACTGGATTAACTGAATAGAGGTTATAAGGGATGTGAGAATGCTTTTATTCAAACTATATCTTACATTGGACCTGATTGTAACAGACCTGTAATAACCAGGGTCAACTCCACTGGATAATACTGAGAAGATAGGATGCAGTAGTGAAGAAGAATGGTTTCAAAACTTTGTGTCGATCTTTGAAAGAAATCAATGGTGACCTTTGCATTATAGAAAAATCTAGAATATTCAATAATTTCCCAATAATCGAACAATGACAACAACAACAAAGCTCAACACAAAGATTGTTATGGGATCATTCCATCCAGTGCTTGTACTTAAAAGATGTCCATCGTGAAATACAGAGGCATTTCTGTTGGATTCTATTTTACAAGTATATAATTTGGGTTTAGCATCTTGTTCATCCTCTGATTATCATTTTTTTAAGTTTAAGATATTTAAGAATCTTTCTTTAAAATGGCACTTTAAAGCACATCTATGTATGAAATTTCTTGAGAGCTGTTACATATATTGAAGAGGAAACATCACCACTAGGAATATATGCTTTACCGGTTTCCACAGTGTTTTCTGTTTCTGCTGCTTCCAACCCATCCATGCTGTCTTCATCCTCCACTGCAGATTTTCCTCTACTTCGAGGCCTGTGAAATATAAGAATGGGAATGTTAATAACATAGTGGGAAAGTGCACAAAACTGTCAATCACACTTTTACTAAAGTGTTAAACAAAACAATATTAGTTGGAATGTGAAAGTGTTAAAAGCCAGGGTTTGTGGGGGTGATTTTAATCCTGAGAATGGAATATATTACAAGGCTGAGGCATGCTATATCTGTCCTCTTCATTTAAGAGTTCCAAACAAATGTTTCTGAACTAGTACATCTAGGGTAAGATCCAAAGACACAGTATATTAGGAACTTCAACCATTTCCCACTTCTTATTTAAACTTTTTCATTTGCAAACAAGATCAATCTAACACCAATTTTTTGAAAATTATTTTTAATACAAATTCTTATGAAAAACTATAGGTATTTATATTCATATACAAGATATATGCTATCTTAAAACAATTTGTTGTTGAAGGCTTTCATGGCTGGAATCACTGAGTTGTTGTGCATTTTCCGGGTTGTATGGCCATGTTCCAGAAGCATTCACTCCTGACGTTTCTCCCACATCTATGGCAGGCATCCTCAGAGGTTGTGAGTTCTGTTGGAAACTAGGCAAGTGGAGTTTATATATCTGTGGAATAATGTCTAAGGTGGGAGAAAGAACTCTTGTCTGTTGGAGGCAAGTGTGAATATTGCAATTGGCCAGCTTTCATGGCTGGAATCACTGGATTGCTGTGAGTTTTCCAGGCTGTATGGCCATGTTCCAGAAGCATTCTCTCCTGACATTTCACCCACATCTATGGCAGGCATCCTCAAAGGTTGTGAGGTATGTTGGAAACTAGGCAAGTGAGGTTTATATATCTGCGGAATAATGTCTAGGGCGGGAGAAAGAACTCTTGTCTGTTTGAGCCAAGTTTGAATGTTGCAACTGGCCAGTTTGTCAGACAAGAAACAATCAGGGCCAGTTAACACCTCCCAACAAATGATTCCCCCAGGCAGGGAGCAGCCAGGTTTTGAAGCTGTAAGGCCATTCAATGCTAATCAAGCTGGCCATTTGCAACATTTACACTTGGATCAAACAGACAATAGTTCTTTCTTCTATCCTGAACATTTCGCAGATATATAAACCACACTTGCATAGATTCCAACAGACCTCACAACCTCTGAGGATGCCTGCCATAGATGTGGGCGAAACTTCAGGAGAGAATGCTTCTGGAACATGGCCATACAGCCCGGAAAACTCACAGCAACCGAGTGACTGTATAGGTGGCAGGATCAAAAGAAAGGCTCTCCAAATGTCTCAGAGCCTAGACAGGCATGTATAGGAGAATACCAGATTTAGGTTGGCTTTTAGATAGCCTGGACCCAAGCTACAGAGGGTTTTATACACTGTGAATTGGACCTGGAAAGAGTTTGCTAGTCAATGGAGTTGCAACAAGGAAGACATGTGTTGTCTGTAACCAGTACCCATCAATGATATGGCCCTATCACTTAATTCTGGAAAAACTTGATGAATATGTCTCAAAGGCATATTCATCCAAGTATACATTATGACAATATTCTAAACAAAACAAGTAGGATCAGAGTATCTCCTAAAGATGTCAAACACCCATGGGTCTCTTTTAGGCTCTGATCATACAGATAAGCAGCAGGCAGCATCCAATAGTCAAAATGCTCCCAAGGCTTTATACTGATGAGAATCTATACATGACCAGCAATGATAACATCATCAGCACTTATACGTATCAGTCATACTAGTGAAAGAAGGTATTACCAAAAATTATTATTGATGTTTAAAAGCACAATGCCTGATTACTCCAAATTATCACATATTTTGCCTCCTGGAGAAAATCACTAGTTAATTAAATTCAAGTATTTTCCTTCTATACAAACTTTTGTATTTATATCCTACAGTGCATACATTATAGGTAACTAAACACACACACACACACTTTTAAAACGTGTCACGCTGCTGATTTCTCAACTGCATCTCCCTCCACACAACATTTTGAGGAATACATTTAGCATTAGCAAAATCACAGGTTTGAACTAATTGAATATAATTACCGCTTTTCAATAAAGAATATACCCACATCTGGTGTTTTCGCGCAATTTTCCTCTTTTGCATTTACTACAAAAGACCTTCCAGCTACTGCACAGGTTTAAAATAGATCCATTAGAGGAAAATTACAAAATAGAAGAATATATTTATACTTTGGTTTAATTTGACTCCAGAATATGAAACACACCGAAGAAAGAGTATAGTATTCTATATAACACAACATAATTATGCAATAAAATTGCCAAATGTCTTTCAATTTAAAGAGGGAGGTAAAAAAAGAACCATGGTTCCAAATGGTGGAGACACTGATGTCCAACTTTGAAAACACTTGATTTTTTTTACAATTACTTATAAACAGCTCTGAATTATTTGTATTTTACAATTACTCACAAGCAACTCCGACACAGCTCTGAATTACAGTAGAGTCTCACTTATCCAAGCTAAACAGGCCGGCAGAAACTTGGATAAGCGAATAACTTGGATAATAAGGAGGGATTAAGGAAAAGCCTATTAAACATCAAATTAGGTTATGATTTTACAATTTAAGCACCAAAACTTCATGTTATACAACAAATTTGACAGAAAAAGTAGTTCAATACGCAGTAATGTTATGTTGTAATTACTGTATTTACGAATTTAGCACGAAAATATCACGATATATTGAAAACATTGACTACAAAAATGCATTGGATTATCCAGGGGCTTGGATAAGCGGGGCTTGGATAAGTGAGACTCTACTGTATTTGTAAATGATAAAACACAACAAAAAAGCAGAGAAACCACAGAAGACAAGGATGCACAGCATAACAAGAGATAGAAGAGCACAGACTGAAAATCCCCTCAAAAGCTAAATACATACAAGATCCAGACAAATAAAAACATTTTAGCTGACACAAAAATAAGAAGAGAGATGGTGCTAAATGGGCATCTTTGGGAAGAGAATTCAAAAAAGGTTGAAAGGGTCCTGTCTCCATCACAGCCATGTTACCTGAGATGTCAGTTGGGAGAAGAGGAGATCATGCAATCCATAAAGCCAAGTAGGTTTTATGGATTGCATCCAAATGACGAATGGCTTTATGGGCTCAGACTACTACTCTGAACAGACTACTACTCTGACCTGAACTTTATTTGACTGCACTTTCCTCATTCCTCAGACCAAGAACTTGTGACATGCTCTCTCGCTGATTACAGTAATGTCCAAGATCCTACACATTCTTAGCACAGTAAATGAAAATATATGCCTACATAGTTAGAATAGGTTCTACAACTGCACAGCCAATTTTGCAACAGGCAATATAGCCTTGAGCTCAGCTTTTGTGTAATGGTCAGTAAGTTGCCATGTGTCAATTGTATGTCACAAGTGTACGACAGAACTTTGCACATGCTTGGTGAATTATTGGCTGCACCATCAGCTTCTTTTATACAGCCTCTGAGGAAGCCAAACTACTTGCAGAACTATTTTTCTGCTATAATAGCACCCCAATAAGGACCCCAAATAGCATATAACAACTTCACCTGAATTTGAAGAAAATGCTATGAAGAAATGGATTTCATTATCCATTTTATTCCATTCATTAACCAACAATTTATTCCAAATCTCCAGAGAACTTTGCTTGCTTTACATAGATAGCACCACAACAGAATAAATCTCTATGGAACAATATAGAACTGGCTAAACAATAAACATGGTCTGAAACTAATCACCAGGTTGCGGAGGATAAAGACAAGACTGGAACTGAAGTCACATCAACAGAACCTAAAAAATTCTACCTCTTTCGAAAAGTAGAATATAGTGAGCAACCCATTCTGCATGAAATCCAAGCAATATGATACTGTAAAGTCTATTTTCCCCTTCAGTGAACACCGACGACTATTTTAAGTCCTAGGCAAACCCAATGGAATGGCTCAGATAGGAATTATATTGCTTGTAAGTTAAATGATATGCAAACCCTGCCCCTTCCCCCATCAAGAAGACTATTGCAGATATACATATGCATAATAGTCGCTGTATGGATATTTTTAAACACAGGTTTTAAGAATTTGAATTTTGAAGACAGAATATACAATTAAGTTGATTACATTTCAACCGGAAATCCCAAGTCACCATGCATTCAAGAAGCTCAGACCACAATAATCTTCTGGGGTCTCAGCATAAGTGAATAACTACATGGTATGGATCCATGCTGTACCAAATACATTTTGGCTGGACCAAGAGCTTGTGACATGCTGTCTTGCAGTTTTTCCCAATACAGCTTGTTGTTATTACTGCTATTCATATCCCAAATTCTTCCTAAAATCAAGTCTCAAGGTGGCCTATGGATTAAAATAAATACATAGGAAGTACATAGGATATAAGCAAGGGTGATGCACATATATTGATATAACCGTTGCTTGTGATTTCCTTTTTTCATCATTTTAAAATGTATTTGTTATGCAATGCTTTTGACACAAAATAAATAAATAAATGTACATTTTTGAAGTTAACGTCTAATTAAATGGAATCAGTGTACAACAAAATCAGAAAGATCTTCTGACCACTGAATGATATAAGTATTGTAATCTTTAATCTTGTCAAACTCTTTGATCTTTTCAATCAAGAGGTTGACAGTACAAAGCCCAGGTCAGGGTGAGCTCCTGGCTTTTAGCCCAGCTTCCACCTACCTAGTGGTTCAAAAGCAAAATGTAAGTAGATAAATATGTACCACTTAAAAAGCAGGGAGGTATTTTAAAGGCACCCAGAAATGCCAGAAAAAATGCTGGAGTTTAGATCAAGGAGGAAGATTATGAACAAAGTGTTGGGAAATCATCCTGGACTACTCAAGTCCAAATGTAGTTAGATAGATGATAGAGTTAGATTGAGGGAATCCTTTCCCTGTTTCCAAAGCATGCCTAGACAGGCTTTACTGTGTTTCACTCTATCCTGTTTACGTCACGTCCCTTACTTTGAAGTTGGTAGAAATGTGAATCTTTAGGGACACTAACTTCCAATTGGTCAGAGTGTCTTTTATGGCCCCAATAAACTGGACCATGAGGTTGGAACCATTTTGGTTCTCTCTCTTCTCCCTTTGTTCTTCAAACTAACAAGCAGCATCCTGCCATCTCTCCTGGCAAGATGTAACTATGTAGATGTTTGTTATTTTTCCTTACTTATTTTTCCTTAGAATCCAGTCTATAGTAATCTAGACAGCTCCCAAGGCTTTCTATCTACAATGGAGTTCTTTTTACCTGAATAAATACTTTTTGAACTTTTATTGAGACTCTGCAGTCCATTGCAATCCTAAAAAGGCTTCTCTTGCTCGCCAGTGTAAGTAACTGTTGCATTTGAAAGCTTTGCTTTTGCTACTCTGCTGATTTTGGTGGAATCTCCCCCAGAGAGGGTTAAATTGAGTCTAACCGCTCAGAGATTACCACAACAAAGGGTTTACGGGCCCAGGCACTGCAAGCTGAGCAAAAGGGAAATAGCCTGTTTTTTAAAAGGATTGAATTGAAATAAGGAGCAGAGGAAAGTTCTCAAAAGATTTGAGACTTAATTTCAAGATTTTTAATTTTTTGATTTTTCTGGATTATTCCAAATATTTTGATTTTTTTGGAGATTTTTAATTTTTTTGGAAATTGAAAGGATGGAGCAAAACAAAGAAACCTCTTGGAGCCTACCCAAGCTGCAGGATAATGGAGAGAACTACCTGAACTGGAAAAGAAGACTGGAAACCATGCTCAAACCAGCACAACTAAAAGTGCTGCAAGAAGGCGGGCCACCAGAAGGAGCCGGGGAGGAGGCTATCCAGACGTGGCGGGAAGATGATCGTTTGGTGAGATGCATAATAATAAATTCCCTATCAGAGAGAGTTTTTCAATTTGTAAGAGATGCTTCTAATGCAAAAGAGATGATGGACTATTTGCAGACTAATTACAGTAAAGGGTCGGAGGCAGATATTATATTGGCATATAAAAGACTCTTTAATTCAAAAATGCATTCAGAAGATGATTTGAATGATTACCTGCAACAGATAAGATCTCTAGTTGATCAATTGAGATCTAGCGGAGAACCAATTACTGAGAGAATGTGCATAGGATTAGTTGCGTGTGGGATCCATCCATCTTACAAAAGTATTATTACAATTTTACGTAATACACACAGACTTGAAAGTGAAGAGCTTACTCTTAAATCTATCACGGCTGAGTTGAAATCGGAATATCTCGAAAGAAATGGATCTGATTCCAAAAATAATATGCAATCTGAATCTCAGTCAAAAAGCATGGCTCTGAAAGCTGGGCACAAATTTAAACTCAAGAATAAAGTGATTTGTAATCTCTGCCAAAAGGCAGGACATTTGCAAAGGGACTGCTGGTTTGCTAAAAACAATCAAACTAGTTCTACAGCTTCTCACAGCAGGAGTCAAGGATCAAAGCCTAGGGCTTTCAATACCCAGGTCAGAAGACAAAGCCAGTCATCTGCCAGTGAAAATGCAAATGAGAGATTAGGTCAGCACACCTCTGCAAAGCATGCAAATTTGGTGTTACCAAGTGACACAGCTGAGTCAGAAGGAATTAATGATTTCTTTGGAAGTCTTGCATTACATGTGACCAATAAGCTTGTTAATGAAAAAGATATCTTATTAGATTCTGGAGCGACGGACCATTATTTTTGTCATTTGGATTATTTTATTGAAATCGAGAAAGAAAAATCTACTGTGAAAGGAATTGGATGTCAAAAAGTTAATTGTACAGGGCTAGGCAAAGTGAATCTTGCATGTGCAGACTCTGGGATCAATCTAACTCTCAGCAATGTTTACTACAGTAAAGACATTGGAACTAATTTGATTTCTGTGGCAAAGCTGATGCGTCATGGATGTAAAATTGTTTTTGAGAATGGACTATGTAAAGTGCTGAAAGATGGAAAACTTGTTTTAAAGGCTGAAGAATCTCATGGGATATTCAAAGTTATGTTTGAGCCAAAGTTTTCAGGATTAGCCTTACCAGAATGTGAGAAACGAAATTGTGCTCGTTTATGGCATGAAAGATTTGGTCATGCAAATGAGAAATATGTCTGGAATGCAAAAGAAGTATGTAGAGATATGGAAGTAAATTCATGTTGTAAGGAGATATGTGAAACTTGTATAAAGGCCAAGGCATGTGCTCCAAATGTTCCAAAAGACAAAGAGTTTGAAGCGCAACGCCCTCTGCAGGTCATATCCAGTGATGTATGTGGCCCCATGTCTACATCATTGGGGGGGTCTTTGTACTTTGTGGTTTTCAAAGATTCATTTTCTGGATATACCAAAGTGTATTTCATGAAGCACAAAAACGAATTATTTAACAAATTAAAGGAATATTTGGCCATGGTTGAGAATCAATTTCAAAGGATGCCAGAAATTCTGAGGACAGACAACGGAGGAGAATTTTGCAATAAAGCAGTGGATGATCTATTGAGGAAATATGGGATTAGACGCCAATATTCTCTTCCCTATTTTCCACATCAGAATGGCATTGCAGAAAGAAAGAATAGAAGTTTGATTATAATGGCAAAATCCATGATTTATCATGCAGGAATTCAGCGTAAATTCTGGGCTGAGGCCATTAATACTGCTTGTTATTTGCAAAATAGAATGCCCAATGCAAAAAGTCATGTAACCCCATATGAATTGTGGTTTGGTCATTCTCCAAGTGTAAAGCATTTGCGTGTGTTTGGATCCAAAGCCTATGTGTACATCCCAAGAGAAAAGCGAAGTGGGAAGTTTGATTGCAGCTCTAAAGAATGCCTACTGGTTGGTTATTCTGATGAACATAAATCTTACCGACTTTATGATCCAGAAAAGAATATAATTTTTGTAGGAAAGACGGTTTACATAGATGAAAGAGTTGGAAGAAATTTACAGCCTCCTGTTGATGAGCCTTTGTTAAGAAATGACTCTGATGACTTAACATGCGGTCTGCAGAGTGGAAATGAGCCAATTGCGCCATCTGCTGGAAAAGTCCTGCCATCGCTGGTCAGAAGGGCTGATCAAAGAAATGAGCCAACGCCACCCAGTGGAGAGACCCTGACATCTGAGGTCGAAGGACCCGATGAAAGGATTGACCCACATAGTGGCATGGCAGAGGAACATCAATGGCACCCTCAAGGACCAGATGAAAGTGCAGAGACACCTGATGGACAAAATGAGCAATTACCACGCAGATCTCAAAGGACAAATCGTGGGGTCCCTCCCCAGAGATTTGCTTATCTTACCAATGAAGCTGAACTACAGGAACCATCATCCTGGAATCAGATGCTGAAGTTTCCAGAGGATGAAAAAGAAAAATGGCTTACTGCTGCATCAGATGAAATAGAGTCATTACATAAAAACAAGACATGGACACTTGTACCACCACCAGAAAATAGGAATGTAGTTGGCTGTAAATGGATTTTCAAACTGAAACGTGATGAAAATGGACAGATACAGCGATACAAAGCCAGACTTGTAGCTAAGGGCTGCTCACAACAACATGGAGAGGATTATGATGAAGTTTTTGCACCTGTTGTAAAACACACCACCTTGAGGACATTGCTTGCAATTGCAGCCTCTAGAAAAATGAATGTTGAACACCTTGACGTTGCTACAGCTTTTCTTCATGGCGAATTAGAAGAAGAGATATTTATGCAACAACCACCTGGATTTGAAGACAAGGCACACAAAGGATATGTATGCAAATTGCAACGATCTCTCTATGGTTTAAAACAAGCAGCAAAATGCTGGAATCAGAAATTAAATCAAATGTTAATTGAGAAGGGGTTTGCACAAGGGAAAGCTGATCCTTGCCTTTATTCTAGATTCAAAAACAACAGATGGACATATGTTCTAGCCTATGTAGATGACATAGTGTGTTGCTTTCAACAGAAATCTGACTTTGATGATCTTGTACAACATTTGAGCCGTACCGTTGAAATCAAACAACTTGGCAATTTGAGTCATTATTTGGGAATACAGGTTGAAAGAGAAGAAGATGGGAGCTTTCTCCTGAATCAGAGACAAAAGATTATTGACTTGCTAAAACATCTTGGACTCTTAGAAGCAAATACAGTGACTACACCCATGGAAGTGAACTATTGGAAAAACACTTCAGAAAGTGAACCATTGAGTGACAACACCTTGTATCGAGAGGCAATTGGGAAAATGTTGTACATCTCTCGAATCACAAGACCAGATATTTCAGCAGCGGTTGGGATACTATGCAGGAAGACTAGTAAACCAACCAAATATGACTTAATTGCAATCAAAAGAGTTGCTAGATACCTAAAAGGCACACTGAACTTCAAATTGAGACTACAAGCCACCAGCAACCCTACACTGACAGGGTATGTGGATGCTGACTGGGCCAATGATATTACAGATCGCAAGTCTACCAGCGGCTATCTATTCTTCTACGGAGATGCACTGATAGACTGGACAACACAGAAACAAAAAGTAGTAGCTTCATCTTCAACAGAAGCAGAATATGTTTCCGCATCAGAAGCGTGCAAACAATTGAAATGGCTACATATGATGTTATTTGATTTTGGAATCGAAGAACCAACACCAATACAAGTTTTTGAGGACAATCAAGGTTGTCTGAAGTATACTCAAACAGAGAAGATCAGTGCATTGCTCAAGCACATTGACACAAGATACCACATCGTGAAGAATGCACACGAAGAAGGATTTATGAGGTTGGAGTTTTGCAGATCTGAAGACATGATTGCCGACATTCTGACAAAACCCCTGCCTAGACATGCTCATGATAAGTTGAAGAAGATGTTGAACCTGATGGACATGAGCAGCCCAGGCTGAAGAAGGGGATTGTTGGGAAATCATCCTGGACTACTCAAGTCCAAATGTAGTTAGATAGATGATAGAGTTAGATTGAGGGAATCCTTTCCCTGTTTCCAAAGCATGCCTAGACAGGCTTTACTGTGTTTCACTCTATCCTGTTTACGTCACGTCCCTTACTTTGAAGTTGGTAGAAATGTGAATCTTTAGGGACACTAACTTCCAATTGGTCAGAGTGTCTTTTATGGCCCCAATAAACTGGACCATGAGGTTGGAACCATTTTGGTTCTCTCTCTTCTCCCTTTGTTCTTCAAACTAACAAGCAGCATCCTGCCATCTCTCCTGGCAAGATGTAACTATGTAGATGTTTGTTATTTTTCCTTACTTATTTTTCCTTAGAATCCAGTCTATAGTAATCTAGACAGCTCCCAAGGCTTTCTATCTACAATGGAGTTCTTTTTACCTGAATAAATACTTTTTGAACTTTTATTGAGACTCTGCAGTCCATTGCAATCCTAAAAAGGCTTCTCTTGCTCGCCAGTGTAAGTAACTGTTGCATTTGAAAGCTTTGCTTTTGCTACTCTGCTGATTTTGGTGGAATCTCCCCCAGAGAGGGTTAAATTGAGTCTAACCGCTCAGAGATTACCACAACACAAAGCTCTTTGGCAGGGAGATGCCGAAGATGGTAAAAGCCTACATACCTCTATCTTTGTACAATTGTCTGTCTTGTCTATGTATAAACGGCATTGAATGTTTGCCACATATGTATGCTCTGTAGTCCACTCTGAGGCCCCTCTGGGATGAGAAGGGCAGAATATAAATGATGTAAATAAATAAATACAGCCTGCATGTCTTTTTATAACAATAAAAGCATGCAGGATCCAAGAACACTGACTTCATAAGGAATTAAATTCCGTATTACAGAAATATATTTTTAAAGAACATATGCGCTGACAAATGTCAAAAGATTTCTGAAATGCAAAACTAATATGTTTTAGTGCATACAACTAGACAGGAATTAGCACTGAACACACCTACATCATATGCCACAAGAAAACATTATCTGCCTTACACTGCCAACATTTAGCTGAAGCAGACAGAGTCTTTCCAAAAAGGCATAATGATAGCCAATACACCTGGTAGTCAGTACACCTGCTGGAAAAATAAATACATCAATTTTTCCTCGATCAAACATAGTTTTTGGTCTAAAGAGATTTTCGATTTAAGAGCTAAAACACCTTCCGAATGGATTATTTGCACATTCCATTTAACTATTACCGTCATCAATATCAAACAAAGTGCTTTCCAACACACATTTATAAGCTAGGTTTGTTGGTTTCACTTTCCCTGACAATATGATTAATGTTTCCAACACAGCAGGGGTAGCTGAGGCACTCAAAGATGATGGGCCACATATAAAACACACGCGAACATTGCAATCGTAAATATTGCTACAGTGCATACACATGTAAATGACAAGTAGACTGCAATAATAAAAATGGCAAAAATTCTTGATCTCAATCAATAAACGAACCTAAGGCATAAATCTCACTATCAGCCAACTTCTTTCATAAAAGAAATTGTCTTTCAATCTTCCACTTATAATTATTCCATAGCATTATCTAGCATTAATGTATAGATCAGATTGTAACTAACAAAATTTATTTATTTATTTATTTATTTGCAGTATTTATATTCCGCCCTTCTCACCCTGAAGGGGACTCAGGGCGGATCACATTACACATATAGGCAAACATTCAATGCCTTTTAACATTGAACAAAGACAAGACAAACATAGGCTCCGAGCGGGCCTCGAACTCATGACCTCCTGGTCAGAGTGATTCATTGCAGCTGGTTGCAGCTGGCTTGCGCTCCAGCCTGCGCCACAGCCCGGGCCCAAAAGACTGTATGTCAAGCCATCCTGGCAGCAGGAGGCATTGTTCCTTTCTTCCTTAAAGGAAACCTAAGTCAGTCCATCAAAACAAGATGATTCCAAAATTGACCAAGGAGGAAAATCTGAATTTGGCCAAGTTTGCCAGTTATTTGAACAAACCAAGGGATACACCTTAGAGTGCAAATTCAAAGGTGAAAAATTAAAACAATCTCCTGAACATTAAATCATGTTGTAACCCTGAATCCCCATGGGGAGATGGGGTGGGATATAAATAAAGATTGATCAATTGATTGATTGATTTACAGACATTCAGGATTTTCTCAGCCTAGACTAATACTAACTGTTCCTTATTGAGGACTGAACACTTGAGCAGTGTGAGATTGACTTCCTAACCGTGAGAGCCCTCATATAAATTTCCTAGGTATGGTATTGATTTTCTAAAAGTAAACCTGGGGGATATTTCACAAAACAATCATCTTAAGTACAGTAGAGTCTCACTTATCCAAGCTAAACGGGCTGGCAGAACCTTGAATAAGCGAATATCTTGGATAATAAGGAGAGATTAAGGAAAAGCCTATTAAACATCAAATTAGGTTATGATTTTACAAATTAAGCACCAAAACATCATGTTATACAACAAAGTAGTTCAATACGCAGTAATGTTATGTTGTAATTACTGTATTTACGAATTTAGCACCAAAATATCACGATATATTGAAAACATTGACTACAAAAATGGCTTGGATTATCCAGAGGCTTGGATAAGCGAGGCTTGGATAAGTGAGACTCTACTGTACTGTATTTATGAATTTAGCACCAAAATATCATGATATATTGAAAACATTATCTACAAAAATGGCTGGAATAATCCAGAAACTTGGATAAGCGAGTCTTGGATAAGTGAGACTCTACTGTATATTAATGTGAACTCAAATGCTTACTTTGAGTGATGTCCGCTTACCCAAATCCAGAGATAAATCATCAAATAGTGCAGACAAATTCAACGTAATCATTTCAGATTCATCCCAAGGAACCAATATATCCAAATACTTAACAGCTGTGAAACAAATGAAACTGCCAATTTGCAAAGTGATATAGTGAAAACATGTAACAGGTCAACTGAACTATCAATAACATTAATAACAGTTTACAATGGAAAATGAAAGCTATTTACAGACGACGCATCCTACAAAAAGCACCTTTTTAAAAAACATTTAGTTCTCAAAATCCGGGAAAAGAATTTAAAAAGTCTTTGCCTGCCAGTGATGAGTGGGAGGAATGCAAACCTTCTTAGAAAAGCTCCAAAATGTTCCTGGGATGTGGCTACTGTAGTGGACAAAAAGGAACGGAGGGTTTGGATGGGAATGCTTATGCAATAGATTCAGAAGACTCTGAATGGGAACAGGGCAGGCATAGACCTCCCATCCGTGAGAGTCACACAGGCCACAGAGAAGTCTATATTCTTTAATTGCACAGGTCATAACTACTGGTGCAGATCAAAGGAGCTGCTGGAGCAAAGGAATTGCCATCTCCCATGCAAGCCTTGCCATTCACTCAGGGGGACATTGATTTCAACCACAGGCAATTGTCACCCAGAGGACCTTTTCATCAGCAGCTCCCAGATTGAGGAATGATCCTGCATGCTTTTATTGTTATAAAAAGACAAATAGACTGTATTTATTTATTTACAGCATTTATATTCTGCCCTTCTCACACCAAAGGGGACTCAGAGTGGACTACAGAGCATACATATGTGGCAAACATTCAATGCAATTTATACACAGACAAGACAGACAAGCATACAAAGATATACAGTAGAGTCTCACTTATCCAAGCCTTGCTTATCCAAGGTTCTGGATTATCCAGGCCATTTTTGTAGTCAATGTTTTCAATATATCATGATATTTTGGTGCTAAATTCGTAAATACAGTAATTACAACATAACATTACTACGTATTGAACTACTTTTTCTGTCAAATTTGTTGTATAACATGATGTTTTGGTGCTTAATTTGTAAAATCATAACCTAATTTGATGTTTAATAGGCTTTTCCTTAATCCCTCCTTATTATCCAAAATATTCGCTTATCCAAGCTTCTGCCGGCCCGTTTAGCTTGGATAAGTGAGACTCAACTGTATATAGGCTTTTCCCATCTTCGGCATCTTGGAGGCTTCTGCTCGGTTCTGGCCATGATGCTGTTGCTCCATCTCCATGTCGAAGAGCTTTGTTCCTAAACTTCCTCCTTGATCTAATCTCTGGCATTTTTCTGGCATTTCTGGGTGCCTTTAAAATACCTCCCTGCTTTTTAAGCCGTACTTATTTATCTACTTACATTTTGCTTTCAAACTGCTAGGCAGGCGGAAGCTGGACTAAAGTCCAGGAGCTCGCCTTGAAAGATTACAATACTTCTATCATTCAGTGGTCAGAAGATCTTCCTGATTTTCACTGTACATTGATTCTATTTTATTAGACAATAACTTCAAAAATGTACATATGGACAGGTTATATCAATATATGTGTATCACCCTTGCTTATATCCTATGTACTTCCTATGTATCTATTTTAATCAGCTTCATGAACTGTCAGAACTGAAAACAAAATTAAAGACCTATATCTTCCAGTAGGCCTACCCAATCAATTGTAAACTATGGATTTTAAATAGGCATTTTATTGGTATGAATGATTTTACTATGTTTAATTTAACATCTATGCCATTTAATATATATGTTTTAATGATTTTATGTTAGAACCTATGCATTTTTATTACAGTATCTTGTAACCCACCTTGAGGAGAGGCGAGCAAGAAATAAAAAACAACTTTTACTACTTCTTCTGCTGCTAGTAATTGTTAGGAGTTTCTGTGTTAGGGAAAACTACCCAAAAATACAGCAGGATGCCCAAAATATAAAAACAGGATACTTATAGTTGAGCATTCAGCTCACAGCAAGCAGAGTGTGAAGTGCCATGTGGCTGTAAAGAATTTAGAGTTTAGGAGGCAAACATGTAGAGCTCAATCTTGAAGATTACAAAAGGTTTATTTACAAAAATAATGACGACATTTCTTAATAATTAAGAATTGGGTCTGAGCTTCTGTCTAACTTCATCTTTTTAGGATTCAAAGAGGGGGGGGATCTCTAACCACACTATATCTCTCCTGACACACAAGCAGAGAGAGGTCTCAATACACACAGCACACAGAAGTCAAAGACAAAAGGCATGCACTTACAAAGTGTCCATTCTCCATAATCAATCAGAATGAGAGCAGAAACAGAGAGGAGAGAAGAAATAGGTATATTCCAATTGTCATTCAAGAGTCAGGGGGAAGGGATTTCCCTACAGCTACCACAGACAGAGACATACCGTATATACTCGAGTATAAGCCGACCCGAATATAAGCCGAGGCACCTAATTTTACCACAAAAAAACTGGGAAAACATTGACTCCAGTATAAGCCGAGAGTGGTAAATTTCAGAAATAAAAATAGATACAGTAGAGTCTCACTTATCCAAGCTAAATGGGCCGGCAGAAGCTTGGATAAGCTAATAACTTGGATAATAAGGAGGGATTAAGGAAAAGCCTATTAAACATCAAATTAGGTTATGATTTTACAAATTAAGCACCAAAACATCATGTTATACAACAAAGTAGTTCAATACGCAGTAATGTTATGTTGTAATTACTGTATTTACGAATTTAGCACCGAAATATCATGGTATATTGACTACAAAAATGGCTTGGATAATCCAGAGGCTTGGATAAGCGAGGCTTGGATAAGTGAGATTCTACTGTACCAATAAAATTACATTAATTCAGGCATCAGTAGGTTAAATGTTTTTGAATATTTACATAAAGCTCAAATTTAAGATAAGACTGTCCAATTCTGGTCAAATAATTATGTTCATCTTCTTCAATGTAAATGTGCTTATGTATCCTTTTAATAATAATAGAGTAAAATAATACATGTAATAATAATAATAATAAATACAGTAAAATAATACATGTAATAATAAATAGAGTAAAATAATACATGTAATAATAGAGTACAATCATAAATGCAACAACAACAACAACAATAATAATATCAGAGTGAAATAAATGTAATAGTAGCAACAATAATAGAGAAAAATAATAAATGTAATAATACCAATAATAATAGAGAAAAATAATAAATGTACCATATATTCTCGAGTATAAGCTGACCCAAATATAAGCCAACCAGGACCCTCACCCGAGTATAAGCCGAGGGGGGATTTTTCAGTCTTAAAAAAGGGCTGAAAAACTAGGCTTATACTCAAGTATATACAGTAACTATACAGACATGCTATTTTATTATTACTAAAGTAACATATCATCTGCTCCACACACCCCTTTTTTTCTAGACGCCTTTAATGCCTTTTGAGAGGATGAAACAAGTTTTCTGTATTAGACTGCTTTGGGAAAACTGTATTTAATCTCAGTGGCACCAACCTAACCAAACAGAACAGGACTCCAAACAACACATCTTTAAAGAGAGTTCAAACAGGGAAACCCACTTTTAGCCATTGCTGTTCATAACAGCAATTGAAATTAGCCTCCACAATCCAGAATTAGGGAAAAAATGAGACTCATGATAAATGGAAGGGATCATCTCAGAAGCATCCTTGCAGATGACATGCTAATGGCTTCATCTAATGCAAAAGAGGCAAGGCCTGAACTAAAGAGCAGACTAATGGAGTTTTAAGGGGTGGCAGGGCTAGGAATTAATTATGTAAAGTCTGAACTAACACACATACTCACGGAGAGAAGCATCTAGAAACTACTGAGGGTAAATCTGAATTCCATCAGCTTCATGTATTTAGGAACAGTTATGCCGTAAAAACTTACACAACACCACAGAAGGAACTCTAACCCTTTAATTAACCTTCTAAACCCTAAACGAGGAACTCAGACATTATTTTGTTTATAAAAGTACAGTAGAGTCTCACTTATCCAAGCCTCGCTTATCCAAGCTTCTGGATTATCCAAGCCATTTTTGTAGTCAATGTTTTCAATATATCATGATATTTTGGTGCTAAATTCGTAAATACCGTAATTACAACATAACATTACTGCATATTGAACTACTTTTTCTGTCAAATTTGTTGTATAACATGATGTTTTGGCACTTAATTTGTAAAATCATAACCTAATTTGATGTTTAATAGGCTTTTTCTTAATCCCTCCTTATTATCCGAGATATTCACTTATCTAAGCTTCTGCCGGCCCGTTTAGCTTGGATAAGAGAGACTCTACTGTATTTCCATTCTGCCCTCTTGTTATTGTCTAGTTTATGGTAAGATTGTTGTGCTAAAGTTACAAAGAGAAACGGATTATACAAATGGATTATAGAAACTATACTGTCATAGCTTTTAATGTTTATTCTATAAGGCATTCGTGTAATTATCAATTCAATACAATTCCCCGACTTCCCAAACTTTTGCTATGTATCACATATACAGCTTATTAAGGCCGTAAGGTTTCAAGTCTCAGGATACTGCATACAAGTATTGTGCTTTACCTGAAATATGACAAATATTTGTCATATTGATATTTGTGCATTTCTAAACATCAGGGGCTTCTGATTTCATTTGCCTTTTTGCACACAATACCAAGAATCCCAGGGGAAAGTTCCTGGACAGCCTTAGGACATCCATGCTCAGTCACATCCGTATCTAAATATTACTGGTCAGACCTAATGGGTTCTTATAAAATGTTGGTGGGGAACCCATTGCCCTCCAAAAGTTATTGGATTCTAACTGTTCTGCCCCCACGTTAGCTATTTATTTGGAAGGTGTCTGTGATGCAGGGAACAGATTGAATACTACACATTGTCGTAAAAACAACAATGTATTAAATAACAGATCTCAAACTTCCTCTCCTCCAGAGTTTTACTACCAGTCTTTGTGAAGGGAGTTAAAGTCCTTGAAGCACAACCATAGTTCTGACTGGATGTTACTTTAATAATAGCTTTGATTAGATCTCAATCTGTTATATCTCTGACATGTCTTTACTTTGTGTCTTTACTTTTATATAGCTTTAATGTAACTTGTCTGACTCGTGTGGCTTCAACGTGACTTTCTATGTTGTGGTTCTTCCACCTTCCTTACTCTTCACCTTCCAATACCACACTGTCCGACTCCTCAAAGAGCTAGAAGGGATTTGGCTAAGGTTACACCCCTGAGAGGATTCTTAAAGGGACAGAGCGAGGGAGGTTTCAAATACAAGGTGGAAGAGGCTATCTTGACTAATCCCACAAAATATACATAAAATACTAAACTCCTCCAACTAAATGAGGGCTTGAGTAAACAATGACAAATATTGCAGAGGCATAACACTAACCCGCATCAGCTGAGGCCAAGCTGGTAAATGGTCAGATATGATGGGCATTATTGACCAACAAGAAATCCAACCTAAATTCTCAATCCATTGTAAAGATCACTAGGAATTAGTGGTGTGCACTTGTATGGAATTGCTGTTCATTTTGTATCAGTTTTGTATTTGTCCCCGTTTCCAAAAACAGAGCACCTATACGAATAAAATTTTCATCTCACAAAAAAAAAGAAAGAAAATTTTCACACCATTGGCAGCAATGGGAGGACTTCAAAGCCCCCCCCCCCCCCCCGCTGGGTTTTTGGGCTTCCACCTTTTAAAACATTTGGGTCTTCCCCAGAGTACTATTGTTATTAATATTAATATTAATGCCTACTGGTACACATCAGCTGTCATGGGGAAGCAGACCTCTCTCAGACTCAGCTTAGGGTCCCAGAGTAACTATTGTTATTAATATTAATATGATGAATGCCCATTGGTACACATCAGCTGTCATGGGAAAGTAGACCTCTCTCAGACTCAGCTTAGGGTCCTAGAATAACTATTGTTATTAATATTATTATTGGAGTCCCCAGTGGCATAGTGGATTAAAGCCTCGTGACTTGAAGGTTGGGTTGCTGATCTGAAAGCTGCCAGGTTCGAATCCCACCCGGGGAGAGCGCGGATGAGCTCCCTCTATCAGCTCCAGCTCCATGCAGGGACATGAGAGAAGCCTCCCACAAGGATGATAAAAATATCAAAAAACATCTGGGCGTCCCCTGGGCAACGTCCTTGCAGATGGCCAATTCTCTCATACCAGAAGCGACCTGCAGTTTTCTCAAGTCACTCCTGACATGAAAAAAAAATTATTATTAACACCCATTGGTGCACATGGGAAAGCAAGCACGATGACTGTGTGGCTTTCATTTTTGTGTCACCTCTCGTTTCATACGAAAATGTTGTCGTTCATTTTGTGTAGACCAGGGGTCCCCAAACTAAGGCCCGGGGGCCGGATGCGGCCCTCCAAGGTCATTTACCTGGCCCCCACCCTCAGTTTTATAATATAATATTTTATATCAGTTTTAATAATATGTTGTATATACATATATTGATAATAATATTATAATGTTATACAATATAATACTAATAATAATACCATATAATAATATTAATTATATGTTATATGTTACATATAATATTACAGTATAGTGGTATAGTTCAATATCGTAATATAGAATGCTAATATTGTGCTATGCTAATAATATAATATATTGTATGTACATACAGCTGCTCTGAGTCCCCTTCGGGATGAGAAGCGTGGGATATAAATGTAGTAAATAAGTGTAGTAAATAATTAATTAATTTTAGACTTAGGCTTGCCCAGAGTCTGAAATGACTTGAAGGCACACAACAACAACAACAATCCTAATTCACTTGACTATCTCATTGGCCAGTGACAGGCCCACACTTCCCATTGAAATCCTGATAGGTTTATGTTGGTTAAAATTGTTTTCATTTTTAAATATTGTATTGTTCTTTCATTGTTGTTGTTTTGCACTGCAAATAAGACATGTGCAGTGTGCATAGGAATTTGTTCAAATTTTTTTTTCAAATGATAATTCGGCCCCTTTACAGACTGAACGATTGTGGACCGGCCCTCAGCTTAAAAAGTTTGGGGATCCCTGGTGTAGACGAACGGTCGAAACGAAATGAATGCACGAAGGAAACATATATCGCGCACATCCCTACTAGGAATGTACCAGACTGCTTTGAATACCAGAGGCAAATATAATATCAATACAGCCAAAAGAGCATTGGACCTGAACTGAAGACTTTCACCTAAACCTCATGGAATAACACTGGGTAAATCATTTGAACTTCTCTCTCAAGACTGCAAATTACTCTCCCCATCTGCTCCCTAAACTCTGAAGAGGAGCTGGTTTAAAATAATACTGTGAATCTAAGCTTCCTTACAAGTGACAGACACAAGACAAAAGCAACTGATGTGAAAAGAGTAACATCTGTGTCTCTTGCAAAGTTTCCTCTTTCGGAGATGGGATGAAACAAACGTGTGCCTGCTCCTAAAAATACAGGACTACTAGGAGCATCTTTCATTAAAAAGTCTGCCTTTGAACTGTATTAAATTAACCAACAGCTGCAGACATATCATCAAACTGACATCAGCTGTCTTAAATCATCTACCTTATAATTATATGTACACGTCTTTTCAGCTGTCAAGTTTCTATTCTCCTTCACTAACAATATTGGCATGGCAAGTGATGAAAAAAACATACTTTAGTCAATGCCATAAAGCCCTTGTAGGCAACAGCATTTGTGATATTTGTTTCCTAATTCATTAACACTCAGCTAGAGCATACAAATTTAGCATGGGAAAGTGAAAGGAAGGAATTAGTGACACCTTTTTTTAAAAAGTAATAAAATGTTAGTTAGGCAATCCCTCGTTGCCCAAGTACGATGCAGTGTCCTGGCGGTGGGTACGTAGATGATTGTGGAGCCCTATTCTTGACCCGTATGTTCTTCCGCAGTGAGGATATTCAGTTTCCAGGTGGAAGGCGGTCCCAGTCAGGGTTGGCTTGATGCGCCTTCCTCTTGGCACGTTTCTCCCTTTCGCCCTCCGTTCATGCCTCTCCAAATTCCACAGCACTGCTGATCACAGCTGACCTCCGGCTAGAGCACTCAGGAGCCAGGGCTTCCCGGTTCTTGGTGTCTATGCCTCGTTTTTTTAGTTTAGCTTTTAAGTCTATCTTTAAATCTCTTTTCCTGCCCACCAACATTCCATTTTCCATTCTTGAGTTGGGAATATAGTAACTGTTTTGGGAGTCAGTGATCAGGCATTTGGACAACGTGGCCAGTCCAGCGGAGTTGATGGCGTAGGAGCATCGCTTCAATGCTGGTGATCTTTGCTTCTTCCAGCACACTGACATTTGTCCGCCTGTCTTCCCAAGAGATTTGCAGGATTTTTTGGAGACAACGCTGATGGAATTGTTACAGAAGTTGAGACTGACATCTGTAGACAGTCCATGTTTCACAAGCATATAACAGAGCTGGGAGGACAATAGATTTATAAACAAGCGCCTTGGTATCCCTATGGATACCAATGTAATGAATTGGTAACCAGTCAAATGTCATAAGAAACGATCACACTGTAGAGATAGAAGGTCCCAAGTCCAAACCATTTAAAAGTATCAGTTCAAAATGATCCAAATAATATATCAGATACATCTCCTGACATATGTAAAAAGAGAAGTACCACAAAATGATAATCGAAGTAGACCAAAGGGGCAATTCACCAAAAAAAACCCAAAACAATAATTATCAAGGCAATTATAAATAAAACACTGATCTGAAATTTATTGCTAGTCTTAAATAATGTAAACCTACTGAACCAATGCTATTTACCCATGTGTTTATTTACTCCTCAGAAATTGACTGAGTCTACTCTAGTTGGTACTAATCAACAGGATTCCAGTCATTTATCATTGCAATATACAGTAGAGTCTCACTTATTCAACATAAATGGGCCGGTAGAACGTTGGATAAGCGAAAATGTTGGATAATAAGGAGGGATTAAGGAAAAGCCTATTAAACATCAAATTACATTATGATTTTACAAATTAAGCAACAAAGCATCATGTTTTACAACAAATTGACAGAAAAAAGCAGTTCAGTACACGGCAACGTTATGCAGTAATTACTGTATTTATTAATTTAGCACCAAAACATCACAATGTATTGAGAACATTGACTACAAAAATATTGACTACTAAAAGGCAAACTGCATTGGATAATCCAGAACATTGGATAAGCCAATGTTGGATAAGTGAGACTCTACTGTATTAACAGAAAAGTGTTACACAGAGTCTCTCTCTCCCAGCAATAAGAATATCTCGGCTTATTGATTATTAATTTTTCAGTATTTATTTAAATAGTTCTTCAAGGTTTCTTGAAGGACATTTGAAAAAGCTGGTGCCGCAGCTGAAAAGACCATATTTCTAATGTGAATAAAGAGAACACTCATAAAAGAGCACTTTAATCTAAAGATCTTGGCATACATAGAAGCTCGCATGATGGAGTGCTCTTTCTAAAAATGGTCTTTGAATACACAGTTCTACTATTTGTGGATTGTCATGAGCAGGGGTCCTCAAACTTTTAAAGCAGAGGGCCAGTCCACAATCCTTCAGACTGTTGAGGGGCCGAATGATCATTTGAAGAAAAAAAATTCCTATGCACACTGCATATGTCTTATTTGTCGTGCAAAAACAACAACAACAACAACAACAACGAAAGAAAAATACAACATTTAAAAATAAAAACAATTTTAACCAATTCAAACTGATCAGGATTTCAATGGGAAGTGTGGACCTGCTTCTGGCCAACAAGATAGTTAAATTAATTAGGATTATTGTTGTGTGCCTTCAAGACATTTCAGATTTTGGGCAAGCCTAAGTCAAAAATTTATTTATTTATTATTTATTTATTTACTACATTTATATCCTGTTCTTCTCACCCCGAAGGGGACTCAGAGCGGCTTACAATTTATATCTATATAGAATATATTATATTATCAGTACAGAACAATATTAGCATTATATATTACTATATTGAATTATACCACTATATTGTAATATTATTAGTAATATTACATGTAATATATAATATATTATTAATATTATATGGTATTATTAGTATTACATTGTATTACATTATAATATTTCTATCAATATTATATGTATATACAACATTATATTATTAAAACTGATATAAAAATATTATATTATAAAACTGAGGGCAGGGGCCAGGTAAATGACCTTGGAGGGCCGCATCCGGCCCCCGGGCCTTAGTTTGGGGACCCCTGGTCATGAGTTTTGAAATCATTTGTTAATCAATTCTGTCTGTACAAGGCTTATTCATCAAAGCGCAGTGGGTGCACACACAAGCTCAAGACTCTTGTAGAATGGAAGTTGTATGAGCTGGCATATATAAATGAATATACTTAGATGACATTTATATAGTATACAAGTGGAGCCCCAAAATTAAATTTCAGCATATCCCTGGTATTTGTGTACATTCCACAGCTGAGGAGATTGCAAACATGAAAGTTAGCATACAGTCTCAGTCCAAATGGGGATAAATTTTAATGCATGGCACTGTTGGTTAGCTTTTGATACTCCTCTTGGGATTTCAGTTCAAAACTGAATTCAAAACAGAAGCTTAATTTGTCTGGATGGCACAGCAGGGCTACTGTAAACCATTCAGAACTTAGCCTTCATTAATCAACTACATTGCACTGCTAACTAAAACCTCTTTTCTCCAATCCAAAACAGACACTAGAGGTTGGTGAAGTGTGCCCTTCCCACCCCTGCAGTTTCTTCCAACATATCTACATTTACATGACCCTATTGTTTTTATTTTCTATTACCTGTTCTTTGCATTGATATCTTTGTTGTGGGAGGGGCCACAGACCATGTGATCAGAACTGGGCTTGTTCAGGACTCAGACTCCATTTTAGAACAATTCAGGTTAGACTTCAGTAAGAACTGTATGCTTCAGACTTCAATACAAGAACAATATGCTGTACAGAAGCCATTAGACTCCATTGGACTATAGACTGTTGATTCTAAGAATGATGCCCTGTGTTACCTATACACAGAAACTACTTCAAATCTATTTGTAACTGGATTGATATGCAAAGTACCTGTATGCTGAATACATGAAGTTTGTGAGTAAACTAACTATGTCACTTTTAAATATGCCTACTTATTTTTATCTCTTGAGGCAAATATATTTTAAGGGAGAGTCGATGTTTTTGGACAACTAAAGGAACACTTCTGAATATATATTTGTGCATTGACATATCTTGTCTCTAACAGTTCAAAGACATACCCAGGTACATCAGTTTAACAGCTGAGAAACCTTAATAGCCTTGCATGAATGCCATTTTCCCCAAATATTATGACTCTAAGAGGTCATGCTTTTACCAAGAGATCATGGCATCATTTTTCAAAAGGTTGTGACTTCTGACAAGGCCATGCCTTTCCAAAGATCATAAAATCTCCAAAAGGTTATGGAGATTTCCATTTTCCAAAGGTTAAGTGCTATTTATATTACTAGGATTTCAGGAGATTATTGAAAGTGGTATAATTTTTTCTGTGTGATTTTTTCTAAAACAATTATCTCCAAAACAGTATGATTTCCATTTATTTTAATATTCATCTTATGCATAGTCACACTGTGCGAACAAGCTGAGATACTTAGCGACAGCAGAAGAGCAGAAATAGTCTAAGATCTAGAAGTTATGGCACAAATTGGCAAAATTACTCTGTATGTATCCCTAAGTCCTCGCTCACTGATCATGCCAAAGGGATCAATGGAGCATGAGTGGAGTCATTTCCAATAGATCTGCTTCTGACACACTCCTTCTCTACCAACTCACTAAAATTCACTGACAAATGTGGGAGCAGGGGGACATTTACCATCAACTGTCAATGGGCAACAAAGAAGGGAGACCAAAATGATCAAACCATGAATCCTTCTGAGGAGTGGCTTAGGGAGCTGGGTATGTGTAGCTTGGAGAAATAAGGCTGAGAGGGGACATGCAAACCATGTTTAAATATCTGAAAGGATGCCACATTGAAGACTGGGCACACTTGTTTTCTAATGCTCTGAAGACTAGGACATGAAGCAATGGATTCAAATTGCATGAAAAGTTAGGAAGAACTTCTTGATGGTGAGAGCTCTTCAGGTTAAACCCTTGTGCCGGCTGGACTGCTGACCTGAAGGTTGAGTTACTGACCTGAAGATTTCCAGTTCAAATCTGCGAGATGGGGTGAGTTCTCGTCTGTCAGCTCTAACTTGCGGGAACATGAGAGAAACCTCTCAGTAGGATGGTAACACATCCAGGTGTCCCCTGGGGCAACGTCTCTGTAGACGGCCAATTCTCTCACAGCAGAAGCACTTGCAGTTTCTTCTCAAGTCGCTTTTGACATGATTTTTTTTAAAAAAAGAAAAAGCAGTGGAATATAGTGCCTGGGAGTCTGGAGATTTTTAAGCAGAGATGCTTTGATTGTGTGTTCCTGAATGGTCTCTCTCAACTGTATGATTCTGTGATTCTATAATAGGATTTGGAAAAAAAAATCTAGTGACAGTGTGAAGTGTGGTTGTTGGTGAACTGCTTATGCTGACACTGCCTCAAACTCGCCAGACGCAAACGTTCAGCTGTGCCAGATGCAAAGCAAGCAGGTTTTTGAGCTTGCTTGTTTGTCTAGAGCTGAGAAAGCAACCTACGGTGGAGAATCTTCAAACCATTATGCTGTTCCAAAGATGATTTTAAAATCAAAAGGAATCTTCGTCCATTTACTCAGGTAGGCGTTGTCTGCTCCCAGCAGCCATAGGTTTTAAGAAGAGCCAGCTGTTTCAGAAATGTCCTCTAGCATATGCCTGAGGTATATGCATTTTCTTCAGCAATGACTGGGGAAAAGAAAAATATGCTGTAGCGCCTGCAGGCATTTCTACTGTTCTGAACAGGAAGACAAAATCACTACGACAGTGAAATTATCTTGGGAACCCAACTTTTTAATTCTCTGAAAAGGTGCTGGAAAAAATCATGAAACAGGATTCAAGGGATTGTTAAAGTGCCCTTAAATCTTGCAATATTGGCAAGGAGGTGCAAACTAAGAATGGTAAGACTGCCAGTGCTTTGAAGGATCAAATCCTCAGTTTCCAGCAATCTGTGCAAAAAATAACAGAGAAGTAGTGGGGGAACACTGTATATGCTCGATTTCGTATCGCAAAATCACAAGTTGAACGCTTCCCAAGTGTTTAGGACAGGGTGATGTATTTTCAGAAGATGTGTGCAGATCCCAGTAAGGTGGCCTTTTGCAGTTGACATCATCATCATCATCATCATCATCATCATCATCATCATCATCATCATCAAGCTTTACCTATAAAGATTATCACCTCCTACACTTTGACCTCATAACAATCTTTATCATAAATTCTTCACATAGCAAATACACTTCTTAAATTAACGATTTTACAGTACTTTTACAACACAATGCAATACACGTTAGAGGTAATTATTGATACATTCAATAGGATTTACTCCAAGGTAGATGTGTATGGCGCTGGCACCTTAGCATGTAATATGCTTTATAGTCCTTAATGCATTAAACTTCATGAATATTTTTGTTTTTGTTTTGTTCAGCCAAAGAGAAACTGAGGCTTGCCTAAGTTCAAGCAGTCATTTCCATGGATGACGGGGGCACAAATCCTAAATTTCCTACTGTGAGGACAGCCAAAAAAATAGCTTTTATAGTGTGAATAGGTGAATAACTCAGGATTGTAACAGGCTTTCTTATCACCTCTACAAAGTACAGGTATTGCATTTTTGGAGCAATCTAGATCAGGCATGGGTGAACTTTGGCACTCCAGGTGTTTTGGACTTCAATTCCCACAATTCCTGGCCTCAGGCCCCTTCCTTTTCCCCCTCAGCCGCTTAAGCTGGAGTGCCAAAGTTTGCCCATGCCTGATCTAGATACTGCTGCCTTTACACTGAAAACCCAAAGTGGGTAGCTTCAACAGGCCCTGGATTTCCACTCCATGGATTACAGATCAAGATGCATAATTGAAAATATTATGTTAAAATGATGAAGGCTACATTGTTATCATTTCTTGCAACTTCTTCACCGTAGAATTTCACACCAAGGCAGTAATTGGCAGGGACAAAATTACATAGCAATTAGGGCATGACAGCAAAAGCAAACAAGTACTGAGAATGGGTTCGACACTTCTGGTAACAAGCAGGTAATTATCACAGCAGCTTGAAAGGGGCATAATCAACCAAACTGACATCATCCCACCCACATAATAAACGTGAAATCCCTTTACGTCCAAGGCAGCTTTTACACACAGCTGGTAAATGTGGCTAGTCTGGTCCCCATGTCTGACTCCTCTACATCCGATGTTTCTTTCAGTCCAGTTCAAGAAAACTGTTATTTTGAAATAAAAAATTTCATTTGGTGTTTAAAATACCCTTTCACCAAAACAAAGGTTTTCACTCTGCCAAAATGTAGCCTATTTTCAAGTACAGTCATCATTTCTACCTCGTTTATTGACCACACAAAAAATTGCAGACGTACATTTTAAAATAGCTTCTGCCCATTAATAATTGATCGATCCATTTAAAACACATTTGTTACACAGTTAGAACATGGAAATGGTTTAGATTTTTTGTCACACTCTGTAATTCATTAACATCTTTTTAAGACTGGCGTAAAAATGTATTTGCTCACTACAATGTGACAATTTCAAAATTCCTGTGAACTGTCTTTAAATTTGAAGGCAATAGAACACTTCATTGCAAGATTCATTTTGGGTCATTCGTACTTCCAATTTCTTATTATCGCTATGGAAGTTTTTCATTTGAAAAAAGCATACACTGAACCCAGGAATGGACAAACTTCGGACTTCTATGTGTTTTGAGCTTTAACTCCTACAACTCCTTACAGCCAGAAGGCCAAAGTTTGCACATGCCTGCACTGACGAATATTTGTAACTTCCATCTAAATTAGTCTGTATACAACCTCTGAGGATGCCTGCCATAGATGTGGGTGAAACATCAGGAGAGAATGCTTCTGGAACATGGCCATACAGCCGAGAAAATTCACAGCAACCCAGCAATACACTTGCTGCACAAACCAGTGATAATCCATCCTCATCCCACCCCATTAGCCTTTCAACATCCTCCCCAACTCCTTCTCAGTTGCTTCTTAATCTCTACTCAACAGCTAGAATAAGTTGTGGCTATTTAATTCATTTCACTTTCTATCTCACTATTTCCCAAGTGCTCAGAGCAGATAACAGCAATTCCAGAAAAAGGAGGGGAAAGACAGTTTTAAAACAGGATTTTTAAATAAAACATGCACATGGTATAGATTAAACACAAACTTGTTGCTTGTAAGACAATGGGATTTTTGTCCTGCATCAATAGGAGTCTAGTGACTAGATCCAGGGAAGTCATGCTACCCTTCGATTCTGCCTTGGTTAGACCGACCTGAATACTGTGTCCAATTCTCGACACTGAAGTCTAAGGGAGATGTTGACAAGCTGGAATGTGTCCAGAGGAGGGCCACTCAAATAGTCAAGGGTCTGGAGAACAAGCGCTATGAGGAGCGGCTTAAAGAGCTAGGCATGTTTAGCCTGCAGAAGAGAAGGCTGAGAGGAGACCTTGTATCAATATATGAGGGGACGTCATAGGGAGGAGGCTCCGGTGGCCTAGGGGATAAAAGCCCCGTGACTTGAAGGTTGGGTTGCTGACCTAAAAGCTGCCAGGTTCGAATCCCACCCAGTGAGAGCGCGGATGAGCTCCCTCTATCAGCTCCAGCTCCATGCGGGGACATGAGAGAAGCCTCCCACAAGGATGGTAAAACATCAAAACATCTGGGCGTCCCCTGGGCAACTTCCTTGCAGACGGCCAATTCTCTCACTCCAGAAGCAACTCCGGTTGCTCCTGACACGGAAAAAAAAAATGGGGAGGGGGAAGCAAGCTTGCTTTTTGTTGCTCTGGAGACCAGGACACGGAACAATGGTTTCAAACTACAGGAAAGGAGATTCCACCTGAACATTAGGAAGAACTTCCTCACTGTGAGAGCTGTCCAGCAGTGGAACACTCTACCCCTGGTCAGTTCAGCCTCAAATGAAGCAAAAAGGCAAGTGTCTTTTGAATAAACCTTGCCAAGAAAACTCCACCATCCATTCATCTTACCGTCACCAGAAATTCAGAAACAATTTGAAGGCTCACAACAACTTCAATTTAGACACAATCAGTGCAAAATGTTGTATGTGTTGAAAAATGATTTTATGTGTGTTTCTGCTTCACTATACATCAAGATTAATCAGCTAGCCCCAGAGTACAGTATTGCAGATGTTGTTCAAAAGTTGCCAAGCAACACAAGAAGGGCCTATGCAGTTTCTCAGGATTTCTAACAGTATTTTAGAAATAGCAGTCTTCAAGTCTCCACTAGTTATTTGTTATGTATATAATTCAGATTGTTTACTGTATTGTATATACAGTATGTGTATTGGGATGCAGTTTTTCTTAACTCTACGTTGTGTGATCACATCAGGGCTTGTTCAGGACTCAGACTCCATTTTAGAAACAGTATGCTTAGAGACTTCTGTAGAAACAGATGTATGCTTTTACAAGTCAATAGGAACAGTATGCTTTAAGACTCCATTGGACTTTCAGACTAGACAGACTTGGCATATCTTTGTCCCTAACAGTTCAACGAGATATCTATCTAGATACATCAGTTTAACAGCTGAGAAATCCAATTGCCTTGCGTAAATGCCATTTTCCCAAAAGGTTATGCCATCATTTTTCAAAAGGTTATGACTTCTAACAAGGTCATGCCTTTCCAAAGAGCATAAAATCTCCAAAAGCTCCACAAGAGGTGAGAGTTTGCCCAGCGTCTGCCAATCACCATGCCTCCTGCAGATTTTTCTATTTGCAATATAAACTACTGCTCAAACTATAAGAGATATTTTCCTCATACAATATAAACAAAACAAAACTGCAACAGATGGCCGTTTTACCAAGCTCATAGTATCTGTCAAAACCTATGTTGCTTTTCAAGTGAAGATGGAAGAAGAATCCACAGGATGTTCCACCCACAAATGCTCACATTTTTGCTCAGAGATAAAAGTTTAGGGCAAAAAATAAATCAGTGACGTTTCTCCAAATGCATTGGGAAGGAAAGCAACAAGTCTCCGCTTAAGGAAATTTTAATACCAATGAAAGAGAGTTATTTATTTAGTTGCTGATATTTAATGTATAGCTCATTATCAAATTAAGTGTGCATGCGGTCCTCAATATCCTCAGATTCTACATCCATAGATTCCATAACAACAATTTATTATGGTCCATAGACTAACCATAGCTTGAAAACATTCCCTCTCAACAACAAAAAAGCAAACCTTGACTTTCATCATTTTATATAAGGAACGCCATTTTACTACACCATTTTATATATCCAGATTTGAATACCAGTGGATTTTGGTATCGACGGAGGGTCTCTAAATCCAACATTATTCCCACTGTATTTCTTAGGAAGCTATATATAGAAAAGAAATCTGACTCTGTATTAAAGATGATTAAATCCACAATTAATTATCATATTTAAATTAAATAGAATCAGAATAATAAATTATAATTTATAGTCTAAACCCAGACGATACTATGGTCCCACTGTATTTCTTGGGAAGCTATATATAGAAGAGACTTCTAACTTTGAATTAAAGGTAATTTAATCCATCATTAATTATCATTAATTAATTATAATTAAATTTAAATTGATTAGTATCAGAACCATAAATTATATTTTATGCTCCTGAAACTAATTAATTTAAATATGATAATTAATTATTCAGGTGCAAACCCAATTACACAACATTGCTCGTACAAACTCAAACCTAGGCAGTTTTATCTGGAAAAGTATGAATCATTAACTTGCCACATGCCGCATTCTATCTTATGCAATAAGGGTGATCGTCTAGCTTCTTTGCCAATCCATATTTCTGGAGAAAATAAAACCAACACTTTTTTAAAAATGTGAAAAATGTAAACTATCATTATGTTGGAAATTGCAACCTTCTATAAGCCTCCTATACTAGTTATTTGTTATGTATATAATTGAGATTGCTTACTATGTTTTATGTATATATTGTGTGCAGTATTTCCCTTAACTCTATGTTGTTTGAAGTTGTGGGAGGGACTACAGAACATGTGACCAGATCTGGGACTATTCAAACTGAGACTCCGTTTGTTAAGCCAGTACAGTTGAGTATAGTATAATTGAGTACAGTATGCATCAGAAAAGAGTATTAATCTATAGGCAACAGAGAAGAGACTAAAACAGAACGCTTAAAGAACAGACTGTTTAAACTTTGAACCAATAAGCAATGTACCTGTATGCTGAACACATGAAGTTTTGTAAGGAAGTCAAATCTGTTGATTTTTGATGAAGACTACTTGCTTTTTGGTCTCTTGAGAGCATGATTTAAAAGCAATATATTTTATGGGAGAGTAGATTTATTTTGGGGCAACTGAAATAACACTTCTGAAGATCTACTGTTTATTTTATAAATTGGCATATCTTTGTTTCTAACAGTTCAAAGAGAATACCAGGTATATCAGTCTAACAACTGAGAAACCTAAATTGCCTTGCATGAATACTAGTGGATGTTTACTACTAAGGAGAAGATGGACTCAAGCCAGTTTTAAACTCTTCTCAGGAAAATCATACTTTACAAAAAGATTATGATTATTCCAAATAGTGTAGATGCCAATTGATCTCCAAAAAGGGACATGTGTCCAAATGGCTATGGAGATTCTGGTTTTCCAAAATGATCTCTATAAAGGTCATGCCATATAGTAAATATGCTTATAAACTTCTCAATGTTTTATATATAAATTATCTATCTATCAGCAACAAAAGCAGTCTACAAGCAAACAAAAGTATACATACGGTATTTCCAAATTCTGTACCTTTAAAGATAATACTCTGTTTTGGCTTATGAAGTTTGAAGTGAAAGTACTCAGCTGGCATATTTACAGGACTTTCAATTAGCACTGTACTCTCGTATCCTGCACTATGCGTTCTTAAAATGAGTACTCTAACTCCTTGGAGATATAATTGCTAGTCGGAGAGCTATTTCTCATTACCATGAAAGCAGGCTGAAGTGTGCATTAGAGGAATGTGGACACAATTTGAACACATGGGGAAGCTATCCCATAATCTTAGTGTACAGTGAAGCAGAACACACAAAAACATCATTTCTCAACACATACAGCATTTTACAAAGCAAAACTTCTGAAAGTTGCAAGTGGTTTGGCCACTCTGCATGGTACAGTTTAACCCAGAGCTTTCCAAACATTTCATGTTGGTGACAAATCATTTTACACATGCATCATTTCGGTTTTAGTGGCAAACCCCTTAGAAGAGATTCGGACACATACATACATGGTAAAAATTAATTATAGGAAAATATTTCATGTATATATGTGTGTATATATTATTATTATTATTTGCTTGTTTCACAGACTCATGAAACAACCAGCACATGGCAGCCGACACTAAAGCAGGGGTTCTCAAACTTTTTCAGCCGCGGAGTCCTATTTGGAGCAAAAGTTTCTTGTTGAGCCCCAAGAAATGTTTATATACTATATTATATCCTATATATATATATATATATATATATATATATATATACACATATATATATATACGTATAAATATATATATTATCCTATCTTTCAGAAAACAAGTTAAAACCTGGTGATGGAACCAAGCGTTTGGAGAGTAGCACAAGGCTATATGCAGCTACAAAGTGAATAGCAATGTGTAATGGCTATTGTAATGGCTTCTGGATTATGATTTTTGGTCTGCTGTATGTGTAATGTTTTTAACAGCTCATTTATTTATTTATATGTTAGTGTTTTATGATTTTCATGTTTTAACACGCAATGTATATTGTATTTTGTTTACCTTATGTTAATGTGGCATTAAGTTATTGCCAATTTGGATGCCGCTCTGAGTCCCCTTTGGGGCTGAGATACAGCAGGATAAAAATTATATATATATATATATATATATATAATCAGGCATGGGCCGGGCCAGTGGCAGATGGATGGAGAGGGTTGGTGTGAACTAATTCATACAGTGTGAAAAAAGGAAGAACGAAAGAACAATACAATATTTAAAATGAAGAACGATTTTAACCAACAGAAACTTAATAGTACAGGGTGTTTGAAAAAGAACTCCCTAGTTTCCATTTAAATTAAATGGAAACTATGGAGTTCTTTTTCAAACACCCTGTATTTCAGTGGAAGACTGCCAAGGCTATCCAGTCCAACCCCCTTCTGCCATGCGGGAAAAGAACAAGCAAAGCACTCCCAACGTATTACTATCCTGTTTCCCCTAAAATAAGACATCCCCAAAAAATAAGACCCAGTAGAGATTTTGCTGAATTGCTAAATATAAGGCCTCCCCCGAAAGTAAGACCTAGCAAAGTTTTGTTTGGAAGCATGCCCAGCGCCCACCAAACAAAACACCATAGCATGCAGGATTGGTAAATGTACATACTAGTTGTATATGGAAATAATGGTTGTAACAAGAAATTCTTGACAGAAGTCACAGTTTGTCTGGTTTGGTTATGTTGGTTTGTGATGACAACTACTGTACAGTATAGAATAAATGTTCATTTTTTTGTTCAACAATAAATGTGAATTCTTCTTCATGGAAAAATAAGACATCCCCTGAAAATAAGACCTAGCGCATCTTTGGGAGTAAAAAATAATATATGACACTGTCTTATTTTCGGATCAACACAGTACTTTGTAGTAGTTATACAACAACAACAACAAACAACAACAGAAACACCAGAGGCGATCCAGTCGAAACCCCTTTTGCCTTGTAGGAAAAACACAACCAAGGTCTCCGCAGAGCACAGTTTGAGAACCCATGGACTAGAGCAGGCCTGGGCAAACTTCGGCCCTCCAGGTGTTTTGGACTTCAACTCCCACAATTCCTAACAGCCTGTTAGGAATTGTGGGAGTTGAAGTCCAAAACACCTGGAGGGCTGAAGTTTGCTCACGCCTGTAACAGTGTTACAACACACTGTTTGGAAATACATCATTAAAATTCTGCGAGATATAATAGTAAAAATTGGAACAAAAATTAAAACCAGATGAAAATGTCTGCATGCATGCATACATACACATAATTAAAAACAGCCATAAAATCAATTTACCCAACATCTGTTTGTTGTGTGCCTTCAAGACACTTTGGACTCATGGCGACCCTAAAATGAACCTCTCACAGGGTTTTCCTGGCAAGATTCGTTTAGGAGGCTTGCCATTGCTTTCCTCTGAGGTTAAGATGATACGTCCCGCCCACGGTCATTTATTGGGTTTCCATGTTGGACAGAGATTTCTCATCTGGGGTCCTAATGCAAATCACTACACTACACAATAAACAATCTGAACAATAAAACTACAGAAAAAAGAGGCGATCAATACAGATCAAGATTATGGCTGGAATCCACACATGTAAAGGTACATATTATTGTAACCATCATAATTCTGAAGACCATTTCTTTTTTCCTGCAAGTAGTTTATAGCTCCAGGAAAGAAATAAACAGTTGTAGCAAATGGACACAATATTTATGTATTGTGTCAGAAGCGAACTGAGGATACAATTATAATGTATTTAAAAACACAAAGTTAAAAACTTGGCATTATACTAGATTTGCTTTGATCAGAAGCTGGCCACTTGGGAGTGTCGCTATGAGAAGGTCCTCCATTGTGCATGTGGCAGGACTGAGGATGAATTGTAGTAAGTGGTCTGTGGTTTGCTCTTCTCCACACTCACATGTCATGGACTCCACTTTGTAGCCCCATTTCCTAGGATTGTCTCTGCATCTCATGGTCCCAGAGCACAGTCTGTTCAATGCCTTCCAAGTCGCCCAGTCTTCTGTGTGCCATGGAAAGAGATTCTCATCTGGTATCAGCCATGGATTGAGGTTCCGGGTTTTAGCCTGCCACTTTTGGACTCTTGCTTGCTGAGGTGTTCCTGTGGATATCTCTGTGGATCATAGAAAGCTATTGGCATGCTAGCTGATATCCAGGAGCCCTCGGTGACATAGTGGATTAAAGCCTTGTGACTTGAAGGTTGGGTTGCTGACCTGAAGGCTGCCAGGTTCAAATCCCACCCAGGGAGAGTGCAGATGAGCTCCCTCTATCAGCTCCAGCTCCATGCGGGGACATGAGAGAATCCTCCCACAAGGATGGTAAAAACATCAAAACATCCGGGCGTCCCCTGGGCAACGTCCTTGCAGACGACCAATTCTCTCACTCTTGAAGAAACTCAAGTTGCTCCTGACACGAAAAGAAAGCTGATATCCAAACATGAACACAATTATTGTCTTAGTCCATGACAGAAAAGGTGGGGAAACCTCTGTATTTCCCAAATCAGATATCCTGAGTAGCACTAGTGTAGATTTAACCAGAGATCTTTTCACTACTATTAAAACACATGGCTATTCATCTGCACTGGTATTTTCTCCAAACCCCTGCGATAGTGAACACTGTTAACTTAAATGCTGCTACAAAAAAATGTCTGGATTCATGAATATTGAAAAGGTGATGGATTGCCAGCTTCTGTGCGATGCTACACGAATGTGGTACCACATGTGGGATGCTCTCAGCATCCCATTTAAATCTGGTAATGACTGAGATAAGATAAAATTAAATGTGCCACTCATATTCAAAGCGGGAATTGGAAATGATACAGTGGTGCAAACAATTCCTAAAACATAGGTGAATTCACTAGTTTCATACAGCCCAAGGGACCTCAATTCCAAATATGATACAAGACCAAAAAGCAATCCCCTATATTTAGTATTCTTACGGTAACACCTTGGAATTTCCCAAAAGGCATACCCAGCACAAGGCATTTTAAGATATACCCTGCTGTCTAACAAGATTATTGTAAGGGCGAGATCTAACTCCCCTTTTCATTTCCTAGCCGGCTCTGATATGAAGGTCAACACAGGATACAGTTTCGCAAGCAGAATAATGCAGCACACCACTTCAAACCTATTCAAAGAACAATTTTGTAACTGATTTAGAAAATATTTATATATGTTCAAAGAAGACTGTTCTTTGAACATACTTTTATTCTAATTCAGTTATAAAAAGCAATGTTAATGTCAGATTGACCTTACCAGTCAGGTTATTTAAAGGAAATCCGTTCCAGAAAGCCTTTCTTTAGAAGAGTTCTATAGTCCACAACAGTATAACAATGTACATTGGGAAAGATGTATATAGACCCATGAATTGAAAAAATGTTCAATCAGCATATTTACTGTATATATTCGAGTATAAGCCTAGTTTTTCAGCCCTTTTTTTAAGACTGAAAAAAAAACCCTCGGCTTATACTCGGGTGAGGGTCCTGGTTGGCTTATATTTGGGTCAGCTTATACTTGAGAATATATGGTACAGTAGAGTCTCACTTATCCAACACTCACTTATCCAACGTTCTGGATTATCCAACGCATTTTTGTAGTCAATGTTTTCAATGCATTGTGATATTTTGGTGCTAAATTCGTAAATACAGTAATTACTACATAGCATTAATGTCTAATGAACTACTTTTTCTGTCAAATTTGTTGTATAACATGATGTTTTGGTGCTTAATTTGTAAAATCATAATCTATTTTGATGTTTAATAGGTTTTTTCTTAATCTCTCCTTATTATCCAACATATTCGCTTATCCAACGTTTGCCGGCCCATTTATGTTGGATAAGTGAGACTCTACTGTACATTTATTATTTTTCTCTATTATTGGTATTATTACATTTATTATTTTTCTCTATTATTATTGGTATTATTACATTTATTATTTTTCTCTATTATTGTTGCTACTATTACATTTATTTTACTCTATTTGTTATTATTATTAATACATTTATTATTTCACTCTGATCTTATTATTATTACATTTAGTATTTTACTCTATTTATTATTACATGTATTATTTTCCTGTATTTATTATTGTTATTGTTATTGTTATTACATGTATTATTTTACTCTATTATTATTATTAAAAGGATACATAAGCACATTTACATTGAAGAAGATGAGAATAATGATTTAATCAGAGTTGGACAGTCTTATCTTAAATTAGAGCTTGATGTAAATATTCAAAAACATTTAACCTACTGATGCCTCAATTAATGTAATTTTTTGGTATTTATTTTTATTTCTGAAATTTCCTAGCCTCGGCTTATACTTGAGTCAATGATTTACCAGTTTGTTTGTGGTAAAAATAGATGCCTTGGCTTATATTCGGGTCGGCTTATATTCGAGTATATACGGTATATCTCTTGTACTTCTCCGTAAGATGGAGTAACTTTTGCACTTTGCACACCAGTTAGTGTCAGAGAAACCTGCAAACACCCTTGGCTACTTTACAATGCTTGGTGAAAAACTTCACTGGTGTGGCTATGCTGTCACAAACACAATCCACAGAAAGAGATGGCTATCCAACATGTGTCCTCCACCACAAATGCCTCAGTTACTACCCCCAGGTACCTTCAGACCCAATACACTCAGAAAATTGGCTCAGAACATTGCAATTACTCCTTCTTTCACCTAAGAAGTTCCTAAATACCTCCTCGTGCAAGGCCACAGACAGTCAAATTACTCTCACTTTTATGAGCAGTTTGCATCAAGAGGATCCCAGCCTTGTTAACACAGAGACAGACACAAAGGAAGGTCTGGAAAGATCAGGTTACACAATTACTCCTTTATTGTTATTCCCTTTCCATCAGAAAGCAGGACTCCATGATCATGCTGTTTTTCATAAACAATATCTTACTTTCCCATAGCATGCTAGTAATAGGACAGTACACATTAATGCAACCTGTGTTAGCCTGTGTTAGCAATGGTTCTCAGTCGGGTTGCTTCACCACATGAGTATTTCAAAGTATTATAATGCAATGGCTTTATGTCTACAATACTTAAATCAGTGAAGTGAGTATTGGACATAAGAAAGGCAGCGGAAAAGAGGTAATGTTTAGAATTCTGCCTTGAACTTGTTGGCATGGAGAGCGATTGATTTCTTCTTAAGCCTCACTGAGAATGATGTATTTAATGTCTTTACACGTTCAACATGGTTTTATTGTTACTTTATTATGTTCATTTTGATCACTAACAACCCAAAGAAAGGTTATGAATAGAAAACACATATCTGAAGACTTTTGGAAGGTTCTGAATCTATGTTGTGTAGGGACAGAAAAGACCAATTTATGTGAGTCACCAAAAAGAAGAAGAAGCCTCTATGCAACATAATGTAGTCTAAAAGTCTCTAATCTCCTCTTCTACATATGGGCAGGCCATTGGGCTTTCCCCCCACCTATCTGCTTTTTCAGAGTTCAACCCATGAATTGTCTTTGACAAAAACATGGTTGGGAGCAGGGGTGTTGGAAAGTTAAGAGGGGATGCAATATCCTCCGCATAGCCAAACTACTACCCTGCACTTTGGAAACAATGCCCCTAAAATCCTTCTGCTCTAGAAACATCAAACCAGGAAGATACTCCAAGACAGAAGCATCCAATATTACCAGACTTTACATTAGGCCAGTGGTTCCCAACCTGTGGTCTATGGATAACCAGTGGTCTGCAAGAACTAAAATATGGTCCATGGTCTCACTGTTACTACTACGGATAATAACACAGCCCAACCAAGAATGTTTTTCTTGCTGTCTTCATTTTTAGGCCTGTTCCTGGGATTATTTGGGGTGCTGATTCAGAAAATTACATTGGATAGACCACATCAGCTCTAAATAATTAAATATTGTTTTCTGTGGCCGAGCAGATGACGACTACTGGATGGCATATGTTCTGTATCAGAAACTAGAACTGATGTGATCTATCCAATGCAATTTTCTGAATCAGCACCTCAAATAACCAAACCAAATTTGGTACTAATGTTGGAGAGTGGTCCCGGTCAAAATGGTCCCTGGTCAAAAAAAGGTTGGGAACCACTGCACTAGACCCATCCATCTCCACAAAGCCACAACCTCCCCTCTCGATATGTTTGCAGAAGAGGCATCTAACCAGAATATGAAGTATAGGGTTCTGCGTTGGCATTGGGGAAACAATTTAATCTGCTTCCTAGTATACATGTGATTGGCTAGACCCTTTCTAATGCATCATACACCTGTACAGCTCTGGGTTCTTCTGCCACATTCAGAAAAATTGTTCAATCTACACACAGCATGAATTAAGGGACAAAGAAAGAGACATTGCTGTCCAGTGGGAAGACAAAGATTGCCATGAAGAACAGAGACTGAGAATAAAAGTCATAAATACTTATAAATTGCTGAGGCTCTCCTGATATTTTCCCCTTATCTCTGACCATTCCTCATCACTGGCTACACTGGCCAGACCTGATGAGTGTTGCAATCAAACAACATTCAGAAAGCAACACGTTTGTCATCCCTGGTATAGAAGATCTGATCAGGAGAAGCACTAGAGACAATGAATGCTAGAATATTGGAAAAAAGGACATCCTCTGTAAGACTTTGACTAACAATAGAAACATCCCGCAAAAATTATGTTTATTATGCAAGAATGCATTTGTCTCGGGATTGTATTTCCAGAAACATCGGATAGGAAATATAAATAGAAGTTCAGTCCAAAGATAAGTAATAAATGAGTAAGATTAGAATATAAAAGCAACAGGGGACACAAGGAAACAACAGGACAAAACAAAGGTGACTTGAGGCAGGACAAACTAGGAAACCTACCAAAAGCAAAGTATCTTTGAGAGTTAATAAAACTATGATTACTTCTATGGCTATAAGAAAGCAGTTATTTTCCAATATCTTCATACTGTATATTGAACCCCGTCACATCTACCTGTCTTCATTTAAACCTTCTCAAAAAATATTTTCAAAGTAAAAATTAAGGTCAAATGTGTTGTTCAATCATTTGAAACAAAAAAAATATAGGGTCCACCATTCCCAAATGATATTGTCAAAGGTTCATAGGGTCCTTCCACAGAGTAATATAACCCAGAATATCAAGGCAGAAAATCCCACAATATCTGTTTTGAACTGGGTTGTCTGAGTCCACACTGCCATATATTCCAGTTCAAAGCAGAAAATGTGGGATTTTATTCAGCTGTGTGGAAGGGGCCTTAATCTTCACCTTCTTTAAGAATCAGGGGCCACCAGAAGGGGAAATCAATTGAATCTAACTTCGCTCTACCCTTTGCATCCATGTTTACCCTTCTCTTTTTATAGCACCTTTCCCTGTCTCTTTCTGTCTATTGTTCTGCTCCTCTTATCCATCTGCCTCTTTCCAGACATGTTAATTATTGCAGAACTGCACATACATTTCCCTTCTATCAGTGCCCAGTGCCCAGTCCAAACCAGTTAATACCACCCACGGTATGATGTTGTAAAAACAATACCCAGAGCCATTCCAGACAGGCCCAATATTCCACGATCTGAACCCAGATTTTTCTGTTTATCCCAGATTATCTGGCACTCAGACTCATATAATCCAGTTTAAAGCAGAAAACCTGGGATCCAATCCTGGATATAGGGCCTGTCTTGAAGGGCCTTTAATCGACTTCAGGTTTGCATTCTAATTTCAATGCTAAACATCGAGTAAACTGATTTAGTGAACATTTCCTTCTTTGGCATTTAAAGATCCATGTGTGCCTTCAAGGATTCATGTTGAGTTCTGTCAATAACTTAATGGATGTCCTCATTTTTTTATATTTTACATCATTACCAATGCAACATATAAGTACAGCAATTATTTATTAGCTCCTTCAAAAAAGTAGTAGACAATGATAGTTGAAAAACTGTTTCTAAACTCCAACATTATTTTTATAAAATATTTCCAGGCACACAGCCCTTCTTCTTCACCACCATGAGAAACCTCACAATAGTAAAATATCCTTTCATATGAATTTCTAGATGAGGCATGAGCAAACTTTGGCTATTATTATTATTATTATTATTATTATTATTATTATTATTATTATTATTCCATTTCTATCCTGCTTTTCTCCCATGGGTGGGATTCAAAGTGGCATACAACATATAAAATTCAGACAAGTACATTGGACAGCAATACATAATCAATTAAAACATCATATCCCAATTAAAACCCAATTAAGATATCAAATAAAACAAATAAAATAATGTTAAAATGTACAACAAGCACCATATTAAAGATATCCATAACCTCTGGCCACTAAAGTTATTTGTCAAGCATGAACAAAACACCTCCAGGTATTTTGGACTTCAACTCCCACAACCAGCTGTTAGGAAGTGTGGGATTTGGAGTCCAAAACACCTGGAGGGCCGAAGTCTGCCCATGCCTGGTCCAGACACAAATAAGGCTCTTGATCTGTGGTGTGTGTAGACAGCATGAGCTAATAGTCCTTTGCCTCCCAGGGCGGCAATGAGACTGGGCTACATAACCAATTCATTAAACCACAACCATTTTTTCCCTGTAGTCCACCATACAGTAAATGCTTCCCATGAAGTATCCATTCCTACATCATAATTCAGTTATGACCACCTGCAATGTTCATGCGCACGTCTGAGATCCCATCTAACACCACGTAGGTTTTACTGCCCTTTCTCCTATTATCTTTCCAAGTTTCATAATAAAGAAGTAAAATCTCTTTTGACCATTCTAATATTTGTGGTTGTCTGCCAATTGTTTCTAATATTTTCTAGTCATCTGTTTCATTATACTGCCCCCAGGTACGGTTTTATACCTCAAAAACTATAAATTTCCATCAACACTCAAGTTCACATTAAAAACCCTTCGCCTGCCAGGCTATATACTGTAAATATTGACAAGATATGTATCAGGTATATTTTGGATTGTCTATCTTTATTTGGCTTCTACTACTTTGTCCATTTGTTTGGAGGTATATTCCGCTGAGCTGGGGCCGCCTGGAACTGTTTGGAAAAGATCTAGTATATACGATACCGAATAGGCATATGACTGATCATATTCTTTTCCTTGTACAATAGCTTAAGAGAATGAATGGCACAAAATACACCAAGAACAAATTAATAATAGAACGTACACTGTCTTTGTTTAGAAGTCCATTGACATACGATGTCAAAACTCAACATACACATGCAACGTGATGTAGAATCAGTATTTATAAACAATGCAATTTATTAACAAAAAATCTAAATGAATACTTTCAAGAGATTTGATAGTTAATAGTCATTTGCTCATTGAACTCAAACACAAAGAAATTCTGCCAAAATTTAGGAAGACTCTCGGAACAACTACAGGTTGCACATGCCTCCTTTGAAAGAGGCTCATTGGGATGTCTTTCCAAACACAGAGAGAACACGGACTGCAAAAACGAGGATGTTCGAAAAATATCAAAAGTGAAAGATCCTCTATGCCATGTTGCCCAACTCAAACATCGCTTTGCAGACCACATGATCCGCAGAACAGATCAGCACTAGAGCAATGCCACGGCAACATGATACCCTCGGGGATGGGTGAGACCTCTTGGTTGTTCTCCCAACTGATGCTCTGATTCATTCCTTATGGCGTATAATGAGAGAGACGAACATGGTCATACAATGTCACACTGGTCAACTCATGTTCAAAATAGATATGACTGGAGGCAAATAGAGAAGATGCTGTGATCCACACAAGAGCTGAGCTGTGGTTTGGGCTAGCACAGCGGGCTAAACCGCCAGCTATAGAAGATCCTGCTGACCAGAAGATTGGTAGTTCAAGCCCAGGTTGGAGTGAGATCCTGCTGACAGCCCAGCTTCTGCTCACCTAGCAGTTTGAAAACAATGTAAGTAGATAAATAGGTACCGCTTTGGAAAGGAGGTAAAAGGTGCCATGAAAAACATGCAGGCAAAAATCCAACCAGGAAAGGCATCTTCAGCATGGAAAAAGAAACAACAGCACCTCCCCATGGTTGAGTCGAGCACAGCCGGATGCCAGAGATGAAAAGAGGACAGCCTTGCCTCTATTTATGTACTGTCTGTCTCTGACAATTGCATAACAGCATTGAATGTTTGCCAGATATATGCACCTGTAACCCGCTGTGACTCTCCTTGGGGAGACAGAGCGGAATATAAATAAAGTATATTATTATATTATTATAATTAAGTGAAGTGACTTAGCTGGAAAGAGGACTCCTTCCAACAGTTTTAACCCAACGTGACTGTTCATCTCAGAACCTAAGTTATAGTAAGTTATAAAATTCTAAAACGATTTCTTATTTCATTTAACATATCCAGATAGTAACAGATAGCAAAACCTATGCCATATATGATACAAATAACCCACTAGTTTTGTACAGATATTTTTACTTGAAGAAACAAATAAACTGAACCTAGACGATGGTGAATGGCCTATTTCTAAATAAAATTTGGATCCATTAGTATTGTTATTAGTGCCCAATATTAGGATGAAAAGTACGTATCTTGGGCATCTGCACAACGAACCAGAAGTGTGTATGTGTGTCTCTTATGCTAGTAAACCTCCAATTAGAAAGCAGTGAAGTAGAATTCCTCAAATATGAAATAGTTCATTATGACAAAAGAAAAAAGTAAGAAAGTGTCATGCAAAAGCCTTTTTTTTTTGCTTTGATTGGAGGATAAACACAACTGCATACATTACTATCCAGTAGTGTCTCTTAAGTTATAAATTGTATCGAAGAGTAACTTTAATCAACAGAATTGCGGAAAAACATCATCCTTACTATGTTATTGTTGTTACCAAATCTAAGTACAGTATTTACTATCAGTGAGAGCACACATATTCCTGAGGGGATATACAACACCTAAAATATTTAAAAACAAAGTTTTAAATGTTTTTAAATGTTTTGTACTATTACAAGTTTTAAAAAATGCAATCCCTCCACAGTTTGAGTAGAAACAATACTCAAAAGTGTCTCAGGCATTCAAGGAGGATGAACTATTTCCATGATGCTAAGAAACTATTGTATGCTGCTCCTTGGCAAGACATTAAGGAATGGTTTGGCATGGATGCAGCTGCACTGCACGGTTAACAGCACAGCATCTTTTCCTTGACCTGTATTTGTCTTGAAAGTATTGAAGATGAAAATACTTTCAACAACCAGAAACCTTTTTTCACAGCTAGAGAGTTTTATTATATATGAAAACAGTGCCGACAATGTTGGGAATGCTAACACCTTCCAACAAAGAGTTCCCCCAGGCAGGAAGCAGCCAGACTTTGAAGCTGCAAGGCTCTCCAATGCTAATCAAGGTGATTAATTACAACATTCACACTTGCCTCCCACAGACAAGAGTTCTTTCTCCCACCCTGGACATTATTCCACGGATATATAAACCCCACTTTCCTAGATTCCAACAGACCTCACAACCTCTGAGGATGCCTGCCATAGATGTGGGCGAAACGTCAGGAGACAATGCTTCTGGAACACGGTCATGCAGTCTGAAAAACTCACAGCAACCCAATGCCAACAATAATTCCAGACTCTCAATATACCATTAACGTAGCTATATTTAGGATTTTCATTTGGGAATAAAATGTTTCCTTTACCAGAATATTTCATACCACTGATAGCAATAGGTTTTGCAGTGACCTACCTACCTCAATGGCACAAGTGTGACGAGGAACACAACTATATGGCAAATATTCAGAAATAAAAGAGCAACCCAAACGTATGCTGCCAGGCTTTGCACCACATACTTTCTAGAGCAGTCATGGGCAAACTTGGGCCTTCCAGATGTTTTGGACTTCAACTCCCACAATTCCTAACAGCCTACCGGCTGTTAGGAATTGTGGGAGTTGAAGTCCAAAACACCTGGAGGGCCCAAGTTTGCCCACAAGTGTTCTAAAGTCTTGATGTGTACCTAGAGATGCCCAAAAAATAAACTGGACAGGCCTTGTATGAGAAGAGCTGTTTTGCTTCAATGTCCTGGAGTTCCTCCTTACAGCATGTATCAAGTTCACTGAAACAAACTCGTTACATAACCTATTCTTTCACTTATGACCTATTTCTTATAGAAAGCCGGGCATACTTCGGTGCTACATTTTGGAATATTGCAACAAACACTGAAAACATTTACTTCAGATAAAATAATATTTCACGGAGCCGTTTCCCTTTGAAATTTTGTGCGTACTTGCGAAAATAAAGACTTTTGACAAAGTAGTGATTTTAACATACATATAAATCGTTCTGTAGGACAGGCCTGGGCAAACGTGGGCCCTCTGGGTGTTTTGGACTTCAACTCCCACAATCCCTTAAATATTGATCAAATTTTTACATTTGTAACTTGCAGAATTTTAATTATGTATTTTCAAACTACAGTATATATTGTAACACACTGGTCTAGGCATGGGCAAACTTGGGCCCTCCAGATGTTTTGGACTTCAACTCCCACCATTCCTAACAGCCTACCGGCTATTAGGAATTGTGGGAGTTGAAGTCCAAAACATCTGGAGGGCCCAAGTTTGCCCATGCCTGTTGTATGACTAGTACATCTCTCTCTCTATATATATATTCTCACCTAGATATTGGACACCTACCTCATCCTATTGGATGTTGTAAACCATTTTACGCTTTTAATGTCCCTTTAGTTTATTTGTAAGAGCTTATTATACGAGAAATCTGTGATTTTTTTATATTATGTTAATTTAAGTTTAATTTTCAGTGAGTTTTATACATTCATATTAGGATTGTTTATCTGTTGCCTGATTTGATTTGTTGTTTGGTCTGTTTGAACACTTGCCATTTGGTTACTTTTTGTTGGAAACCAATTTTCGGTGAGTTTTATAAGTTCATATTGGAATTGTTTAATCCTTTGCCTGATTTGATTTGTAGCTTTGTCAGTTTTTGGCTCTGAACACTTGTCACTAGGTTACTTTTTGTTGGAAACCACCCTTTGGGGACATAGGGTGGGTTATAAACAAAATATTATTATTTAGTATTTAGACTAGAGGGAAATGACAGCACAGTCATGACATCTGGACTGTTCTGTAAAAGTACCCTTCAAATGTTGGATTTCTGTGCACAAATTATATTATTTTATCTGTTGCCTGATTTGATTTGCTGCTTGCCATTTGGCTACTTTTTGTTGGAAACCAATTTTTGGTGAGTTTTATAAGTTCATATTGAGATTGTTTTATCCCTTGCCTGATTTGATTTGTTGCTTGGTCTGTTTCTGGCTTTGAATGCTTGCCATTGGGTTACTCTAGTTGGAAACCGCCCTGAGTCCCTTCAGGGACATAGGGGGGTTATAAACAAAATATTATTTTTATTTAGCGTTTAGATTAAAGGGAAATGACAGCACAGTCATGACCTCTAGACTGTTCTGTAAAAGTACCCTTCAAATGTTGGATTTCTTAGCACAAATGAGATTGTTTTATCTGTTGCCTGATTTGATTTGCTGCTTGCCATTTGGCTACTTTTTGTTGGAAACCAATTTTTGGTGAGTTTTATAAGTTCATATTGAGATTGTTTTATCCATTGCCTGATTTGATTTGTTGCTTGGTCCGTTTTCGGCACTGAACGCTTGCCATTTGGTTACTTTTTTGTTGGAAACCAATTTTTGGTGAGTTTTATAAGTTCATATTGAGATTGTTTTATCCATTGCCTGATTTGATTTGTTGCTTGGTCCGTTTTCGGCACTGAACGCTTGCCATTTGGTTACTTTTTTGTTGGAAACCAATTTTTGGTGAGTTTTATAAGTTCAATATTCAGATTTTTTTTCCCTTGCCTGATTTTATATGTTGCTTGGTCTGTTTTTGGCTTTGAATGCTTGCCATTGGGTTACTTCTAGTTGGAAACCGCCCTGAGTCCCTTTGGGAACGCAAGGCGGGTTATAAACAAAATATTATTACAGTAGAGTCTCACTTATCAAACACTCGCTTATCCAACATTCTGGATTATCCAACACATTTTTGTAGCCAATGTTTTCAATACATTGTGATATTTTGGTGCTAAATTCGTAAATACAGTAATTACTACATAGCATTACTGTGTATTAAACTACTTTTTCTGTCAAATTTGTTATATAACATAATGTTTAGGTGCTTAATTTGATGTTTAATAGGCTTTTCCTTAGTCTCTCCTTATTATCCAACATATTCGCTTATCCAACGTTCTGCCAGCCCGTTTACGTTGGATAAGTGAGACTCTGCTGTATTTAGTATTTAGACTAAAGGGAAATGACAGCACAGTCATGACATCTGGATTGTTTTGCAAAGTACCCTTCAAATGTTGGATTTTTCTGCACAAACGGCCTGTCACAACAGAGAAGAGCTTTCTCCACTTGATGGTGGGGTTATATGAGAGCGGCACAGGCCATTTTTTCCCTGCGTAACAAGCCAAGAGAGCTTATTTGAAATATCTACAAAGTCAAGATTATCTGTCCCTGTAACTTTCCAAGGGGGGAAACCCACAATCAGTTGCCATAGGGTGGGAAGGCGGGGGGGGGGGGGGTTCTCCTGTCATGTTTTCTTCCTCTCGGATACAAAGAAGTTGATGGCAAGGGACTCACCGCCTTCTTCTTATTTTCCTCCGCCCAGCATTGAATCCTCCGCCTTGGAAGCTCTCGGAAGGGAGGACGGAGGGGCCCAGGGCTGCTGACCCGAAGAAGTTCCTCACATGTCAGGAAAAGCCAAAGGAAGGGAGAGAAGGGAAAAGGGAGGGAAGAGAAGGCAGGAGGCGCCTGGCTCAGCCCTCCCGGAGATCAGCCATATTCCTCTCCCAAAGCAAACAAGGCTCCACTTCCCAGGCTGGCTGGTGCGACCTCTCTCTCTCTCTCTCTCTCTCTCTCTCTCTCTCTACCAAAGCAGGGCTGGGCGCTGCCCTCAGGACCCTCCCTCTCTCTCTCTCTCTCCCTCCGCAAGATCCAAGCCCCGCTTCGGGGAGGGGACGGCAAAGACCCCCGACGGACCGCCTCGCAACTTGGGCTCCCCGGGCTGGCCCCTTCCTTCCTCCCTTCCGACGCAGACACAACGCCAGCCTCCAGCCGACGGAGGAGGAGGAGGAGAAGGGGAGGGGAGAAAGCCAGGCAGGCAGGCAGGGAGGGGGAGGGCAGGGCTGGAGAAAGTAGATCCGACGGCGCCGACTGCCACGGCGGTGCGGGCTGGATTTCCCCGCACACAGGATCCGGACTCGGGCCAGCCCCAGCCAGACAGGCTCGCCGGGAAAGCCATTAACTCCTTCCAGGCCGGGCACAGGGACAAGGAAAGCCACGGGAAGCAAGACAGAAGGGACGCACCACACAAGGTCCTCTAAGACCCACGAAGAAAACCCAAAAATTGCTGTCTTCAGCCGAGGATAAGAGGGACCCTCTCGCCTCTGCAGGAGTCTACAGTATATCATGCAGCTGTGGACAAGTCTACCTAGGGACTTGCCCAAACTCGAATCAAGGAACATGAAAGAAACTGAGCACTAATTCAACCAGAGAAGTCAGCCCTAGCAGGGACCACCAAACGCAGCACTGCCCAAACACCAATCAATATATATATACAGTAGAGTCTCACTTATCCAACATAAACGGGCCGGCAGAATGTTGGATAAGCGAATATCTTGAATAATAAGGAGGGATTAAGGAAAAGCCTATTAAACATCAAATTAAGTTATGATTTTACAAATGACGCACCAAAACATCATGTTAGACAACAAATTTGGCAGAAAAAGTAGTTCAATACTCAGTAATGCTATGTAGTAATTACTGTATTTATGAATTTAGCACCAAAATATCACGATATATTGCAAACATTGACTACAAAAATGCGTTGGATAATCCAGAATGTTGGATAAGCGAGTGTTGGATAAGTGAGACTCTACTGTATATTATTTTATTTATTTATTATTTAAACTTATATGCCGCCACTCCCCTAGGGCAGCTTACAAGAAAGGCTAAAATATATAAAAAGGTAATGAAATTTCGACACCCTTAAAGGCCATCCAGTCCAACCCAATTCTGCCATGCAGGACACAATCCAAGCACTCCCAACAGATGGCCACCCAGCCTCTCAATACTAACAACAACAACAACATACAATCCTAAGGTTTGGAGTGACCTCTAAGGATCATCCAGATCAACTTCCTTCTACCATGCAGGATGACACAATCCAAGCACTCCTGACAGATGGCCATCCAGCCTCTACATAATAATGATGATGAAGATGATGATGATGATGATAGAAGCATAGAATCCAAGAGTTTGGAGAGACCCCAAAAGGCCATCCATCCCAACCCTTTCTACTATGCAGCAGGACACAATCCAAGCATTCACAACACATGGACAACGTATAAATACTATACAATACTACACAAGGACATAGACCCCTCTACCCTCACCACTTTCACAGTACACAAACAACCAAATGCATACTAAACATAAAGACAACCATACAACAGACATTCAATACCACCACTACCTCAACAATTTTTCACCAACACCAACAGACAATGCCACAGCAACGCATGGCTGGCCACAGCTAGTCAATAATAATAATAATAATAATAGTAATAGTAATAACTTTATTTATATCCCACCACCATCTCCCAGAGGGACTCGGGGTGGCTCACAAAACACTCAATACAAAATACAACAAGTGTCAAACAAAACATAGGCAATAATAATAATAATAATAATAATAATAATAATAATAATAGATCACATCCTCAGCTGCTGCAAGAAGATCGCACAGACAGACTACAAGCAGAGGCATAACACCATTGCTCAGATTATTCATTGGAACTTGTGCCACAAATACCATCTGCCTGCGACAAAGAACTGCTGGGATCACAAGCCGGAAAAAGTTACAGAGAATGAACATGTCAAGCTACTCTGGGACTTCCGAATTCAGGCAGACAGAGTTTTGGAGCACAATACTCCTGACCTCACGATCATGTTAAAAAACAAAGTATGGATTGTCGATATTGCAATTCCAGGTGACAGCAGGATTGAGGAGAAACAACTGGTAAAGCTGACACCATATGAGGATTTAAAGATCGAACTACAAAGACTCTGGCACAAGCCAGTCAAGATGCTCCCAGTGGTGATGGGCACACTGGGTGCAGTGCCTAAACTTAAACACAATCGGCACTGACAAAATTACCATCTGCCAGCTGCAGAAGGAAGGCTACCTGACTGGGATCTGCACGCATTATTCGCCAATATATCACACAATCCTACACACGTGGGAAGTATCCGGCATGTGATCCAATACAACAGCCAGCAGAGTGTCTGCTGTGGACTCATCTTGTTGTGTTTCAAATAATAATAATAAAAAAACTTTATTGATTCCCGCTCCATCTCCCGAAGGACTCAGGGCGGCTTACACTGGGACAAGTCCAAAACAGTATTACATCAATAAAAACAATAACACAATAAAATCACAGCATAATAACACATCTTACAAAAGTTAAAATAACTTAAAATGTAGACAGTAATGCCAATCTGCAGTCAAGTACCATAGGACACGGGCCATTTTAAGGGGAATGGAAATCTAAAAATGCATATTCTTTGGTGACTGGGGATGGGAGAGACTAAAGGTAATAAAGTGCATGGAATGGCCAAGGCCTAGGCAAAGCACAAGGACAATTAATTATCAGTTATGAGAAGGCACCTGTGAATATCCACATTTTCAGATTCTTCCAGAAGGAATCCAGGGTGGGAGTTAATCTAATCTCCTTTGGGAGGGAGTTCCAGGCAATAAACAGTCAACACGACATCATAAATTCACAGTACCCCCTGGTAAAAATAAAATACAGCAATTGCTGTAGATAAAACAGCAGTATTCAATCTCAGAATGGTAAAGTGCAAAAAAAGAGTCAACGGAACACTCTGAAAACAGAGAAATTCCAGACATGAAAAAATCAAGGACAGCAAACACCTCCCAACAAAGGATTCTCCCTGACAGGAAGAAGCCAGGCCTTGAGGCCACAGGGCCATCAAATGTGATTAATTACAACATCTACATCGGCCTCCAACAGACAAGAGTTCTTTCTCCCTCCCTGGACCTTACACAGATATATAAACCTCCCTTGCCTAATTTCCAACATACCTCACAACCTCTGAGAATGCTGGCCACAGATGTGGGTGAAACGTCAGGAGAGAAAGCAAAAGACTCACAGCAACCCAGAAGGTCCCCTATTGGATCATTGAAGGTGAGGGGCTCCTGTTTGAAATTGTTGGTAGTTTGCACGGGACCGAGAAGAGGAGGTCTCTCTTGCAAACGGAACAATTTTTTTGCCGCACAAAACAACATAGCAAGATGTTTCTCCAGGTGGAGCAGGTTCATCTCAGGTCCTTCCAGACAGGCCCTGTATCCCATGGAGGATGGAGAGGATCCACCCCAAAGCCTCAGAAGACAAACCGTGTTCTCGCAGGTTAACACAATAGCAAGTATTCCTTCAGGTCGTTAAGCCTCAACTCAACCCAGCTGGAGTTGTATGAATAAGCACCAGCAGTATGTGTTATGCCTGAAACCTTCCTGTACACCACTTTTAAAAAATATTTAAAATGTAAGATACATTCTACATTTATCACCATATTTTGGATCCCACCGAGTAATCTCACTACTCAGTGTTCTAATAATTAACCTTCCAATAATAAGGCAAAATAATAATAATAATAATAATAATAATAATAATAATAAGTGGTCCCGGTGGTGATGGGCACCCTGGGTGCTGTGCCAAAAGATCTCAGCCGGCATTTGGAAACAATAGACATTGACAAAATTATGATCTGCCAACTGCAAAAGGCCACCCTACTGGGATCTGCGCACATCATCCGAAAATACATCACACAGTCCTAGACACTTGGGAAGTCTTCGACTTGTGATATGAAATCCAGCATATCTGTCTTGTTTGCTGTGTCATAATAAAATAATAATAATAATAATAATAATAATAATAATAATAATAATAATAATACAGTAGAGTCTCACTTATCCAAGCCTCGCTTATCCAATGTTCTGGATTATCCAATGCATTTTTGTAGTCAATGTTTTCAATACATCATGATATTTTGGTGCTAAATTCGTAAATACAGTAATTACAACATAACATTACTGCGTATTGAACTACTTTTTCTGTCAAATTTGTTGTATAACATGATGTTTTGGTGCTTAATTTGTAAAATCATAACCTAATTTGATGTTTAATAGGCTTTTCCTTAAGCCCTCCTTATTATCCAATATATTCGCTTGTCCAATGTTCTGCCGACCTGTTTATGTTGGATAAGTGAGATTCTACTGTAATAATAATAACTGCAAAAGGCCACCCTACTGGGATCTGCACACATCATCCAAAAATACATCACACAGTCCTAGACACTTGGGAAGTGTTCGACTTGTGATTTTGTGATACGAAATCCAGCATATCTATCTTGTTTGCTGTGTCATACAATAAAATAATAATAACTTTTTATTTATACCCACCACCATCTCCAATAGGAACTCGGGGCAGCTTACAAAGGACACAATGGTGCCATAGGTAAAGGTAAAGATAAAAGTTTTCCCCTGACATTAAGTTTAGTTGTGTCCAACTCTGGGGGTTGATGCTCATCTCCATTTCTAAGCCAAAGAGCAGGCATTGTCCATAGACATCTCCAAGGTCATGTGGCCAGCATGACTGCATGGAACGCCGTTACCTTCCCGCCAGAGTGGTACCTATTGATCTACTCACATTTGCATTTGCATGTGCATAGGGATTTGGGGCGGCTTACAAAGCACACAATGGTGCCATAGAACATATAAAATACAGTATATCAACATTAAAACCAATAACACATTTATAACCAGACACATAAAATTAGCAAGGGCCATAGAGTCATTAATATGGCAAAGTGTGGGTTAAAAAAAATCCATGCAATCAGTTTAGCCTTTCCTGGAGATCTAAGAGCCCACATACAACATGCAACCTATCTTAGAAGAGCATTATGTTTATAACAATGGTGAGGGTGGGGAGTGTGTGTCAAAATTGGCATACCAATCCTGCTGTCAAAAGGCAAAGCGTGCCACAAGAATCACTTAGGCCTTCGGTGATAATGTTGGATTTGGCAACACTTACAAGCTGTGAAGCTAATACTTCAGGGGAATGTGACCCTATTCCAAACCCTATCACACTAGTAAGAGTCATCCTAAATGTTTTCTCTGGACTGAGCTTGAATGAATTGACCTTTATTCTGTCCCTTACTGATTTCCAGTTCAGCACACACAGAGATTCAATGTTCTGAGAGTCTTTTGGGTTAAAGTGTAGAGTGTATGCTCTTTAAACAAATGGAAGATGAGATAGAGCTGGCTCTCATCCGCATACAAATGACAGCTTATACTGTTGTGGGAAACTCACTTTTTTAGGTTAGATCAGAGTAGCATAGGAGACAAGCTAAATCTCTACGTGATAGCAGAAATGTGATAAGAAATAGCATTACCTCCTGAAATTCCAAACAGGAAAAAGATCACTGGAATGCTGAGCCCTATAAGCCATAGTCAGTCAATTTAGAAGAATACAATGGTCAACAATGTCAAAGGTTGCTGATGGTTCCCAAACAAATGAGGAGGATCACAACATCTCCGACTCTTGACCAGCATAAGGAATCAAGACAAGCCAAGGTAAATGTAAAGGTTTCTCCTGACGTTAAGTCCAGTTGTGTCCAATTCTGGGGGTTGGTGCTCATCTCCATTTCTAAGCCGAAGAGCCGGCGTTGTCCGTAGAAGGTCATGTGGCCGGCATGACTGCATGGAATGCCGTTACCTTCCCGCCGGAGCGGTACCTATTGATCTACTCACATTGGCATGTTTTCAAACTGCTAGGTTGGCAGAAGCTGGAGCTAACAGCGGGCTCTCACTCCGCTCCTAGGACCTTTCGGTCTGCAAGTTCAGCAGCTCAGCGCTTTAACACACTGAGCCATGCTGGAAAATGGATTAAATATGACCGGTATGGAAAGTTTCTTCCAAGCATGATTATAACCATGGAATCATCAGCAAGGAGGATATCTGAAGTCCGTCAATAGTCTTTATCAGCTTTGGCATCCAGAGGATATTTTATCTTAAGGCAACAGCGACTACTCTCTTTCTTTCTCTTATAAAGAAGCATTTATCGCCATCAGAACTCAGCTAGTCAATATCTTCCTGCTATATGTTATAAACCATGATGGGCAGCGATCAAGAGAACTGTATCCCACTCCATATATAACCAAATAACTGAAACTTGTCCAACAAAACTGGACCAGACTGTGAGCTCAATACACATATGGACCTTTCTTGAAACTTAGTAGCATCCTGATTTAGGCAACTGCAAGGAATTGGAGACTACCGTAAGTACTTTCCAAACAAGCCAAAGTGAACCAACTAAGGTTCACTTGCTACTCTCCGAAACCCAGTCTGGAGAGGAATCTTAACCACACAGAAAAGGTCCAAATGGCATAATGCTGAGAATACACATGTAGCATAAAACCATTCATTTCCTTACCATCAGGCAATGATGTGGACTGGGAATGGAAAAGTACAACATCATGACATCATGATAAACAACACGTAATACTATACACTTTAGGGGAAATGTAACATGGGTGCACATTTCTAAATATTTATTTTTGTAGGCTATATCCTGAAGTTGTTCATCATATAATTTCAGCCTTTAAAATATTTATTTTACTCTTGATTCTACGTAACGCTGGCAAGTAACACCTTTCAATATTAAATCTAAAGAAATTGTATTTTATAAAAAGGCCAGAATAATTAATCCAGCACTACAGATACCCAGAAAATACCCACCATTGCTAAAGTTACAGAAAAAATTAATACATTTTAATTTTAAAATGGCAAACAAGCCATCATTCAAATGAGACAGATTTTTTTCTCATGTCAGAAGTGACTTGAGAAGATACTGCAAGTCGCTTCTGGTGTAAGAGAATTGGCTGTCTACAGAGACTTTGACCAGGGGTCGCTGGGATATGTTAGCTGGGAGGCTTCTCTCATGTCCCCACAAGCTAGAGTTGACACATGGGAGCTCACCCTGTCTTGCGGATTCGAACTGGCAACCCTCAGGTCAGCAACCCAACCTTCAGGTCAGCAGTTCAGCTGGCACAAGGGTTTAACCCATTGCACCACCATGGCTCCTAGTGAGACAGATAAAAACAAGTTTTTTCAATGTACAGGCAGTCCCCAAGTTACAAACAAGATAGGTTATGTAGGTTTGTTCTTAAGTTTAATTTGTATGTAAATTGGAAAAATACATTTTAAAAGTGTAGCTCCATCCAAAATATATATGTTTTAGCTTTGAATAGTATAGGGAAGGGTTCACATTCCTGTGGAGTTTGTTTCGCTGTCTGTGCCCCTGTTCAGAAGATTTCACTGAACTTTCTGTCCCTGTGAGAATTGGATTTTGAAAAAATTGGCTTGTTGTAGAAACAAGGGTTGGTGATGCAGCTTCAGTTGAGACACCTTTTTCACATGATAATAATTCTTCCAGGAGGGAATTTCCTTTCCTAGGGGTAGATTTAAGATAACTCTGAATAGTTTGTAAGTCGGATTTTTGTAACTTGGGGACTGCCTGTACAGGCTTGTTGTGATCCATACAGAGGCAGGCTTCCACATGTGTATGCTTTTAATGTAGAGATTCCCAATCTTTGGGCCTCCAGGTGTTTTGGACTTCAACTTCCAGAAACCCCAGCCAGTTTACCAGCTGTTAGGAAGTGTGGGAGCTGAAGTTCAAAACACCTGGAGGTCCAAAGGTTGGGAACCATTGCTTTAGTGGATGGAAAACCATGTGTAAATGCTACATAAATAAAGTTTTGCATAAGCGCATCAAAATTGTGAGTCTTTTTACCATCACCACCACAAACCAGTTTCTTCCCCCCTCATGCGTTTATGTCAAGCTGCTTTGAGTCCCCTTTGGGGAGATAAAGCAGAGTAATAATAATAATAATAATAATAATAATAATAATAATAATAATAATAATATTTGAAGATGGTCAAGGCTTGGAGAGCAGTTTTAGGCAAGGTGGGGGCTGCTGCCAAAAGTTGCCTGAGAAAAACTGCCTGGTTTTCTCAGTACAGTACTATGGACAATGCCTTCTGGATATTGACCAAGAATTTGTATGTATTTTTAGTTAGACATTTGCTTTATACATTTAATCCAATTGTTTAACTGACCAACTACATCTTTTAAATTTTTATTATTGTTTCATACTTCTTCTGGAAATAGATTTTACCATATCTCTTATTCAGTTTTCTTTAAGATTAGGTAAATGTTCTACTGAAATCAAGCAGTGATTGGACTACCTCGGGCTTTTCCTTCCTTGCTGGATTCAGTCTCTCCTCCTACGAAAAGTATTCAACCTCAACATCAATTCTGACTCAGCATTTTGACACTGCCACCTAATGTTTTGAATGTATTTCTCCACTGTGTGTGTTTAAAACATACATTTTGAGATGTATGTCGGAATTAAAAAGAAGTTGGATAGCCTGAAAAAAAACCCCCAAAATAATGGGCACCTTGAGGAAAGAGAAAAGATGGGATGGGGGTTGGCTATGCTGGCTACTAGGGTTAGTACAGGCATGGGCAAACTTTGGCCCTCCAGTTCCTACTGGCTGTTAGGAATTGTGGGAGTTGAAGTCTAAAACACTTGGAGGGAGGGCCAAAGTTTGCCCATGCCTGGGTTAGTAGGAGTAGGTTAGTAGGAGCTGCAGTCCATCAACATCTGGAGATTTACATGATTTCTATCCCTGCTTTAGAAGAGAAAGAAAAGAAAACACTTCTCTTACCATAAGACAACATAGAGTGCTTTTTATTTTAAGGTAAAGGTTTTCCCCTGACGTTAAGTCCAATCATGACCGACTCTGGGGGTTGGTGCTCATCTCCATTTCTAAGCCGAAGAGCCAGCATTGTCCGTAGACACCTCCAAGTTCATGTGGCTGGCATGACTGCATGGAGCACCATTACCTTCCCGCCGGAGCGGTACCTATTGATCTACTCACATTGGCATGTTTTTGAACTGCTAGGTTGGCAGGAGCTGGGGCTAACAGCGGGTGCTCATTCCGCTCCCGGAATTTGAACCTGGGACCTATTTATTTTAAAGGACTATAAATATACTTTCTCTCAACTATTATATGCCATCTCATATATTCAACTTATACTTAGTCATATTTCCATTTTACAACAACAAAAACATATTCACCTAGTGCCGAAAGGACAACTGCTTTACCACCTTGACCAATTCCTTACCACCACCCCTTTTGTATGTGTGTTACCATACTTGGCCCATGTCTCTATAGTTGAATAAGGCCCACCCTAAAAATGGAATAAGTTCCAAGATGAAAGGAGAAACCTGCTACAATACCTTCCTAATCACAATTTATTATGAATCTAAATTGTAACCTACACAAATGAAATAATGCTGAAGCACCTGGCATACTAAGTCCAGCCACTCATTGTACTATTCACAGCTGTTTCATTGTTACTCTTCGCTACACCCACCTCATTGCCATCTGCTGCCCTCATTTCAAACTTGAAGCTTCTTCGAGTATCACACACCTTGCTATCACGGAAACATATGGGGTCCGAATCCTGTCTAAGAAATATTTGTGTGCTTTGGAGTAAAGTGAAGATCAGAATCAGCACAACAGCACAATCAAGCTATTATGTTCCAGGTTATACTTGGAGGTAGATTGTTATTGTTGTACATATAACATATACAAATGTTCTAATATAAAAAGTTTTTCATACCCTGATATGAAACTTTCCAGTTGTATAAGTAACAAATATCCATCATGATATGGGCCTTATATCGCCTTTTCCTTTTTAAATTCACTATAAAAATATATACATATCAAATCTGGAAGGTATTTCAAAAAGGCACAGAATAGGTTTGTAAGGATGGCCTTTCTGCATGAGAACTGGGTTTAAACTACTGTAAAAGTATATGATTTAAACCATATGTAGTCAATTGTGGACGGAACTATATTATCCTCATAACCTTTGAACAGGCTACAAGGTTGCTTTGATGCACTCAAAAGTGATATTTTAAATTATTAGATTTCATTCTTATTTTTGATCATAAACCCAGATATATAGGTGTCACATTCAAAATGGTTTTAAAATTCTTGATAATTAGTTTTATACCAGGAGTTCTCATTCACTAGATAATTATATTAGGTCTATTACTTATTAGAAGTTTACATACATACATGCAACAATTTTTATTGTTTTATTAAAACACATTTAGTCTAGTTGAAAATATCTAGTATTTTCATGAGTAGTGGGAGCTATAGCTGTTTGTGTCTATGTAAGTGGACATCCCAACCACATACATACATACATATTTTCACTTTTATTATGTGTATAGATATGGTCAGTGGACTACTCACTAAACAGACTACTCAGGATACACCAATGGCCCTCCCTTCAATGACATTGCAGGTTATAGCGAGTGCCATAAACATGTCCAAGAGCCCTGTCAATGTCCTCCACAAACTCCATAATGCCCACCACACATGAGGGCTTTCATTCAAGGACAATTCCATCCTAGATTTTCTGTTTTTCCTCCACTACAGACATCCCAGTGTTTCTGACTTTCTCCATTGGAGTGGAATTTGCATAACCCCGTCCCCTGCCTCTCCCTTAACCATTTCCTATTCCTTTCTATGGCACACAGCAAACAGAGGAATTAATCAGCAACTGAACATACTAGAGAGGTTTGGGGAGAATTCACCATGATTTAAAGGAGGTGTAGGTACTGGGATGTATAGTTCACCTGCAATATAAGAGCACTCTGAACTCCACCAACGATGGACCTGGAACTAACTTGGAACACAGAACCCATATGACCAAAAAAAAAATACTGGAGATCTTTAGAGGGATTTATTGTTGTAGTTCACCTACATCCAGAGCGAACTATGAACCCAAACAATGATGAATATGGACCAAACTTGTCAGGCAAACCCGATATGCCCAAATTTATTCTTCTAATAACCCGGGCACCACCGAGTCCTCATGCTAGTCAAAAATAAAAGCCAAAACCAAAATACACAGACAATTAGACACTAATCACTATGCTAAAACTTCTGTAATAGTTAACTAAAATAAATTAAAACACAATAAAACATGATTAGATAATAAATTTGGTAAAATGGGATTAAATTACAAGATGAAAGCAGGGAGAGTAGAGTGACGAGTGTAAAAGTATGAAAATACTAGATCGTTTAAGAAGCAACAAAATCTACATTCCAAACATATGTTATATCTTGCTATGTAACCGTGTGCTGCTTGGTCTCAGTTCTGAGAAAAAGTGAGGAAAATGATGATGATGATGATGATGATACAAACAACCTCTGTATCTCATGATCAATTGCAGATATGGAAAGTGACCAAAATAATATAGATTCCTATTTAAAATCTGAGCGAAGATTAGAAGTTCACTATCAAAGTACCTTATATACTCAAGTATAAGCTGTCCCGAATATAAGCTGAGGCACCTAATTTTACCACAAAAAACTGGGAAAACATTGACTCCAGTATAAGCCGAGGGTGGTAAATTTCAGAAATAAAAATCGCTAACAATAAAATTACATTAATTGAGGCATCAGTAGGTTAAATGTTTTTGAATATTTACACATAAAGCTCAAATTTAAGATAAGACTGTCCAACTCTGATCAAATCATTATTCTCATCTTCAATGTAAATGTGTCCTTTTAATAATAATAGAGTAAAATAATACATGTAATAATAATAATAATAAATACAGGAAAATAATACATTTAATAATAAATAGAGTAAAATAATAAATGCAATAATAATAAGATCAGAGTGAAATAATAAATGTATTAATAATAATAATAATAATAATAATAATAAAAATAGAGTAAAATAAATGTAATAGTAGCAACAATAATAGATAAAAATAATAAATGTAATAATACCAATAATAATAGAGAAAAATAATAAATGTACCATATATTCTCGAGTATAAGCTGACCCAAATACAAGGCAACCAGGACCCACAACCAAGTATAAGCCGAGGGGGGCTTTTTCAGTGTTAAAAAAAAGGGCTGAAAAACTAGGCTTATACTCGAGTATATACAGTATATTAGAAGTTGTACAAGAAGTTTTAAAGTCTCACTTCACATTCATTGCTTCAAAAAAGCAAGACTGGAAACTTGGCTGCAAGCTGATCATATTTAAACTTTCCACAAAGACAGTGGGTTCCTGCAAGCCTCACCACCTGTGGCCCTCCACAGCAGCAAGCAGCAAAGGAGGTTGCTTGTGACCTCGGTTTTTCACAAAGTATTGGCAGGAATCCAGCAAGTTGCATCAGCAAGCACGCACTGCACGCTACATACTTAATCTTTCAATCTTTTATGGTTTATTTTTGTGCCAAACCCAGAGCCTCTGCAAAGGAGGCTATTCCAGAAATTTCTTATCAGGAGATCAGCTTACAGGTAGCAAAAGCTATAAGGATTACTTTTGATGTTTGCATCAGTTAGAGCAGATATGGGCAAACTTGGGCCCTCCAGGTGTTTTGGACTTCAACTCCCACAATTCCTAACAGCCTACCGGCTGTTAGGAATTGTGGGAGTTGAAGTCCAAAACACCTGGAGGGCCCAAGTCTGCCCATGCCTGAGTTAGAGACTGGATGCAAGTAGAGCCACTGAAGCCAAATTCAGTCAAATCTGAATGATGGTTGACAAGGCTTACAACCCGGAGGGATGAGCTCTTCACCATCCCCTGATCACTCAAGCTGCTAACCTAAGGATGCCCCTCGGTCACTACATCTGGAAAGAGTGGAAGCACCCAGTAACGGCTTCCACCAGAAGCCTGCAAGCCTTGTCAGTTTTAAACTAGTCAACCATCATTCATGTCTTCACAACATCAAGACTGGAATATTGTCATTTTAAATTAGACTTTAACTCTGTAGGATAGGATCCACAGAATTTCTCTGTTTTGCCAGCACCTAACTTTATTTTGGCATCAGGCATATTTAGCAAATGGGTTTTTAGGGGGGATAAACTACCATATTTCACTGGAGCTAAGGCCCCAAAATTACCATATTTCACTGGAGCTAAGGTCCCAAAACTACCATATTTCACTGGAGCTAAGCCCCCAAAACTACCATATTTCACTGGAGCTAAGCCCCAAAACTACCATATTTCACTGGAGCTAAGCCCCCAAAATTACCATATTTCACTGGAGCTAAGGCCCCAAAACTACCATATTTCACCGGAGCCCCCGGTGGTGCAGTGAATTAAACCGCCGAGCTCCTAAATTTGCTGACCGAAAGGTTGGCGGTTTGAATCCAGACAGCAGGGTCAGTGTCCGCTGTTAGCCCCAGCTTCTGCCAACGAAAACATGCAAATGTGAGTAGATCAATAGGTACCGCTCCAGAAGGAAAGTAACGGCGCTCCATGCAGTCATGCTGGCCACTTGGAGGTGTTGACGGACAATGCTGGCTCTTTAGTTTAGAAATGGAGATGAGCATCAATTCTCAGGATCAGACACGACTAGACTTAATGTCAGGGGAAATTCTTTAACCTATAAGGCCCCATCAAAGGTAAGGCTTTTGGAAGCTCCAATTTTAGGGGGGGAAGTCCTTAAAATATTTTATCAAATTTCCTCTGTATGCACAGTACCATTTTTTGTTTGTTTGTTTCAATGCAGCTTTGTAGTGCAATTGTTCTTGTGGGGCGAGGAGGGAGTGTGAAAAAAACCACAAGTCATCTGCCTGTATACTGCAAGTAGCTTCTGGTGAAAACAGAAGAACAGCCTGCCTCAGGGGAGCATGCTTGCTCCATCAATGTTTGGCATTTACACAAATGATCAGCCAGTGCCAGAAGGGACAGAGAGTTTCATCTACGCTGACGATTGTGCCATCACCGCTCAAGCAGGGAGCTTTGAAGTGGTTGAACAAAAGTTCTCTGAAGCTTTAGGTGCTCTTACTGTTTATTATAGGAAAAATCAGCTGATTCCTAATTTATCTAAAACACAGACGTGTGCTTTCCATCTTAAGAATAGACAAGCATCTTGAGCTCTGAGGGTCACCTGGGAAGGCATCCCACTGGAACACTGCAGCACAACAAAATATCTGGGAGTCCTCTGGACCATGCTCTACAAGAAGCAATGCTTGAATATCATGCAAAAAGTGGGTGCTAGAAATAATATCATATGAAAGGTGACCAGCACAACCAGATATAGTGAAGACACCTGCACTTGCACTTTGCTACTTTGCTGCTGAATACGCATGCTCAGTATGGAATCCACATTAAAACAGTGGATGTGGCTCCTAATGAGACATGCCGCATTATCACAGGATTTCTACACTCAACACCACTGGAGAAATTATACTGTTTAGCAGGTATTGCACCATCTGATATCTTAGAGCAGTGGTTCTCAACCTGGGGTCCCCAGATGTTTTTGGTCTACAACTCCCAGAAATCCCAGCCAGTTTACCAGCTGTTAGGAATAAGTAAATAATGAACAAAACAGGGGAATTCCAGACAGGAAACAATCAGGGCAAACTAACACCTCTCAACAAAGGATTCCTCCAGGCAGGAAGCAGCCAGGCTTTGAAACTGCAAGGCTATTCAATGCTAATTGCACCATTCACATTTGCCTCCAACAGACAAGAGTTCTTTCTCCCACCCTGGACATCATTCCACAAATATATAAACCTTACTTGTCTAGTTTCCAATAGACCTCACGACCTCTGAGGATGCCTGCCATAGATGTGGGTGAAATGTCAGGAGAGAATGCTTCTGGAACATGGCCATACAGCCCAGAAAACTCACAGTAACCCAGTCTTTAAAGGGCTTACACTCTTTAAAAATGTAATTTAGGGTATAGAAAGAGCAGTATATGATTACAAGTAATAGTAGCAGCAGTTAACGTTTATTAAGACTTGTGATACATTGAATACCCCATTTATAGGAGGGACATAGAATACTTTTCCATGGAAAGGCAAAGGAAGTAAGCAGTTAAATATAAAAACATGCCGTTATAGAAATCTTTAAATGGCTTACAGATTTAGCATGTAATTATTGTATACATGTTTTAGCATAAAGCACCATTCAAGCAACACCTATCTAATAAACGAATGTCCCCACTCAATAATTTCCAAAGTTTCCTCTCCTCCTAACCACTTTGTAGTCACAAAAGAATGTGGAATTATCTTACAACATAAGCTTATTTTCTACCCGAGTTTTGAAATTAGAACAAGTCAAGTGCTCACCTTTAGAATCACACTGTTTTTGAAACCGAACTAATGGCAAGATCTGCTTTGTACAAAACCCCCACTAAACATTCTCTGTTAGGTAATTCTGCTGTTTTCAGTACTTGAGGGCACTTCTAAATACTTTGCAATATATATATTTTAGGGGGGAGTATATAATAGTAATTGGCACCATGTTAGGATGTGTTAACTATTTTTCCGAACCTTTCCCATCTGAATCTTTCTACAACATTTAGAAAAAAACATTAAAGCTGTATTTTCTGAATTTTGCAACATACTTAGAAATAAGAGTTTTGTTTTAACACTCACACAGATACCCCCAGGCAGGAAGCAGCTGGGCTTTGAAGCTGAAAGGCCATTCAATGCTAATCAAGGTGGCCAATTGCAACATTCACACTGGACTCCAACAGACAAGAGTTATTTCTCCCACCCTGGACATCATTCCAGAGATACATAAACCCCACTTGCCCAGTTTCTAACAGACCTCACAACCTCTGAGGATGCCTGCCATAGATGTGGGCGAAACATCAGGAGAGAATGCTTCTGGAACACGGCCATACAACCCGGAAAACTCACAGCGACCCAATACATAGAGAACATGTTGATCACTAAAAAAAACTATGCAAACAACAGTTCCAACATTACATGTATATTACTGAGATGGGACCCACAACTTAGGTCTCTCCTTCACATCCCTCTGACATTTTACCATAAGCTCCTGAACTTTTCAGTGCTATACCCACAATATTTTTGTACTAGATGTCTAAAATGTTATGTTACAAAGTTAATCATTGCCTATTAAAATCCGCTCTTCACAATTGTACTGATTGCTGGATTGCTTCGAAAACAAATGTAAAATAATAGAATATCTCATGCATTCTCTGAGTCCATGCTACTGCTATATATTACACCGAAGCCAAGTGCTTAGTACTAAACTATTTCCAAAAATCAGTGTAAAATAATGTTATGTGTTGTCGAAGGCTTTAATGGCTGGAATCACTGGGTTGCTGTGAGTTTTCCAGGCTGTATAGCCATGTTCCAGAAACATTTTCTCCTGACGTTTCACCCACATCTATATCAGGCATCCTCGGAGGTTGTGAGGTCTGCTGGAAACTAGGCAATTGAAATCCACACGCATGTGGACAATTTTGACAGAAAGGGGGGAAACCATGAAAATGAACAAAATCTGGCAACCAATACAGTAGAGTCTCACTTTTCCAACATTCGCTTATCCAAGGTTCTGGATTATCCAATGCATTTTTGTAGTCAATGTTTTCAATGCATTGTGATATTTTGGTGCTAAATTTGTAAACACAGTAATTACAACATAACATTACTGCGTATTGAACTACTTTTTCTCTCAAATTTGTTGTATAACATGATGTTTTGGTGCTTAATTTGTAAAATCATAACCTAATTTGATGTTTAATAGGCTTTTCCTTAATCCCTCCTTATTATCCAACATATTTGCTTATCCAACATTCTGCCGGACAGTTTATGTTGGTTAGGTGAGACTCTACTGTATTACTTCACTTCTTCTTCACTTCACTTCACTTTATTTCTTAATTAGTCGCTCTCCACCAGAGTGCTCCGAGCGACTTACAATTTAAAATATCATTCCACAATATAAAAGCATTCAGCATAAAAACATTCAACAGTGACTATTTGGCAAATTAGATCTGATTTACTTAAATGCACAACCAAACAGCCAAACTCTAAAATCAAGACAGTAAATAAAGAACAAAACAAAGGAATTCCAGACAGGAAACAATCAGGGCCAGCTAACACCTCCCAACAAAAGATTCCCCCAGGCCGGAAGCAGTCAGGCTTTGAATCTGCATGGCTATTCAATGCTAATCAAAATTGTAAATTGCAACATTCACACTTGCTTCAAACAGACAAGAGTTATTTCTCCCACCCTGGACATTATTCCATGGATATATAAACCCCACTTGCCTAGTTTCCAACACACCTCACAACCTCTGAGGACACCTGCCATAGATGTGGGCAAAACGTCAAGAAATAGTGCTTCTGGAACATGGCCAGACAGCTTGGAAAACTCACAGCAAGCCAATGTAGTTTTGAATGCATGTCTTCCATTTTCAAGCAAAAGCACATGCATCTCAAGAAGCAGCATTATGTTGGGGTTTTTTTGTGCTTCTTAGTATTTGAAGCTTTAAGAATGAAACACAGGTTTTAATTTCTTCACAACAGCTATCAGGGAAAGATGGCAGGATCAAGAAACAAAGCCCAAACCACCCAATCTTCCCCCAGCCACTCTCTTGTTGTTGTGGGTGCCCCTGCTGTGCCTTTTGACAGCTCCTAGGGAGGAGCTTCCCATTACACAATCTCCTTCCTGAGGTTGGGGGGCTGGCTGTTGGTGTGTGTGCATGTATGTATGCAGAAGGCAAGGAGGACTGTTCCCAAAAGTACAAGCAAAACAATATAAACCAGTTGCAGATATTCTTAAATCATAATCGGCTGGATGAAGAAAACTGTAAAATTGAAGCATGGGGCCAGGGTGAGAGGGAGCCAGCTCAGAGGGCAAAGGGAAACAGAAAGAACTTGGAAAAGAACGAGGATCAAGAGAAGGGCTCAGCTAAAAATAGAGAAAAGGAGGGTGACTGGGGAGAAGGAAGTGTCTGGGAAGGAAGGGAAAAGTTAAAGGGGAAGCAGGGCTCCGCTCTGGGAAAGATGGTGTGCAAGCTAAAAGCGAAAAAATGGAGATGGGCAGGGTGGTGGCAAAGGGGAGGAGGAAGTAAAGAAGGGTTAGTGAGATGACTTGGGATCATTCTGTTTCTTAAGGGAGCAGAGGAAGAAAGAGATGTAAGTTATGTGGTTTGCTGTGCATTTTCTGGGCTGTATGGCCATGTTCCAGAAGCATTCTTTCCTGATGTTTCACCTGCATCTATGGCAGGCATCCTGAGAGGTTGTGAGGTCTGTTGGAAACTAGGCAAGTGGGATTGATATATCTGTGGAAGGTCCAGGGTGGGAGAAAGAACTCTTGTCTACTTGAGGCAAGTGTGAATGTTGCCATTGGCTACCTTGATTAGCATTGAACGGCCTTGCAGCTTCAAAGCCTGGCTGCTTCCTGCCTGCCTGGGGGAATCCTTTTTTTGGGAGGGGTTAGCTGGCCCTGATTGTTTCCTATCTGGATTTCCTTTGTTTTCTTTATTTACTGTCCTGATTTTAGACTTTTTTAAAATACTGGTAGCTAGATTGTGTTCATTTTCATGGTTTCCTCCTTTCTGCTGAAATTGTCCACATGCTTGTGGGTTTCAATGGTTTCTCTGTGCAGTCTGACATGGTGGTTGTTAAGAGTGGTCCAGCATTTTGGTGTTCTCAAATAATATCCTGTGCCCAGGTTGGTTCATCAAGTGCTCTGCTATGGCTGACTTCTCTGGTAGAGTTAGTCTGCAGTGCCTTTCATGTTTCTTGATTTGTGTCTGGGCATTGCTGTGTTTGGTGGTCCCTATGCAGCCTTGTCCACAGATGCATGGTTTACGGTGCAAGGCTTTTCAATGCAAATCAAGGTGATTAATTGCAACATTCACACCTGCCTCAAACAGACAAGAGTTCTGTCTCCCACCCTGGACATTATTCCAGAGAGATATAAACCCCACTTGCCTAGTTTCCAACACACCTCACAACCTCTGAGGATGTCCCCCATAGATGTGGGCAAAATATCAGGCAAGAATAATAATACAGTAGAGTCTCACTTATCCAACATAAACGGGCCGGCAGAACATTGGATAAGTGAATATGTTGGATAATAAGGAGGGATTAAGGAAAAGCCTATTAAACATCAAATTAGGTTATGATTTTACAAATTAAGCACCAAAACATCATGTTATACAACAAATTTGACAGAAAAAGTAGTTCAATACGCAGTAATGCTATGTAGTAATTACTGTATTTACGAATTTAGCACCAAAATATCACGATGTTTTGAAAACATTGACTACAAAAATGTGTTGGATAATCCAGAATGTTGGATAAGTGAGACTACTGTACCAATAATAATAATAATAAAGGAGCCTCTGATGGCCTAGGGGATAAAAGCCTTGTGACTTGAACGTTGGGTTACTGACCTGAAGGCTGCCAGGTTCGAATCCCACCCGGGGAGAGCGCGGATGAGCTCCCTCTATCAGCTCCAGCTCCACACGGGGACATGAGAGAAGCCTCCCACAAGGATGGTAAAACATCAAAAACATCAGGGCATCCCCTGGGCAACGTCCTTGCAGACGGCCAATTCTCTCACTCCAGAAGCAACTCCGGTTGCTCCTGACACGAAATAATAATAACAACAACAACAATAATAATAATAATCTTTATATCCCGCTTTTCTCCCTCATGGGACCCAAAGCTGCTTCTGGAACATGGCCATACAGCCCAGAAAACTCAGCAACCCAGTGATTCTGGCCATGAAAGCTTTCAACAACACAACTTGGTAAAGAGCAAGAATCAAGAGAAGGGCTCAGCTAAAAATAGAGAAAGTAGGGGTGACTGGGGAGAAGGAAGTGTCTGGGAAAGAAGTGAAAAGTAGGCAGCACTCCACACTGGGAGAGAGAGGGAAAAGACTGTGCTAGTTAAAAGTGAAGAAATGGAGATGGGCAGGATGGTGACAAAGGGGAGAAGGAAGTAAATAAGGGATCGAGAGATGAGTTGGGAAGGATCACTCTCTGTTTCTCAACCTTTCACTGAGAGAGGGAGAAGAGGAAGAAAGAGAGGTGGGTTCTTCTCAACCTGGCCCTGGAGAAGAAGTAAGAACAAAAGGGAAGGAGAGAAAGGGGAGAAGAGGAGGTCAGAGGGGAGAGGAGGAGGAAGAGAGGCCAGAGGTGACCATTCTTGACATGGTCAGGAAAGGAGTCAGGGTGAAGTCCCAGCTGTGTTTCCCTCCTTCTCCCCAACCCAAGAGAGGCGAGTGAGGCTTCCTCTCAATCTAGTGCTGGAGAAGAAGTAAGAACAAAAGGGGAAAAGAGGAGGAGGAGGAGGGCAAAGGGGAGAGGAGGACGAGGAGGAAGAGGAAGAGGAGAGGTGACCAACCATTCTTGACATGGCAACTGGATCTCAGGAGGAGGAAGAAGGAGGCAACCCAGGCGAGGAGTTGCTGGAGCTGTCAAACCCCGAAGAGGGAAAGTGTTGTGTGAGCCTGCGTTTCTTTCTTTCTCCCCAACCTCCCCATATATATATATATACACACACATGATCTACGCCTTGAGCAACTTACTTCTTCCTGACTCTCTGGAAAGGGGAAGCGCCATCTTTGCGAGGCCGGCCCCTTGGTCTTTTGTCTGCGGCTGCCGAGGGGGGAGAGCCGAGCTCGGGGAGAAGGAGAAGTCTTTGTGGAAGAGGTGCTGGTGGTGGAGGAAGAGGAGGAGGAGGAGGCCCTTGCTGCTGCTGCTGCTGCTTTTGCTGCTGCTTCTTCTCCTCCGGCGCCGGGCTCTGCTCCTCCGTGGCCATCCTTACTCAGCAGCAGGAAGCGAAAGATACATGGAAGGAAGCGAAGGGGTGAAGAAGAGGGCGAGCCCGACGCTCCTCCTGCTGCTACTGCTGCTGTTGTTCTTGCTGCTGCTGCTGCTGTTCCTCCTTCTCTCCTCCTCCTCCTCCTCCTTCTTCTCCGCCTCCTCCTCTTCTCCTTCTACCTCCGCTTTGCATTGCTGGCCTCAGCCGCAGGTACAGGCAGCAGGAGCGGCGGTGCCAACATGGGGAAGAGGAGGAGGAGGAGGAGGAGGAAGGAGAAGAGAGCCCGCCTCGGTGACACGCAGCTGGGTCGGGAAGGCCAAGGCGAACCAGCGAGGAGGAGGAGGCTGCTCTTCCTCCTCCTCCTCTTCCTCCTCCTCCTCTTCCTTCCAAGGCTTCCTAGTGCGCTGGCCCGTTGCCCTTCGCCTGCCCGACGTGGAGGAAGTTTTGACAGCTCCTCCAGCTGCTGCGAAGAAGAAGAAGGAAGAAGGAGGAGGAAGGGCTGAGGCTGTTGTTGGGCATTTGCTTGTGTTGATATTACACTCATGACAGGGTAGCTGTCGTGGCGGGCAAGGAAAAGCTTTGGGGTGACTGTATCTGTATATATGTATGTATATATTTGTGTGCGGTCTGGGACAGGGAAAGGGATTGCTAGGCATTTCTGTGTCTATAGCAGGCATGGGCAAACTTAGGCCCTCCAGGTGTTTTGGACTTCCACAAATCCTAACATGTATGTATGTATATATGTGTGTAGCCTGGAGCAAAGAAAGTGATTGCTGGGCATTTGTGTGTGTATATATATATAGATGAATATAATATATGTGAGTGTGTGGCTTGGAGTAAAGAAAGTGATGGCTAAGCATACTATCTACATATGTATGCATATATACACATATATGCATACATATGTAGATAGTATGCTTAGCCCTGTGTGACCTGGAGCAGAGAAAGTGATGGCTGGGCATGTGTGTATGTATATATAGATAGATATATGTGTGTGTGTGTGTGGCTTGGAGCAAAGAAAGTGATGGCTGGGCATGTGTGTATGTATATATAGATAGATATATGTGTGTGTGTGTGTGTGGCTTCGAGCAAAGAAAGTGATGGCTAAGCATGTATGTATGTATATATAGATAGATATATGTGTGTGTGTGTGTGGCTTGGAGCAGAGAAAGTGATGGCTGGGCATGTGTGTATGTATATATAGATAGATATATGTGTGTGTGTGTGTGGCTTGGAGCAAAGAAAGTGATGGCTAAGCATGTATGTATGTATATATAGATATACAGTAGAGTCTCACTTATCCAACACTGGCTTATCCAACGTTCTGGATTATCCAACACATTTTTGTATTCAATGTTTTCAATACATCATGATATTTCTGTGCTAAACTTGTAAATACATTAATTACTACATAGCATTACTGAGTATTGAACTACTTTTTCTGTCAATTTTGTTGTATAACATGATGTTTTGGTGCTTAATTTGTAAAATCATAACCTAATTTGATGTTTAATAGGCTTTTCCTTAATCCCTCCTTATTATCCAACATATTTGCTTATCCAACATTCTGCCGGCCCGTTTATGTTGGATAAGTGAGACTCTACTGTATATAATTGGCTTGGAGCTAAGAAAATGGTTGCTGGACATCTTGAATTTATATGTGTGTGTCTGCATATGTGTGTGTGTGTGTGGCCTGGGGCAGAGAAAGTGGTTTCTGGGCATTTGTGTAACTATATATAGACGTATACTGTATATGTGTGTGGGGGTTGGAGCTAAGAAAGTGGTTGCTGGGCCATTGGTGTATCTTTATTTAGTTGTATATATGTGTATGTGGACTGGGGCAGGGAAAGTGGTGCTAAGCATTGGTGTATCTGTATATAGATGTATATGAGTGTGCATGTATATATGTGTGTGTGCAGCCTGGGCAGAGAAAGTGACTGCTGGGCATTCAGTTTTGTATTGTATATAGTTGTATATTGTGTATATACACACACACTGTATATTGTGTAACTATATAAGTTGTATATATGTGTATGTGGCCTGGGGCAGAGAAAATGGTTGCTGGGCATTTGTGTATCTATATGTAAATATATATGTGTGTGTGCGGCCTGGGGCACAGAAAGTAGTTGCTAGGCATTTGTGTATGTGTATATAGATGTATATATATGTAAGTACAGCTTGGAGCAAAGAAAGAAATTGCTAGGCATTTGTGTATCTATAAATAGTTGTATATATGTGTGTGTGGCCTGGAGGAGAGACAGTGGTTGCTGGTCATTTGTGTACATGTGTGTCTGTGTCTACACAGACATATGTTCATGTGTGTGTGTGTGTGTGTGTTTGTGTGTGTTCCCTAAGGCAAAGAAAGTAACTACTCTGCATTTATGTATATGTAACATATAGGGTTTGTGCTATGTTGGGCAAGGAAACTGACTTCTAGGTAGGTGAATGTATGGTGGGTCAGATTGGGCAAGGAAAGTTATCACAGGGTATTTAGTTGTGTGTGTATATATATGCATACACACAATAATAATAATAATAATAATAATAATAATATATGTGTATAGGGTGTGTTTGACATCAGGCAAGGAAAGTGATTGGGTGTGTGTGTATGAATATATACATGTGTATGTGGCATTGGGCAAGAAAGTGACTGCTGGGTATTTATGTGCATGTGTGTACATACATATACATATGGATGTTTGTCTAGATATCGGGCAAGGAAGTGGCTGGTGGATATTTATGTATGACTGGACACATATATACAGAGTATCTGTCAGATTATTTTGGTGTGCTGCAAGGAAAGTGTCTACTGGTGTAAATGTATGTATGATGTATATGTGTAAATGTGTGTATAGTGTGATGTTGGGCAAGGAAAGTAACTGCTGGATATGGATAATGTGTGTTTATAGATAGATAGATAGATAGATAGATAGATAGATAGATAGATAGATAGATAGACACAAATAGGATTTCTGGAGGTGTTTTATAGGGTAGGGAAAGTGGCTGCTGTTGTATAAATGTGTGTGTGATATATTCACCCTTATATCTTTTTTGGACACCCTATTATTTGTGTGTATATGTGTATACACACATATGTATATACACATATATGGTGTGTATGTATATATGTATACATATGTGCGTGTGTGTATATATATGATGTGTGTGTATGTCTTGAACTCTTTGGCCTCACTCCCCCGCCTCCTGCGCCGCGCATGCGCACTCCGCCCCCTCCCTCTCCCCTTTCCAGCACAGACCTCTCATTCGACGCGGCGCCGCCAATGACCTCACAGGCTGGCAGTGGCGGAGAGGGAGGCGCCGGTGGGAGGGAAAACGTGGAATCCCGGAATCCCGGACTGGATCGGAGGTGGATTTTCCCCTTTTTCAGCTGTGGGAGCGCAGCCAGGGGGAGCCCGTCACTCTCCTGCGTGTTTGTGTTGCTGGGCGTGCCTGAGGTGTATGGACCCAGCTCTCTGTGTGTTTGTTGAAATAATAACCCGTGTTGTGGCTTTCTCGTGGGAACAGGTGTAGTTCCTGACACGCGTTTTTTCATCACGGGTGGGGAATGATGCCTTTCTTAGAGGAAACAAAAAGGATCCTGCTCTTTTGAATCGCATACTTGAGGCCATATCTGCACTGCCATACAAATAATCCGGTTTCTGACTCCGGATTACCTGCTTTGAACTGGATCATATGAGGCCCCTTCTACACTGCTATATAATCCAGTTCAAAGCAGATAATCTGGATTCAGGAACTGGGTTATATGGCAGTGCGGATGGGGCCTTTCACTATTGTTACTAGTGAAATAAAACAAAAGAATTCGAAAAGTTTCTCTTAACCTTCTCATCAAGAAGCACCTTGTTTGCCTTCAAGTCTTTTCTGATCGATAACAAGCCTAAGGTAAACCTATCAGGAGGCTGAGAGTGTGTGACTTGCCCAAGGCCACCTAGTGGGTTTCCATGAGTGAGTGAGGATTTATACCCCTTGTCCTAAAGTGCATCTACACAGTAGACTTAATGTAGTTTGACACTGCTTGAACTGCCATGGTTCTGTGCAATTAAATTCTGAGAGTTGTAGTTTTGCAAGTTCTTTTGCCTTCTGTGCCAAACAATGCTGGTGCTTCACCAAATAAGTGCAGTAGAGTCTTGCTTATCCAACCTCTATTTACACAACATTCTGTATTATCCAACGCAATCCGCCTTTTAGTAGTCAATGTTTTTGCAGTCCATGTTTTCAATACATTGCAATGTTTTGGTGCTAAATTCGTAAATACAGTAATTAATACACATACATGTATTGAACTGCTTTTTCTATCGATTTGTTGTAAAACATGAGGTTTTGGTGCTTAATTTGTAAAATCATAATGTTATTTGATGTTTAATAGGCATTTCCTTAAAGTAAAGGTAAAGGTTTCCCCTGATGTTAAGTCCAGTCCTGACCGACTCTGGGGGTTGGTGCTCATCTCCATTTCTAAGCCAAAGAGCCAGCGTTGTCCATAGACACCTCCAAGGTCCTGTGGCCAGCATGACTGCATGGAACGCTGTTACCTTCCCGCCGGAGCTGTACCTATTGATCTACTCACATTGGCATGTTTTCGAACTGCTAGGTTGGCAGGAGCTGGAGCTTAACAGCGGGTGCTCCTTAATTCCTCCTTAACGTAAAGGTAAAGGTTTCCCCTGACGTTAAGTCCAGTCGTGTCCAACTCTAGGGGTTGGTGCTCATCTCCATTTCTAAGCCGAAGAGCCGGCATTGTCCGTAGAAGGTCATGTGGCTGGCATGACTGCATGGAACGCCGTTACCTTCCCACCAGAGCGGTACCTATTGATCTACTCACATTGGCATGTTTTCGAACTGCTAGGTTGGCAGAAGCTGGAGCTAACAGCGGGCGCTCACTCCGCTCCCCGGATTTGAACCTGGGACCTTTTGGTCTGCAAGTTCAGCAGCTCAGTGCTTTAACACACTGAGCCACCGGAGGCTTCTTATTATCCAACATTTTCACTTATCCAACGTTTATGTTGGATAAGTGAGACTCTACTGTAGTTATTTTTTTTAATATTTCTGACACTGTTGCCTCTCCAAGTTATACACCCAATAGCATTGAGTTAGGGCAGTTGAAGTAGTGTCGAACTGCACTAATTCTATAGTGTGGCTGCACACCAGGAAAGAATCCATGGGAGGAGAGTTTCCAGCTGCTGCTGGAGGAGGAGGAGGAGGAGGAGGAGGAAGAGCAGGAGGGGTGCTATTGGTTATTCTAATCCTACTCCCCACCCTCCCTCCCTTGGGGTGGGGGCCTGGCTGGCTGTCTGGCTACCTGCCCAGATTCAGGGAGGCTCAGCGCAGGGGGGTTAAGCCTCATTACATGGGATTTAGCTTGTCCGCAGCACAGCAATAGGTCTGGGGGCAGGGTCTGCTTGGATGATCCTGTGCCAGGAGGTCCTGGAAGCACACCTGAAATGTGTTCAAAGGACTTCACCAAGGTCAGGCATGGGCAAACTTTGTCCCTCCCTCCAGGTGTTTTGGACTTCAACTCCCACAATTCCTAACAGCCGGTAGGCTGTTAGGAATTGTGGGAGTTGAAGTCCAAAACACCTGGAGGGAGGGACAAAGTTTGCCTAATGCTATGGGAGTTGTACTTTGATGAGGTTTTTGCTTTGGGTTTCTGGGCTGGGCTTGTTTTGAAAGCAAGCTTCCCGATGACCCTGGTGGAGATGACTTTTTATTTGTTTATTCCTAGCCTTCCAGAGCCTTTCTTCAGGTCTTTAGATAACAAGCTTTAGGATTAACTACTATGGTGAGTTGCAACATAGCAACTGCTGACTCAGAGTTGTGGGCAATAAAAGGATTACCCTTGCCTGAGCCATAGGTGCACAATATGACAGAGAATATGCTTTTCACATAGCCATGGATTGATCTCTTTTTCCCCAATAATGGACAGATAATTCACACTCCAGCCTTACTTTCTTTCCTCAGTGTCTGTGCCTTTTGGCTTCTTGGCCTTTACACTATAGAAATAGTTCCATAGCATTCAAAATAACCCAGCTATATTATTTTTCCCATATTTCACACTGAGTGATTCACAGCAGTGTGCCGTATCTCTTGGAGAAGGACCTGGGTCAAAATACAAATACTGTATATACTCGAATATAAGCCTAGTTTTTCAGCCATTTTTTTAAGACTGAAAAAGCCCCCCTCGGCTTATACTCGGGTGAGGGTCCTGGTTGGCTTATATTTGGGTCAGCTTATACTCGAGAATATATGGTACATTTATTTTTTTCTATTATTATTTGTATTATTACATTTATTATTTTTCTCTATTATTTTTCTACTACTATTACATTTATTTTACTCTATATTATTAATAATACATTTATTATTTTACTCTATTTATATTATTAATAATACATTTATTATTTCACTCTGTTTATTATTACTTGTATTATTTTCCTGTATTATTATTATTATTATTATTATTATTATTATTATTATTATTACATGTATTATTTTACTCTGTTATTATTCAAACAATACATAAGCACATTTACATTGAAGAATATGAGAATAATGATTTGATCAGAGTTGGACAGTCTTATCTTAAATTTGAGCTTTATGTAAATATTCAAAAACATTTAACCTACTGATGCCTTAATTAATGTAATTTTATTGGTATCTATTTTTATTTCTGAAATTTACCATCCTCAGCTTATACTGGAGTCAATGTTTTCCCAGTTTTTTTGTGGTAAAATTAGGTGCCTTGGGTTATATTCGGGTTGGCTTATACTCCAGTATATACGGTATCATTTATGTTTAATATGGTCGGAAGCTGATTTTACACATTTTTAGTAATTATGTGCAGAAAAGAAACTTTGTGTACATCAAACCATCATAAAATATTGTATGGATATTATTAACAAGGAATTGCTTCTGGTGCCAAAAGTCACGAAGGGGTTTCAATATTTAATAACTCCTATATTAATTATTTAAATTACATGTAAAAATCAAATCTCATAAATGGCATCCAATGCCATACATCATACACAATATATACAGGACCCCTTTGTGGTGTTCAGCCCACCCTGAAGTTGTTGCTAACACGGAGCAAAAATCCTTCTCAGGCAGCCATCGTCTTGAGTTTCAAGTTGCTTACAAGCTGTTGCACAATGACATGCTGTCTGTGTGATAACAGCACACGGTTTTCTCAGAAAAGCGATGGGCTAATAGTTGCACAACTGTGCATTGCAATGTTGCAACGGGTGCGTGTGTTCTTATAAAAGGGCCCTCTCTGGAGATGTGATTTTGCCGAAGACAGACAACTGAGGCTATTATCCTGTGTACATTTATTCCCATTGGACTCTCTGGGATTTAGCTCTTGGGTAAATATGTATAGGGCTATGCTACGTGCCTGCAGTCCCAAACAAATGTCAACATGATGGCCGTTTTAAGCAAAAATAGTTGGACTCATCAGGCAACATGCGGGTCTCCTTTGTGGCCATCAGATTATACCGCTCCCCAGGCGATTTCACAGAATGTGTTTATTGGTCCTGAAATATTTAAAACACAATAAAAGCTTTTTTTCCCCCAATGGTTTTAACAATACCGCACAAGTGTGAATGTACCCTCAGGACTAGTATGTTAGCAACGGCGAAGAATTTGGTACCTAATGGTTAAAGTAAAAAAGGAAACCCAGCAACTATATCCAGTAATGTTTCGCTGTCCCATTCTCTTTGGAACAGAATACTTGCCTGGACTTGTAGTGCCATGGCCAGTTTTGTGTTGTAGCAGGCCAGGTTTGCTGCCCTTTCCGATGCTATGGGTCTTCTCCATACATCTGAAACAACATTTTTCAATATTACAGAAACAGTAGAGTCTCATTTATCCAACCTTCGCTCATCCAACATTCTATCTGCCTTTTAGTAGCCAATGTTTTTGTAGTCAATGTTTTCAATACATTGCGATGTTTTGGTCATAAATCCGAAAATACAGTTATCACTACATAACGTTACTGTGTATTGAACTGCTTTTTCTGTTGATTTGTTGTAAAACGTGTTTTGGTGCTTAATTTGTAAAATCATAACGTAAGTTGACATTTAATAGGCTTTTCCTTAATACCCCCTTATTATCCAACATTTTTGCTTATCCAACGTTCTACTGGCCCATTTAGGTTGGATAAGCGAGACTCTACAGTATACAAAGTATTAGCTAAAGGCTATCTATTTTCACCCTCATTTAAATGTCACCTGGTAATTAAACAAGCTAACATAGTGACATTTTCTTCTGCTCTTAGTCCCAGTTTGGCTCTTTGTGTATCATTAACTATTTCTTTTTATCAAAGCAATTTTTGGGATTGGTCTTTATTGTGACACTGAAATTTAGCTCAGGCTAGAACTAATGGAGGTATAGATAGTGCCAGTTCTTATGGTTTTCCCTCCCTCCTCCATGTTACAACGTGAGTGAGATAACACTGCATTTGGAGGTCATATAACAACAGATAAGAGACACAGCCCTGGAAAAAGACAAGATTCTGCTCCTGGAGTGATGACACAGCAAGAAAATATCCATATCTCTGTGGGACCCTGTCAAACATTCAATAATAGACAAGAGCTATCCAAAACATCTCATTCTTACGGAGCCCCCGGTGGCATAGTGGATTAAAGCCTTGTGACTTGAAGGTTGGGTTGCTGACCTGAAGGTTGCCAGGTTCAAATCCCACCTGGGGAGAGCGTGGATGAGCTCCCTCTATCGGCTCCAGCTCCATGCAGGGACATGAGAGAAGCCTCCCACAAGGAGGTTTTTTGATGTAAAAACATCAAAAAACATCTGGACATCTCCTGGGCAATGTCCTTGCAGACGGCCAATTCTCTCACACCAGAAGGGACTCAAGTTGCTTCTGACACACACAAAAATCTCATTCTTGAATGGGAGGAGATCGTAGAGTTAGAAGGGATCATAATAGTCATGTAATTCAACCCTTTTAGGAAATTCTGAGTCCTCCAATGCAACTCTAAATACTTCTCTAGGAATCTTTATCGTTCACTTCCAGCAAAAGTTGAACACAGAGTTGCAGCAGAGGATCCAGAGATTTCCAGAGAGGTGTTTCTTAGGTTTGAAAAGACTCTATTTGTGTATTTTCACTTTCACCATTGGCCTTGCTTTCCTAACCATGTAAAAGTGGAGGGCTTACTGTCCATCCAAAGCACTTCTGAGAGATGGCCATCTAAACTTTGTTTTAAAATCTCCTATCAAGAAGAGCCCACCATTCCAACATCTCTAAACTTCAGGAAATTCTGAGACTCTCCCTTCTTTTAATATTGTTTTAGGAATTACTCTTTGGACTGGTAGATATGAAACGTGTTCTCCTTTCCACTTAATAGTCCTCAAGTTATCAGAAGATGGATTATTCTAGCTCTTCTCATTGTTCTTTGTGCCAAACCCACCCTGTGACTTACAGGACTTGGTTTCCAAACCCTGTCCCATTTTGTCTGCTTTCCTCTGGATATGTGCCAGCATGTGATCCTCCTTGAATTGTGGTGCCCAGAACTAGACACAATATTCCAGGTGAGGTCTGACGAACAGACTGAACAGAACCATTCTTTAAAATTAAGGACAGCTGATTGTGTTCCAAGACAAGGACAAATAGTTTGGAACTACAAACAATGGACCTCCTTGCTCTGGTTATTATCCTTGCTACTGTATGGAGCCCGGGTGTGTTATTACAGACTTGGTTACAACTATAATAACAGTGGAATGAAAGTGACTATTATAAACTGGTTTAGTACCTAGGCAAGGATGCTTTCTTTGTGGGTTGTTTCATTTTCCTTCTACCTGTGGTCAATTGTGTACAACTGTGGCTCCATGGAAAGGGGGAAGGGAGTAAAACGCACTGTACTCATCCACTCATTCCAGCTTTCCATTGTTTTCCCTGACTCAGAAAAAAAAATCTTATACTTGCCAACATTTGCAAATTAAAACTGAATCACAATGTTTTTTTCCCCAAGGAGAAGCTAGAAGCTGAACCAGCATGTTGACCAGAAACTTCCCTCTCTTTAAAAAGCAAACAAGACTTCGATCAAAAAATATGTTCAGATATGTAGTGATTTCCAAACTCTAGTCCAGTGGTTCTCAACCTTCCTAATACTGCAACCCCTTAATACAGTTCCTGATGTTGTGGTGACCCCAACCATAAAATTATTTTTGTTGCTATTTCATAACTGTAATTTTGCTACTGTTATGAATCATAATGTAAATATCTGATATGCAGGAGGTATTTTCATTAACTGGACCAAATTTGGCACAAATACCCGAATGCCCAAATTTGAATACTGGTGGGGTTGAGGGTGGATGATTTTTGTCATTTGAGAGTTGTAGTTCCTGGGATTTACAATCAATGAGCAATTCCAACGATGGAATTGAACCAAACCTGGCACACAGAACTCCCATGACCAAAAGAAAATACTGGAAGGGTTTGGTGGACATTGACCTTGAGTTTTGGAGTTGAAGTTCACCTACATCCAAAGAGCACTGTGAACCCAAACAATTATGGATCTGGACCAAATTTATACTCAAATACTCAATCTGTACAAATTTGAACACTGGTGGAGTTTGGGGGAAATAGACCTTGATATTTGGGAGTTGTAGTTGCTGGGATTTATAGTTCACCTACAAACAAAGAGAACTTTCAACCCCACCAATGATAGGATTGTGCCAAACTTCCCACACATATAAAGGTAAAGGTAAAGGTTTCCCCTGACGTTACGTCCACTCGTGACCGACTCTGGGGGTTAGTGCTCATCTCAATTTCTAAGCCAAAGAGCCGGCGTTGTCTATAGACACCTCCAGGTCATGTGGCCGGCATGACTGCATGGAGCGCTGTTACCTTCCAGCTGGAGCGGTACCTATTGATCTACTCACATTTGCATGTTTTCGAACTGCTAGGTTGGCAGGAGCTGGGGCTAACAGCAGGCGCTCATTCCGCTCCCGGGATTTGAACCTGGGACCTTTTGGTCTGCAAGTTCAGCAGCTCAGTGCTTTAACACACTGTGCCACCAGGGGCCCTATTGGGAGTTGTAGGTTCTGGGATTTATAGTTCACCTACAATCAAAGAGAACTTTGAACCCCACCAACGATAGGATAGTGCCAAACTTCCCACACATGACCAACAGAAAATACTGGAGGGATTTGGGTTCCTAAGACCATCAGAAATATGTGTTTTCTGGTGGTCTTTGGCGACCCTCCCAGGGGTCTTGACCGGAAGGTTGAGAAATGCTGCTGTATTCCTTCAGGTGTTTTTGGACTTCAACTCCCAGAATTACCAGCTGATTTGGTCAATGATTCTTAGGAGCCCCGGTGGCGAAGTGTGTTAAAGCACTGAGCTGCTGAACTTGCAGACCAAAAGGTCCCATGTTCAAATCCCGGAGCGGAGTGAGCGCCCGCTGTTAGCCCCAGCTTCTGCCAACCTAGCAGTTCGAAAACATACCAATGTGAGTAGATCAATAGGTACCTCTCTGGCGGGAAAGTAACGGTGCTCCATGCAGTCATGCCGGCCACATGACCTTGGAGGTGTCTACGGACAACGCCAGCTCTTCGGCTTAGAAATGGAGATGAGCACCAACCCCCAGAGTCAGACATGACTGGACTTAATGTCAGGGGAAAACGTTTACCCTTTACCTTAACTACCACCAATTCCTCAATACAGTAGAGTCTCACTTATCCAAGATAAACGGGCCGGCAGAACGTTGGATAAGCGAATATGTTGGATAATAAGGAGAGATTAAGGAGAAGCCTATTAAACATCAAAATAGGTTATGATTTTACAAATTAAACACCAAAACATAATGTTATACAACAAATTTGACAGAAAAAGTAGTTCAATACGCTATAATGCTACGTAGTAATTACTGTATTTACGAATTTAGCACCAAAATATCATGATATATTAAAAATATTGACTACAAAAATGCGTTGGATAATCCAGAACGTTGGATAAGCGAATGTTGGATAAGTGAGACTCTACTGTACTTTATTTCCCATACCACCATACGTCGCCACAGCAACGCATGGCCGGGCACAGCTAGTACATTATATATCTGCTATGTGATAAAAGTAAATTCAATAAAAACTATTTTTTTTAAAATAAAATAAAAGCTCCACCTTTGGAACAAAACCCCAGCTTTTCTAGTACCTCTCCGCCCCATACTTCCCTGTGCCAGGATTTTGTGTGAGTGTGGTTGTGTGCAGCAATGCTGTGCCCACTGTGGCTCAAAGAGAGGTTTCAGGGGAGGGTGCAGGGAGAGATATTATTCTGGAGCAAGGCAAAGTGTCTTTTATGGAGATGGAGCCGAAAGGGTTGAGAGAAGAAGCCAGGAGGGAGGGAAAGAGGGAGGAAGGGTCACGTGGGGCAAGGAACTGGCAGGCTCTCTGCAAAGGGAGAGAGGTACCAGCAAGGGGAGGCAGGCTGGGCTGGCTCCCAACCTGCCAAATCCACTCCAGGACAAAGTAGGTCAAGGCTCTGTCCAAGCCAGGGGTTGACCCCATTCGCCCCTGTCCGGTGGGGCCTGCAGACGGAGAAAGGAGAGAAAGGGGCCTGGGATTTGCATCTTCCAAGAGTGCATTTGCATCAGGCATGGGCAAACTTGGGCTGTTGCTCCAGGTGTTTTGGCTGTTAGGAATGGTGGGAGTTGCAGTCCAAAACACCTGGAGCAACTGCCAAAGTATGCCCATGCCTGACCTAGAAGGTGGGATGCACACCTGGAAAGCACACACCAATCGAATGCAACTTGACACTCCTTTCACTGCCATGACTGCATTGGCATAATATATGTGTGAGTATATATATACAAATCTCTCTCTATATATAAAAGAGTGATGGCATCAGAGCAGCGGACAAAACAACAAAACTACAGGCCCCCCAACCTCGAAATTTGACAACACAACCCATCATCCACGGCTCTAGGTTGATACAACAAAAAGAAAAGAAAAATAAAGTCCTAATTAGAGGGAGAGGAATAATTGTTTTTATCCAATTGCTGCCAGTTACAAGGCTAAGTTGCGCCCACTTGGTCTCCTAGCAACCGACTCAGCCCAGGGGACAGGCACAAGAGTTTGGAGAGACCCCTAAGGGCCATCCAGCCCAACCCTTTCTACTATGCAGCAGGACACAATCCAAGCATTCACTACACATGGACAACGTATAAATACTATATAATACTACACAGGGACATAGACCCCCTCTACCCTCACCACTTTCACAGTACACAAACAACCAAATGCATACTAAACATAAAGACAACCATACAACAGACATTCAATACCACCACTACCTCAACAAGTTCTCACCAACACCACCAGACAACGCCACAGCAATGTGTGGCCGGGCATAGCTAGTATACATATATACAAGGTATGCCTCCAAAATGTATGTGCAATTTTCATACATACATGCCTATATGTATATTCATATGGAGTTTGTTTCCAAAAGGTAACAAATCCCAACAGATTCCACAGATAGATAGATAAGACACATACATACATCTACATATAGGATGTCCCCGCCCCCAAGTATAAACCCTATATTTATCTATTTTTTAATAATTAATATTTATTTATTTACAGCATTTATATTCCGCCCTTCTCACCCCGAAGGGGACTCAGGGCAGATCACATTACACATATAGGCAAACATTCAATGCCATTTAACATAGAACAAAGACAAGACAAACATAGGCTCCGAGTGGGCCTCGAACTCATGACCTCCTGGTCAGAGTGATTCATTGCAGCTGGTTGCAGCTAGCTTGCTCTCCAGCCTGCACCACAATACATTAACAACTTTCAGTGCCCTATAATTATCTATCATCTACCGAGTTTATAATACAGTAGAGTCTCGCTTATCGAAGCCTCGCTTTTCCAAGCTTCTGGATTATCCAAGCCATTTTTGTAGTCAATGTTTTCGATATATCGTGATATTTTGGTGCTAAATTCGTAAATACAGTAATTACTACTTAGCATTACTGCCTATTGAACTACTTTTTCTGTCAAATTTGTTGTTTAGTATGATGTTTTGGTGCTTAATTTGTAAAATCATAACCTAATTTGATGTTTAATAGGCTTTTCCTTAATCCCTCCTTATTATCCGAGATATTCTCTTATCCAAGCTTCTGCTGGCCCGTTTAGCTTGGATAGTTGAGACTCTACTGTACTAGAAAATATATGTACAGTAGAGTCTCACTTATCCAACATAAACGGGCCGGCAGAACGTTGGATAAGCAAATATCTTGGACAATAAGGAGGGATTAAGGAAAAGTCTATTAAACATCAAATTAGGTTATGATTTTAAAAATTAAGCACCAAAACATCATACTATACAACAAATTTGACCAAAAAAGTAGTTCATTAGACATTAATGCTATGTAGTAATTACTGTATTTACTAATTTAACACCAAAATATCACGATATATTGAAAACATTTACTACAAAAATGCATTGGATAATCCAGAACGTTGGATAAGTGAGACTCTACTGTAGTTATGTATGCCTTTAGTGTGTCCCTCCCAAATATTATTCACTCCCCAAGTTTAGAATTCTAGAAAATATATCTTTCTCTGTATACGGTGTTCCTCCCAAATATATTCACTCCCTAACAGGGTTGCTGTGAGTTTTCCGGGCTGTATGGCCATGTTCCAGAAGCATTTTCTCCTGACGTTTCACCCACATCTATGGCAAGCATCCTCAGAGGTTGTAGGGACTGTTGGAAACTAGGCAAGTGGGGTTTATGTATCTCTGGAATAATGTCTAGGGTGCGAGAAAGAACTCTTGTCTGTTTGAATGGCAAGTGTGAATGTTGCCATTAGGCAACTTGATTAGCATTCAAGCCCCCGCTGGCGCAATGGATTAAACTCTTGTGCCGGCAGGACTGTTGACTTGAAGGTTGGGTTGCTGACCTGAAGGTTGCCGGTTCGAATACAACCTGGGGAAAGCGCGGATGAGCTCCCTCTGTCAGTTCCAGCTCCCCATGCGGAGACATGAGAGAAACCTCCCACAAGGATGGCAAAACATCCGGGCATCCCCTGGGCAACGTCCTTGCAGACGGCCAATTCTCTCACACCAGAAGCGACTTGCGGTTTCTCGAATCGCTCCTGACACGGAAAAATAGAATTGAATGGCGTTGCAGCTTTAAAGCCTGGCTGCTTCCTGCCTGGTGTTAGCTGGCCCTGATTGACTAAAGAAATCCCAACAAAGTATTTCACCAGGCAGGAAGCAGCCAGGCTTTGAATCTGCAAGGCCATTCAAATGCTAATCAAGATGGCCATTGGCAACAAATAGAATTGATTGGCCTTGCAGCTTTAAAGCCTGGCTGCTTCCTGCCTGGTGTTAGCTGGCCCTGATTGACTAAACATCCCAACAAAGGATTCCCCCAAGGCAGGAAGCAGCCAGGCTTTGAATATGCAAGGTCATTCAAATGCTAATCAAGGTAGCCATTGGCAACATTCACACCTGCCTCAGACAAGAGTTCATCTTTCCACCTGCTTCCTAGTTTCCAACAGACCTCACAATCTGAGGATGCCTACGAAACGTCAGGAGAGCATGCTTCTGGAGCATGGCCATACAGCCCGGAAAAGTTACAGCAACCCAGTGATTCCGGCCATGAAAGCCTTTGACAACACACTCCCTAATAGTTTGCAATTCTAGAAAACCTATCTATCTATGTATTTATTTAATACATTTATATCCCGCCCTTCTCACCCCAAAGGGGACTCAGAGTGGCTTACAAATTAAATTTACATACAATATTATATTACAGTAGAGTCTCACTTATCCAACATAAACGGGCCGGCAGAATGTTGGATAAGCGAATATGTTGGATAATAAGGAGAGATTAAGAAAATGCCTATTAAATATCAAAATAGCTTATGATTTTACAACAAATTTGACAGAAAAAGTAGTTCATTACACATTAATGCTATGTAGTAATTACTGTATTTACGAATTTAGCACCAAACTATCACAATGCATTGAAAACACTGACTACAAAAATGTGTTGGATAATCCAGAACGTTGGATAAGTGGGACTCTACTGTATTTGCATAGCACAATACTGGCAATAAATTACCATATTGTACTATATCTATATATTGTAATACAATAGAGTGTCACTTATCCAACATTCGCTTATCCAACGTTCTGGATTATCCAACGCATTTTTGTAGTCAATGTTTCCAATACATTGTGATATTTTGGTGCTAAATTCTTAAATACAGTAATTACTACATAGCATTACTGCCTATTGAACTGCTTTTTCTGACAAATTTGTAGTATAACATGATGTTTTGGTGCTTAATTTGTAGAATCATAATCTAATTTGATGTTTAATAGGCTTCTCCTTAATCCCTCCTTATTATCCAACATATTCGCTTATCCAACGTTCTGCCGGCCCGTTTATGTTGGATAAGTGAGACTCTACTGTATTATTAGTAATATTGCATGTAATGTATAATATATAATTCATATTATTATATTGTATTACAAAATAATATTATTAATATTATGTGCATATACAATATATTATAATATTATATATTATTGTAAATTATATTGTATGTATGTCTATATCTATGTATACACCCTAAATAATAATTATAGAAAATCTATCTATTGGGTGTCCCCCCACCTCCAAAAAGCATACATTTGAACAGTTCATACCCTTGCAATTTATTTTTTTGCAATGCAATATATTTATGATGGTTGTCGCTTCTTGCTCCCTCCTCCCTTTGGAAAAGCCCAGCTGCCACTTCCGCCTCTCTCTCTCTCTCTCTCTCTCTCCCCCCATGGTTGGCCCCGCCCATCCCAGGCGCTCCTTCCCCCGCCGTCTCTGATTGGTGGGACGAAACTGGGAGGCGGGACTCTTTCTTATCCTCTTGGCGCGGAAGGATCGCCCTCTCCAAGAGGCGGCGGTGAATCGCCTCGAGACTGCTCGCGGAGGGAGCGCGCCTGCGCAGGGACCTCCAGACTCCAGAGAGAGGCTCAGTACACGCGTGTGCACGTCTGAATGCGCGCACTGTACACGTGTATGCGTGGATAAGGTGCTCTTTTTTTCCATCCTTGCAACATTCTTTTGGGGAGTGTTTATTCATTTCAACTCAACCAGAAGAGAAAAAAACTTGACTCGGGAGTGCATCTACACTGTAGAATTAATGCAGTTTTGACACCAGAATTAAAGGAACGCTGCATTCTGCATTCATAATGCTGTTTTTATAATATAGTAAAACTGTGACATTAAGTTTTGTTTGTCTTTGTTTGCTTTTCATTACCACATTTCAATATTAATATGAAAATATAGAGTTGATGGTGTAATATTGGGTATATAGTAGTATTAGTCTTACTTTTTTATAGTAATTCTCAAGCAACCAACCAACTATCTAACCAAAAGGAAAGTATATTTGTCCATACCTGCTAATCCCTATCACGCAGGTAAACTGAAAGTCTGCTTTTATTGTACAGTAGAGTCTCACTTATCCAAGCCTTGCTTATCCAAGTTTCTGGATTATCCAAGCCATTTTTGTGGTCAATGTTTTCAATACATCATGATATTTTGGTGCTAAATTCGTAAATACAGTAATTACAACATAACATTACTGCGTATTGAACTACTTTTTCTGTCAAATTTGTTGTATAACATGATGTTTTGGTGCTTCATTTGTAAAATCGTAACCTAATTTGAGGTTTAATAGGCTTTTCCTTAATTCCTCCTTATTATCCAAGATATTCGCTTATCCAAGCTTCTGCCGTCCCGTTTAGCTTGGATAAGTGAGACTCTACTTTAATTCTCAAGCAAGCAACCAACCATCCAACCAACCAGAAACTATATTTGTCCATACCTGCTAATCCCTATCATGCAGGTAATCAGAGATGGCAACAATAAAAGTACAAACAAGAGACCGATGAGATCTGAGAAATTAATTGGAAATTTAAATCTAGAATAGGGGTGCTATATGATCAAGAGAGGGACATATTACAGTAGAGTCTCACTTATCCAACACTCACTTATCTGACGTTCTGGATTATCCAATGCATTTTTGTAGTCAATGATTTCAAAACATCATGATATTTCGGTGCTAAATTGGTAAATACAGAAATTACTACATAGCATTACTGCGTATTGAACTACTTTTCCTGTCAAATTTGTTGTATAACATGGTGTTTTGGTGTTTAATTTGTAAAATCATAACCTAATTTGAGGTTTAATAGGCTTTTCCTTAATTCCTCCTTATTATCCAACATATTCACTTATCCAATGTTCTGCCGGCACGTTTATGTTGGATAAGTGAGACTCTGCTGTATAAGATGGTACAAAACTGGGATGATAGATGCAATATACTACCGAATTATTTGTGTGTGTGTGTGTGTGTGTACACTCATATATGAAGAGATGACACACACACACATAAATATACATAGGCCTCCGATGGTGCAGCGTGTTAAAGCGCTGAGTTGCTGAACATGTGGACCCAAAGGTCACAGGTTCGAATCTGGGAGTGAGGTGAGCTCCTGCTGTTAGCCCCGGCTTCTTCCAACCTAGCAGTTAAATCACATGCAAATGTGAGTAGATCAATAGGTACCACCCAGCGGGAAGGTAATGGTGCTCCATGCAGTCATGCCAGCCACATGACTTTGAAGGTGTCTATGGACAACGCCGGTTCTTCAGCTTAGAAGTGGACGTTGTTTCCAAGTAACTTTGAAGAAGTAAATCACGAGGAAACGATACATATTATTGTGATGGAATGAATTCAGATTCTAATAAATATGAAAACAAAGCAATGGTTCACTATCTGGAAGTGATCAATAATATATCCCAATCGTCAAGAAAGAGAACCTTCGTTTAATTAGGTGAAGTGCCCTCGTTGAATATGGCATGCCCTCTATCTTTAGTTCTCATTCATTCATTCTCTCTCCACTTTCTCTTCCTGGATGCTGAACAAATACCTTAGTCTTGAGTCTGATTTTGAAAAGTATTTCTTTGCATCCTGTATTTGTTTCAGGAACCATTAAAAAACCCAGTCTCCTGTTGCAAAACATGTAAATAAATGTCCTTGATATACTGTTCCCTGTTCCCTTTTAAAGTCTTGGCTTATGAGCACATAAAGCTGCTAAACTCTGACCGAGATAAATTATAGAGACTTTTCTTGCTCCCCTGTGTAGCCGGAAAGGGAATTCTCCACATTTATAATGATAATTATGATGATGATGCACAGCTACTCTTTCACGAGCCACGCTGGATCGCGAAAACAATCAAAACTTCGTCGTTGTCAATTTTGTCTTCAAGATGGGAAAAGGTCTGGATTCAATTCAATTGCACGACGGCCCTCAACCCGGAAAGGTTAGAAGAATCACAGTGTCTGAAACGAATTAATTAAGCCGGGGAAATGCTGGCATCAAACCAATCTTCTTCCATAATATGCTCCAAGGGACACATTTATGGTCACTCTTGGTTGTCTTTCTAGGACTAGGGCAAGAAAAAGGGGCTAGTTCACAGCCATAAGGCTTTTAATGGAAAGACATTGGTCCAAATTGTTTTTTCAGGCATCTCAAATAATGCACAGCTTTTGAGCACTTAAGGAAATAGACTCTTAGCCGCAGTCTTCCAAACGGCTGCAATACAAGGATGGTTTCTGTTCTAGAATCTTTATATTCCATGGCACGATAATGCATATACTTTGCACTATTCATAAGCTTTCAAAAAGGCTAAGTACCGGTACCTCATCTTATTTTCATCCATCTAACTTCTCTTCTATAAGCTTTAGCAAAAGGAAGAGTATTGCTGCTCTAGACCAAATATATCTTTCCTCAGGTCTAGGCAAGGGCAATAGGAGTCAAGGTTTACATACAAGTACACAGCCCGCTAAGGAATCTCGTATTTAGGAAGTGCTTGCTGATTACAATGCTCTCCTAATAGCCAGGTCAGAAAGACATGCAGTAATCACAACTTCTGCATCTTGAAAAGTATTTGTGTTTCTTGGGGCTAGGATTTGCAAGAATTCAAGAAACTTGCCGAAGGAAGACGTGAGCTCCGCCGACTGCGATATTGGAGCTGGATATCTGATAAATTCATACCTCAAACTAGATTAGAACTCAGACCCAAGTTCAGTGCTTAAGTCAAGATTTCTGTATGGTAAATATGATAAGGAGCTGAAGGTGATTCCCACGCAAAGCAAGCCCAAGTATGCTTCCCATAGACTATTTATGAATATAATTTCACAAAAACATTGATCAAGTCATCCTATACAACAGGCACAAGCACACTTCGGCCCTCCAGGTGTTTTGGACTCCGGTTGTTAGGAATTTATTTCCAATATTTCTACCCCGCCCTTCTCCCCAAGGGGACTCAGGGTGGCTTACACAACTGGCAGGATCACTACCAGTATATCATAATACAATAAAATAATAAAACAGTTAAAATAGTTAAAAACATAATAAAGTACAATATATAAAAGATTTAACGCAGTACAACGCCGAATATGTATGCCAATTGTGAGATTTGAAGTCCAAACATCTGGAGGGCTGAAGTTTGCCCATGCCTGCTATAGTGAAGGTAAAGGATTTCCCCTGACATTAAGTCTCAATATGTCCAACTCTGGGGGTTTGTGCTCATCTCCATTTCTAAGCCAAAGAGTCGGCATTGTCCGTAGACACCTCCAAGGTCTCCAATGTGGCCGGCATGGCTGCACCCGAGCGCTGATATCTTCCCACTGGAGCGGTGACTATTGATCTACTTACATTTGCATGTTTTTGAACTTCTAGGTTGGCAGAAGCTGGGGCTAACAGCAGGAGCTCACCCAGCTCCCTAGATTTGAACTGCCGATCTTTCGGTCAGCAAGTTCAGCAGCTCAGTGGTTCAATCCGCTGCGCTACCAGGGGCTCTATACACTATACATTTCCCTAACAAATGTGTCCTAGCACATTTCCTGTTTACATTCTA